>NC_056741.1:1344996130-1345365945 GCF_019279795.1 Protopterus annectens | reverse complement strand
ACTTTCCCTCGACTGTTCTCCCTTTGAAATGACCCCAACAACCCAAGAATGGCAGCATCCGTGGTCACTGTGGCTCTGCCTACTGGTAGACTGAAGAATCTGCCTTGAGTAAATAAATCTGATGAAATCCAAAGAATGTGGTACCTGAAGATCTAAGTGATCTTTACGCTGTAATGAGGGGGCAAATTTTTTGAAACCACTGTATAGCTAGCATTCACTGTATTACTCTTGTGAGGCATCTAGCTAAAGGAACCATCACTATAGAGTAAAGTATTAGACCTGAAAGGCACAACAGTAGTCAAGCCTGGGGTCTAGGATAATTTATCACCTGAAAAGCTATGGCTCTGAGTGATCTGACTTGAGCTGTCTGAAACACAGTGTCTGTGTGACAACCTATGAACTCTACGGATTGAGTAGGAAGTAGCTTGCTTTTGTTGGTATTTACAGAAATGTCCAGGTGATATGATATTTAGTTTCATAGCTGTGTACTAGGCCAACAGCCCTGGAGCCTTTACAAGCCTAGCCTACAGACGTGCCCTGGCATCATGGCGCCATTAGTTCCTGGTGCCTCTATCAAATAGAGCCACTGGAGTGATCCCCAGGATGAACTTTTTATTTCCCATCCACTCATCAAGATTTCTCTTGAAAAGGGCCAGTGAGGTGCTCTGCTTGACATGTATGGGAAGTCTATTCCAGAGCATGGGCAGTCGCTGAGTTATGAACCTGTTCTTCCAGCATGTTCTGTTGATTGTGGTAATGAGGTTGAGGTCCCTGTAGTGTGTGGTTCGGAGGGATTGGGATTTCTTTAGGTGTAACATTTCTAACAGGGCTGGGTCAGACATGGCTTTGGAAGTCAAGCAGAGATCGCCTCTTAATACACGATATAAGACAGAGAAAAGATGGAGTTTTTTGAGTCTGGCCATGTAGGGCATGTGTTTAAGGCCTAGGATCTTCTTCATGAGGTACTTCTGTGGCCTTTCCAGCTGTTGCAGGAGTTTAGTGAGGTATATGCCAAACAGGGCATTATACATGATGATTAGTCTGAGGGAAGAGTAGAGAGAGATGATGACCTCTTTCTTCCGGGATGCAAAACCCTTGGTAATGAGATGTGCCACATAGGACTTTCTGACCACAGTGGCAATGTGGTGGTAGAAGGAGAGGTTGCTGTCAACTTGTGTCCCCAGATCTCTTCTAATGCCATCAGTGTTCAGTAGGCTGCCATCAATGTAGTAATTAGTGGGAAATGAGTTTCCCAAAGGGAATGACTACGCATTTTTTGGCATTAAGCTTAAGGCCCTGGTTCTGACATCAGTCGTTGGTCTCAGTAAGGCCTTTCTGTGGGATGTCTACATCACTTGGGGAGTTAATAATGGCTCCCTTGCAATAGTCAGTGAACTTGGTCAGCCAAAGTCCCTCCGTGTTGGCCTGGACTTCTGTGAAGTAGATGCCAAGCAGGAGAGGACCCAGGACCGATCCCTGTGGGACTCCACTCATGACTGGTCGGCAGTCTGAGTTGGAGTTTGCTACTTTCACACTGTGGGTTCTGTGAGCCAATTCGCAACCCACATAGTGATATAGGGGTTGATGCCTAGTTTGGTGAGTCTATCAATAATTCCTGAGTGGGGAATGGTATTAAAGGCATTGGCCAGATCGAGGTAGGCTGTATGAACTGCCTTGCCCTCATCCACAGCTCTGGTGACCGACGCAAAGACGTCAACCAGGTTGAGCAGGCATGACCTACCCTTCACAAAACCAAATTGCATGGGATCCAGAATTTGGAGATTCCCTATACCCTTGTTAATTAGGTCCATGATGATGCACTCCATAGCCTTACATATCAGACTAGTCAGGCTAACGGGACGATAATTCCGAGTGTCTGTAGTTGCTCCCCCTTTATGGAGAGGGACAACTGTAGCAGTGCTCCATTCTGTAGGGACAAAGCCTGAGGTGAGGCTGTGATTTAACAGGGCATACAGGTGTGGTGCCAGTTCACTTTGTAGTTCATGTAGAACACAGCCTTGGACCGTGCAGCTTTAACCTGTGCTGCAGTAATGCTGGGTGCCTGGCATTCTTCCAGTATTATGACTGGTCCTTTATGGAGGGAGAGATGGGTAAAGTTGGCACTGAATCTGTCAGTCAGTATGCTGGCAATATCTGTTGGCTCAGTATATGAGGTACCATTGTGCAGCAACTCATATCTGGGTATTGCTGTGCAGATTCTTGATATAACTGTAGAAGGCTTTGTCGTGGATTTTAGTGTCTGCTGCAATTCTGCCTTCATAACTAGTTTTAGAGGTTTTGATGAGGGATCTCAACTTTTTGTCAAGGCTAATAAGGGAGTTTTCCAGTCTTAGGACTTCATCTTTTTCTGCAACAGTTTCTTCCTTCTGTAGTAGAGTTTGCCAATGGCAGGGGGCCACCAGATTGGCTTCCTTTTTTGGAGGACAGCGTCTTGGTTCTGTTGGGTATGGCTAGTTCTATGCATTTATTATGTGTTCATACAGTGCACTGGTGTAAGATTCAGCAGTCATGCACCTATTTACCATTTGCATGGGTGCCGTGAAGTTAGCCACCTGTTTTTAGAATAAAAAAGTCAGCTTTGGAGAAGTTTTTCATGGTGGTTACGTTTGCTGGTGATGTGGGTGAAATGTGGATCGTCAAGGTAATTAGTTTGCATTCAGATCTAACCAGGGAGGAATTGACTACTGGTGTTGAGCAATGGTTGCCCATGTTAGTAATATAACCAGGTCAAGAATGCTGCTTCCTCTAGTGGGGGTAAGAATGAGCTGGTCCAGCACATTGGAATTAATGAATTCCAGGAAGCGTTGGGCAAGTGTACTGGTGCAGGAGTAGTTTTCCCAGTTGATGGAGGGGTAGATGAAGTCACCCAGTATGAGAGTGTTGGGTTGGACCCCAATAGTTTACAGGGTGCTTAGGAACTTGGAGTGAGTCTTGGGACATGGTTGGGGACCGATAGCAGGCTACGACCTGAATTGCCGTCTTACCCACTGTTACTTGTACCTGAAGTATCTTCGATGCGTTATGCTGGGCTACTAGTCTGGATGTGTGCATACCCATTATGAATATTTAGATGTCACAGCCTTTGGAGCTTTGGTCCATGTTCTGGGGCCGAAAGGTGTGAAATGAGCTATAGCCTGGTAGTGTATGGGGTGTTTTCTGTTGCTTTAAAGCAGGTCTCTGTTAACAGCACAAATGTCGATGTTCTCCATTTTAAGGAGTGCTTCAAGCGAGTGCATTTTGAGATTTAGACCTAGCGTTGAGCAGCATGAACCTTAGATTGCATTTACTTATAGCTGTTATGGTGATAATTTGTTCTTTGGAACACCGCCTAAAAAAAGGCACTATAGGGGGTGGCAAGAGCCTTAGCCAGTATCTGGAAATCTAGGGATGATTGATGCAGGCCATCTCTGGCGAAGCATCAAGGTCCGTCAATCATGTCATCCCAAGCAGATACTGGATCCCCTTAGAATGACACCAGACACTTAGCCAATTGTTGAAGCCGATCATTTTCTGCTTGTACTGTGGTATCATTCTAGGTGATGGTAGGATGCTGCTCAGGGCTAGGCTCATACCTGCCTGGGTCACATAATCCGAGAGCTCCTCCATGTCTCTTTTCATGTAGTCTCTCCAGGGAGGTGCGTCTTAGGTCATTCACACCCACATGGACAATGACGGTCATACTTGTACTTGTTGTGGAGTGACCTGAGTGCGTGTGTTGTGTTGGATCGTGGACAGCTGACTGTAACCTTCTCCTTATTCAACCTAGTGAGTGGGACGTCAGTGTGCCTCACTATCGAGTCACCTATGATTAGTGTATTGGGCAAGCTGTTTTGCCTTAGGGGCTTAGGTTGAGGGGCACACCGTGTAGGTGAGCTGTGTGTCTTGGGAACTGACCTTTAGACATGCCAGTAGAGATGGTCATTATTAATCAGTACCGGAGCTATTTCCTTACCCGCGGTGGTGGTGCTGCGGTAGCGCTGTCGCCTTACAGTAAGACGCTGTCCAGTTCGATTCTCAGCTAGAGCGTCTTCTGCATGGAGACATACGTGAATGGGCGTACTTTCGTTGAAGGTTGTGCGTCAGGGCTGGTAACTTGGCACGTAAAAATCAACTACCAATCATTAGCGGACTGGAGTTCCGCTGTGGCGACCCCTAACCGGGAAAAGCCAAACGACACAAACAAAACCGGAGCTATTTCCTTATAGAACGTTTAGTGCTGTTAGCACTTGTGTGCTACAATAACTGTTACAAGAAGCCAGATGAAGTGCTAGGCGAATAAGCTAGTTAAATGCAAGTGCGAAGAGAACTAGCAAGATCGAAGGGAAAAATTGAAGAGCAGACTTTCTGGCACCACTAATAGTTTACCATAGCTTAGTGGCACTGCATGGCGTGCAAACACAGGCTTTTAAAGCAGAAAGTTGAAAGGGAGCTAGAAACCACTCCTCTTGTGGTAGATAAGGTACCTAGTGCTTACCACTCCCACTGATAAGCTGATAGGTTTCCCTCTAACACAGAAAGGTCTGGGGACCTCAGTAACTACAATACAGTCCTGAATACAGCAAATCTGTATCTGGACTACTCTAGTAACGGGAAAGGCAGGAAAACAAGCTAGAACTTTTTTTTTTTTTTTAAATATAACTAGCAAACTGATTTATACAAATTAACCAATTAAACAATAAAAAGCTCAAAACTGATCCTTGTTCCAGCAGTCTTCAATCAGACAAGTTCTAGCTGCACACTCCTGCCACTAGGGTACAGGTGCACTTGTAACAGGAATGACTGGTGTTTCAGATGTAGATCCCTAGAGGCAGCAGTTAGAAGCCAGTTGTCTAGATATGGGAATACTTGGATACCTTACAGTCCGAGATAGGCCGTCACCGCTGCCATTATCAACACCTTGGGACTACAGTGAGACTGAATGACAGCATCCTGAACTGGTAAGTGACTAGCTTTCAAATGGAAATGGAGAAACCTCCAGGACTGTTTCTAGATCTTTATATGAGAGTAGGCATCCTGAAGATCTACAGAGCATATCGAATCATCCTTCCTGAGCAGACGAATGGACTGAAAAGTAACCATCCAAAATTTTTTCTGTTTTACAAACTGATTGGTTTGGGGGTCTCCTGTCTCTTTGGCATTAAAAGAACCTCGAATAGAATCCAGATTCTAGTTGGTCTTGGGGAACCACTTGGATTACTATTTTGTCCAGCAACTTTGAGATTTCTATTGTCACAACTTCCAAATGATTAGGTGGAATATCAGGAATCATTTGTTTTGTTTTTGTGATTTCCACAAATAGTACTGTATAACCTCTGGTAATGATCCTTAGCATCCAATAATCAGAAGTTATGTTTTGCCAGGCTCAAGGGTTCAATAATCATCCCACAACTGCCCCCAGAGTGCAGCAGTCAGTCAAGCATTCAGGGAAGCTGATAAGGTTTCTAATGAAAGGTCCATGAAAACCTTGGTTTTGCAGACCACCCTCTGCCTTTGAAGGCGTATCCTCAGAAGTGTCCTCGTAAGAACCTTCAGGTTTCTTGAACCACATTTTCCTTCCCATCTCGGATTCCTGGACAAGGATCTTTGAGGAGCCAAAAAAAGGATTCCAATGGCAGACAAGGTCATACCGTCCTGCTCACTCCTGATAAGTATACCTTTAAACTATGGCCCAAAGAGGAAAGTCATCATGGGGAGCATTTATGGAAAATATTTTAAAGCTTTCCACAAAGTCTAAGAGCCGCATCATAGGTTACTAGGCTATTGGCCCAGAGTCCCTTATAAGCCTAGCCAAGAGTGTAGCCCATATTTAGACAAGTCACCATCTACAGCCCATGTCCAGCAGGAACACAGGTGAAATCCCAGGCGTGTATTTCCTGTTTCCCATCCAGTTATCCAGGTTGCGCTTAAAAAGGGATAATGAGGTACTCTGCTTGACGTGGACAGGGAGTCTAGTCCACAGATGGTACAGTCTCTGGGACACACATCTGTCCCACCAAGTCCTTTTGATATCACAGACCAGGTTTTGAGGTCATGCGTACGGGTTTCTCGAGTGGAGCTTGACCTGCGGATATGCAGCAGTCCCATCAAGGTGGGGTCTGAGATTACTTTGTATAACAGACAGGGGTCACCTCTGAGGAATCGGTATGAAAGTGAGTAGAGGGACGGGGCTTTCAGCCTGTGTAGAGTAGGTGTTTGAGGCCCTGGATTCTCCTGGTGAGGAACCTCGGAGATCTCTCCAGCTGCTGCATTTGCTTTGCAAGGTACATGCCGAAGGGGGCAGACTGTACTCAATAACTAGCCTTATAGGGGAAGAGTACAGGGATCTTATGATCTCTTTGTCCCTGGATGAGATATCCTTACTTATGAGGTGGGCCATGTCAAAAGCTTTCCGTACAACGGAAGCAACATGGTGATCAAAGTCAGGTTGCTATCAACCTGGGTGCCCAAATCCCTCACTACTGATTGTGTACTTAGGATGTTGTTATTAATGTGATAACATGAGGGTATGTCACTCTCCCCAAAGGGGATGATGATTTTTTTGGCATTCAGCTTGAGGCCATGTTTCTGGCACCAGTCATTTGTTTGGGCGAGACCCTCTTGGGGGACGCACACATCACTTGGGGAAATGACTGCGCCCAGCTTACAGTCATCTGCAAACTTGGTCAGCCACAGCCCACTGGTTTTGGCCTGCATCTCAGAGAAGTATATCCTGTATAACAGAGGCTCCAAGACTGATCCCTGGGGTACACTGCTCATTACGGGTCTACTGCTTGAGGTGGCTTCCCCTATTTTGATTAGGTGGGTTCCATCAGTTAGCCAGTTTGCTACCCATCTGGTACATCTGGATTGATCCCTAGATGACAGAGTTTATCTACTATGCCCAAGTGGGGAACAGTGTCGAAGGCTTTGGTCAGGTCAAGGTAGGCAGTGTGCTCAGTCTTCCCCTCAGCCATGGCTTTGGTTACTGTCTCAAAGAAGTCAACCAGATTTAACAGACATGACCTCCCCCTTGACAAAGCCAAACTGTGTAGGGTCAAGTGTTTGGAGGCTGCCAATGTCCCGGTTAATGAGGTCCATGATAATCCGTTCCATGGCCTTGCAGATCAGGCTAGTTAGGCTGATGGGTCTATAATTTCCTGGATCGGTGGATGCTCCACCTTTGTGTAAAGGGATGACAGTGGCTGTCCTCCACTCAGCTGGGACAAAGCCGGTACTCAGGCTTTGGTTGAAAAGGGTGTCTAATAGTGCTGCAAGTTCATGCCAGAGTTCATGTAGGATGCAGCCTGGGATGCTACGGGTCCCATGGAGGCTGTATTTTTTGCCTCTGTGAGGGCAGTGATGACCTGTTCCCTAGAGATAAGGGGTGGGGCCAGGTACTGGGGATGTCCTGATTTACTGATATGTGGAGGAGGTGGGGACAGAGGAGAGAAGTTTTCGCTGAATCTGTCAGCCAGTAGATTGGCTATATCTACAGCATTTGTGTATGTGGTGTCCTTGACCACTAGTTCTGAACAGATCAGGGTGCTTCCTTTGAGACTGTGGACATATGTGAAGAAGGCCTTATGACTGTCTCTAGTAGATGTGGCCAATATGGACTCGAAGTTGACTTTAGAGGACTTCACTAGTGCCTTTAATTGCTTGTTCAGGCTAAGGAGATATTGCTTCCAACTAGGCACCCTGTCATGATGCTGTATAGTAGTACCTGCACCATCTGCTGAGTTAAAAATTCTCATGGCAAAATTCAGTGATAACTGTAGGGTAGACAACTGGGAATTCAGTGTTTATGCACATGTGCCAGTACGTTAACCACCACAGATTTTAAAAGTTCCTTAACAAAATCCATCTGAAACGTGTCTAGTCAACCATATAATTCAGTGCATGAGGAGAAAAAGAAGCTGACGCACAAGTCCATATCCCTAACCTATACAATGTCCTACACACTCTGCTAGGGGGGTGGGACAGAGGAACTCTTTTCGGACAGTTCCTTTATAGTGGCTGCTGCTGCTAACATAAGATCTACTGGGGGGACCATTATCCCAGTACTTACTTTCTTTGGGTGCAACTAAATCCTGTCCAGTTTCTTTGGAATGGACTCTGCCACATCAAGTTCTTTCCATGTCTTCTGAGTAATAAGGTCGACTAGAGCTTCGAGAGGAGGGATCACCAATGATGTTGAAGGTCCGGACCCAAAGGCTTTAAGAAACACTGACTCATCAGAACAAGGAGTTTCAGTGGACTATCCCCCCCCCCCTTTGTTTCATCAATTCAAGGATGTCGCCAAAACACACACGTTTGGGGGAGATCTTGGGGAACCTTCTCCCTTAAATAAGCTGGTGTCTTCAGTAACAGACTCAGGAAAGGAGTCAATATGTTTCCTTCTGTGAGTCCTCTTTCAGGTAAATGTGCACCTTTGGACTCCTAAGGGGGGGAAACAAAAGTATATGAAGTGGGACTCTATATTTCGAGTAGTTTCAAAGCCTAAAGGATCAGTGTGTTCCTGTCTACCAGAATGTGAGGAAGTAGGAGCAGTCTTCATAGGAAGTCTGGATAGATCAGAGCGCTGAGCATGCACCAGTCATCTTGGTCCAGTCGAGGCCCTCTCTACAGCCTCAAAAATCGATTCAGACAATGGAAGTGAGGAAGAGCCACCTAGGTTTGCTGAATCAGAAGCTGTCTTAATACGCTAAAGTCTCAGAGGACCATGAAACTGAGCTAATACCAATGCCCCAAGAGGCAGAGAACTCTGAAAATTTCAGATTTGACTCCACAGTCGGGCCACTGACACAAGACATTCTGGCTCTGGGACTCTACTCTAGCAGAGTGCATCAGAGTTCAGTGAGTGAGGGAAGACGGTGGAAGCCTAAGTCTCCAGGGCTACTGACTCAAAAGCTCCAACACACACTGCCTCCAAGAATGGAGATGACACAGGAAGCTGAACAGTCTGGGTGGAAGGAGCTGATCCAGGTCCTTCCTCGGGGATGGAGCCAGAAGGACTCCCAGATGAGTAGTCAGAAACTTCATCATCCAGACTACGTGAAATTCAGTGAGGCTCCTAGTAGAGGGGCCAGATTTACAACAGGAGGCTAGGGAAGCAAGCTTCAACAGTATTTTTTGTGAAACAGATGAATGCAGCCTACAGCTTACAAGCACTGGTGGAAAGGATGTCTCTGGTGAAGTCTGGATTTAACAACAGTCAGATCAGACTGCCTGAAAACTTTAGGTGTCCAGCCCGCAACAGCTGTGGGGTCAGGGGACCTTTTCATAGGTCTCTCCAAGCAAGCCTCGATTTTTTTCTTTGTTTTTCCTTAGTCTTATCAGTAGCCCTGTCTCTTTTTCCCTCAATTTCTCCCTTTCCTTGTCCTTTTTCTTTTCGTAGGAGCAGGAACTGATGGATGTCTTCAGGTCCAAGGACATTTTGGACACTGTCCACAGGTGAAGGAACCCTTTCAAAATTAGTTTTTCCACTGAAGAGTTCTGGTGCCAAACACAGCACAGACAGAATACAAATCCTTTAAGTCGGAAGGCCCCAAACAACAGAGACATGGCTAGTGCGGATCTTGGGGGGGGTTTACAACCACAGGACTAAAACTTTTTGAAACCTGCTGACAAAAGAAAAAACAACCACAATTTAAGTATATCAAATTTAACAATACTACCTAAACACTATCTACTAACTCTTAAAGAAGTATACGAGACACAGAAATATTTATCAGAAAAAAAGCTTGAGAAATACACTGTTAATACCCTAGCACTACTCTATCAAAAAGTCTGAAAAAGGAGGAGGAAAGTTTTCACTTATGAAGAATGAAGGAGCGCTTGGACTAAACATCTGGATTACTTGGGCTGCAAATAAGATTTGAG
This sequence comes from Protopterus annectens, assembly GCF_019279795.1. NCBI lineage: Eukaryota > Metazoa > Chordata > Ceratodontiformes > Protopteridae > Protopterus > Protopterus annectens. The sequence continues at coordinate 1,345,356,063 of NC_056741.1, read as the reverse complement.
GTTATTCAGGTAGGAGAGTAGAATTGTGGGTAGGGGAGGATTCAGAGCTCTCTTATCCAAAGTTTTGGAATAATGCACCGAGGAGAGATCCGTTCAAATCAGACAACCTGTACGTTGAATCAGACAAAAAAAAAGACATTGGATCCCATGTTAACAGCTCCTGACATCTGACTAAAGACTGCAAATATCAGTAAATTATCTAAATAAGGAAAAATGTGATAAGCGTCTTTTAGATCCAACACTACCACTTAGCTTAGAAGAGGAATAACTATCAATGGACTCTGAAGGGTCAACATTTTAAATTTTAGTACTTTCAGACTGGCTGAGAAAGGAAAGATCTACAACTACCCTTCAGGAAAGCTACAACTTTGAAATAAGAAACATTCTGGAGTAAAAGTCTTCCTCCCTTTGGTCTAAAGACAGTGGTGGTATGTCTCCTTGCTTACTGTGCATGTTGAAGAACCTGAGGAAAAAACTGTGTTACAGAGAACAGGGAAGAATTCCTCTGAAAAGAGGTGTGTGTGTGTGTGTGTCTGTGTCTGTGTGTGTGTGTGTGTCTGTGTCTCTGTGTGTGTGTGTGTGTGTGTGTGTGTCTGTGTCTCTGTGTGTGTGTCTGTGTGTGTGTGTGTGTGTGTGTGTGTGTGTGTGTGTGTGTGTGTGTGTGTGTGTGTGTGTGGGTCTCTGTGTCTCTGTGTGTCTGTGTGTCTGTGTGTGTGTCTCTGTGTGTCTGTGTGTGTGTGTCTCTGTGTGTCTGTGTGTGTGTGTCTCTGTGTGTCTGTGTGTGTGTGTCTCTGTGTGTCTGTGTGTGTGTGTGTGTGTGTCTGTGTGTGTGCGTGTCTCTGTCTCTGTGTGTGTGCGTGTCTCTGTCTCTGTGTGTGTGCGTGTCTCTGTCTCTGTGTGTGTGCGTGTCTCTGTCTCTGTGTGTGTGCGTGTCTCTGTCTCTGTGTCTGTGTCTGTCACATGATGTACAATATGGGGCTTGAAAAGTACTGGTAACACCAAGAATTTATTTACTGTCCCCAAACTGTGAGAACCTAAGTAGCAGCAGGGCCAAACAAAACCTCATCTGCATCACAGTTGAAACTCTCAGACTTTAGCTTATCTGAAAACTTTTCTGTATGCACCCAGGTGTATATCTTCTCAACACAGTAGCAGTAGAGGTGACCTGAGACAGTACTGTTACTATCATACTTTAAAGTATACTTGGCTACTGGAGACAGGTTAGAAATTATACGACTCACACAGGACCTACCCTTTGAAGACTGTGTGACAGAACAATTACAAACTGACAACACCTGACAAAAAACAATGAAAGAAGAAAATGCTCTCATGAAATTTGTACAAGATCTCACATGCTTATCAGCACAGGTAGGGTTGGTATTAAGTGTTCTGTGGGGGAAGGGAGGGCAGAAGGTCAGGGTTATCACAGGCAGCATTTAACACATCCGCCAAGGCTGGCATAATAGCAGAAAGGGCATACCATAAGATAAATCCACCTGCACATAGACCTCCTCAGTTTAGGTGGAACAGCCACTTGTTCCATAAAAATTACATCGTTTATCCTAAAAATAGTCTTAGAAATGGGAAAACTCCTTTAATGGAGTTGGAGGACAAATTTTCCTCTAGATCAGCATCTTGGGCTCGACAGCCAAGACAAAAAAAACACCTCATCTTTGTCAGTCTTCTGATATATTTTTCACAGGAATGATTTCTGCTCTCAAAGACAAAAAGCCTACAATAAATTCCTAGCTAAGCTATGAGCATCATCTTTATGAACAGACAAAATGTCTTTGGATAATCAATGTCTAAACTTTAGTTTCTTTTTTTCCTACAGGGACATCCTTAGAGAAAGGTGTATTATACCAATTAAGAGATCGGCTTCCCAGGCCACCCTGACAGGACCATCCTATAATGTCTTCCACACCTAAAATGGATGGGTTCTCCAATGCATGTACTGGACACCAGAACAGCTGAAGATTATGCATCTGACTCCCCAGTTAATAATGGCTAGCAAGGCTAACTCAGAGGGATTCAATAAAACCAGTAAGTGGTCTGAAGAATGCAATGGCCCATTGCTGGTTTAACTACCACCAGCTGAGGCACTGACTTAGCCTATCTGAAAACAAGGGCCCATGCTTCAACGGCTTTTTCATTTTAGGTAAGTTGGAAGAAGGAACAGCAGGACTAGTACAAGAATCCATGCTGTAGCACAGGAAGAAACTAGACTGTCTGCAAGCACTGATTGGAGGATCGGCTGGACAGTAATAGTCACACAAGTGTTCACAAGCAGTGCACACATACTTCCCCACCTTGTTGTTTTTCTTTCGGCTTTTCCCGGTTAGGGGTCACCACAGCAGAACTCCGGTCCGCTAATGATTAGCAGTCGATTTTTATGATGCCTAAGTGCCAGCCCAACCTTCAACGAAGGCACGCCCATTCACACATCTTTCGAATGCCACTCGACCGAGGGGAAGACATGCAGACTCCACACAGATGGCGCTCCAGCAGAGAATCGAACGGGAGAACCTTTTGCTGTGAGGTGACACCGCTACCGCTGCACCACCGCGGCTTCTACATACTTCCCCATCTAATTCATCAAAATTCAAAAGCAGAAGTTCAAGTAGTACTCAAAAATCCTACCAGAACATGGAGTCTATTTCAAAGAAAGTGCATGGAAAGAAAACAAAAAATGAAGACGTCACAAAGTGTACTTAAGCAACAAACAAACATTAGCCTCCCTGAAATGCACTTCACACTGCTTAATACACCTTCAAGCAAAATGTCTCAAGCTATAAAATAATGAAGGCAATCAGTCACAAAGTGTGCATAATAACCAAAACACCCAGTGTTTTAATTACATACAAATAATTCCAAAGCTTTAAATCATTGCACTTCGGTTAGGTCTCAAAAGCAGTATGTTTTTCTCTCAAAATCATCCCCAGTGTTCAATAAACCCTGTTCTAAAAATACTAGTTTCTGAAACGACACTTGATATTATTAAAATTACCAGTACTTTTCAGAAAATAAAAAACATGTAAAACACATTTAAAAATAATTTTCCAAGTAGAAGGGTTCTCCTATGAGGACTGATCGGAAAAGGAGCTTACAGCCAATAATGGTTTCCTATGAAGCTTCTCAACTGCAAGTTCTGAAGAAAGTCTAATGTAATCTTCACTCAGAATGCTCATTTCTCCTCATAAATGGGTCAACTCAGAGTGAAGGTGCAAGAGGGAACCAGAACTTAAAAATGCTGGTCAGCTGAATCCCGGGCAGGATACAACCCAAACAGCCAAGGGTTACTGCAGAAGTGAAAATGACTAACATGCAACCGCCATTATCCTTCCTAAAGGCCTTGGGTCCTGTCCACAGCACCAAATCTGCATGTGGACATCTTGTCAAAAACGTTCCCGTCCTTGTCAGACAGAATAGGGTTAGCATTTAGAGCACATTTAGTAGTAGAAAACGTAAATAATGATATTACTGCAGGATCTGATTTGAGATTATATACATGCTACACGTTATATAAAGCACCCCAGACGCACCATTCCCGATCAGACTTTTGGGATGCCAAGGTCTGACTGTCATGCAAAGTTAGGCAACAAAAGGAAAAAGCTGCAGGTTGAGGAAAACCCTACTGTAACAAATCATAATACTTTTACTGGGATAAAGGGATTTTATTCTGCTCCCACTGAAATAAAATCTCTTTTTAAGTGTCAAAAAAGATCATTTTTCTACAGGAAAACCTGAAGAAACACTTTCCTCACAATCGGAATGTTCAAGATGAGGAGAATTAACTTAACCACACTTCCCCTTCCTGTCCCTCTCTATGGGAATAATTGCCAGACAGTGAGGGGAAATCTTTTTCTTTTTCCATTAAAAGGAATTCAGGAAATTGGAATAAGCACATTAAAGATGAAAAGCAATCCCTAAGCAAATCTTCCCTGTCCATAACTAGAATCAAGAGAAGAAACATTTTTAAATATAAACATTTCCGAGAAAAGGTCTAACCCATGAGAGGAACTCTATCCTGGGAATGAGGTAACTTAACACCAGCTAAGCAGTATAACTTTACCTGCTCTTCCCCTGAGCAGACTGAGTGGTTCTGCCTTGCCCAATGTGCGCAATCCTACACATGAAAAGGATGTCTCAATTTCCTGGTACTCAGTGGCTTCCTGAGAAGCTATCCCAGAGTGATGGGGAGCAAAAGAAGAGTGAATCTGAGAAACCAGTTTTGACTAGTGCATTCTCACCCTCTGGTGGCTTGATCAGTGATGAAGTCAGCCTGATTCCTAAAGACCCCTAAAAACTTCCCTCTTCTTGGACACAAGGGAGGCAAGAATTACAGACCTGGGTAGTGAAGACCAAGTTGGTAAACCTTCTCTCAGGAAAAAGGTTCTGAGGAAAAAATTTCTGTTACAGACCCCAAAAGCACAATATCCAGCCCCAAGCACACTTAATACTACACACAAATGTAAAACAGATATAAAAGTACTTTATTTTCAGTATTAAAAAAAAAAAAAAAGTAGAAGGCTGTCCTCAGAAGGGTACTTACTTAACCAGACTTTAAAGGCTCACTAGCTGTATCAGGTTCACAAAGCCCACATAAGCAAAGCAGTTTGATGGAAACGAAGCACAGAGGCTTTTGGTGCCCAAACTTTTATATACAGCTCTCCCCTTCCCAACAGCAGTTTGGGCATGTGTAAAGTGCCCTCAAGCTTTGAAAGCAGGTCAGTGCTCACATCCTCGGCAAGGACTTAACCCAAGTAACTTGGACAACTGCAACAGTGAACTAAATGTTGAACACTGTCCTTTCTCCTTTACGCTCCACAGATGCTCGTCACTTTCAGGCCCAAACAGCAAAGGTCCCTTTAAAGGTTCATCCATAAAAGTAAGCCTATCTTCAGCGAAAGCAGAAAATGTATAAGATAATACCGCCTGTGCAAAGCTATACCGGATCCTATTGGCCTTGCAGCTTATGCTGCAGCATCAAATACTAATCAAACCATGAACTTGCCAACCTTGAAAGATGTGGAAAGCTGAATGAGGAGAGTCTCTTCATAAAATATATTAGGAAGGGTCCTCAGCAAGAGGCAATACTTCATCTGAATAGTATCACTGAAATATAGCACATTGTCTGGGATAACAATGCTTTGAGAAATAGCATACAGGACACAACTGTTTATTTCCCCAGCCTGCACAGAGCTCTGGATTCCTTATCTGGGGAAGGAGGGAGAGACTAAGGAGTGGAGTTCTTCTTTAGGGCAACTGCAGAAACTATCTCATCTAGTTTATTGAGACCACAGAGTTCATATTACTCCAAGCTATTGTTAATATAATAAACTAAAGTATGTAACACTCAAGAGGATGCTCAGTTTAACTAGCAGGCAACGTCAAACCTCTTCTCCAGTAAGGAAAGTTGCTGAGGAAAACAACCTCTCTCCGTCACTTGTGGGGACAGAAGATGAAGAAATGGATCATGCATGACCATCTTCCTTGACGGAACTAACGTGAAGGAGTATTTCTATTCCTCTTCTACAACTACATACATACATTTATTTACCTACCTAATTACATATATATTATGTATATCGGCATCTACATTCGATGCAATTCAACACAGCTTTAGAGGACGTCAGTCACCCAAAGCTATGTAGTGTAACTTGCTGTTAAGACTGTCAAGTCAATGGCACATGGTTTTTACTGTTTTGCAGGGGAGCAAGCCCCACTACACCCCCCCTGCAAATTATTTATACCAACTCCAAGATCACACTACAGTGAGGAAAAGGGTAAATTCCGTGCTCCTCACTGTACAGCGATCTCCACAAAAAAATACCAAACTCAAGACTACCAAATTACACTGTAGATTCGGTATTGTGAATTTGCAGTAGTCCGGTTGAAAAGTGCCTTTCTACCATATGTTTTTCGACCACCTGCACAATGAGATTTCAAAAGTACACCATATTATATACACACACACACACGTGTGTGTGTCTATATATATATATATATATATATATATATATATATATATATATATATATATATATATATATATATATATATATATATATATATATATATATATATATATACACACACACACATGCATACATACAGGTACATGTATACATAGTGTGTGTATTTTATTTATGGATCGACTTTAGTAGATCAAATTGCCAGAAATTTAAATTAGAGAGACAAGACCACCGAAATTGCTCTAAGAATGTTTAACATGCCGAACTTACGAAGAATGAAATGCTACTATGCTTATCAAACATCAGTTGAACTTCTGAATGGAGACTGTGGAGTACTCAGATATCCAGCTGCTCCATTTAAAGGCATATTTTAACACAGAAATGTAAGAAATGGTTCTGTATAGAGATCGTGGTACAGTGAGGATGAGGAAATTTAAACTTTTCACCACTGTAGCGCGACCTTGGTGTTGGTATACATAATTTGCAGGGGGGTGTGCCCCCTGAAAAAACTTCAAAGTTGAAATATGTGTTTAAATGGAGTAGCTGATTTTTGTGAATGGTCCACAATCACCATTCACAAGTAAGAGTGGTGTTTGACATGCACAGTAGGCTTTTGTTCTTCTTACATTCGGCTTGGTTTTTACAGTAATTTGGGCCTTCTCGTCAATTTACATTTCTTCATTCTGGCACTCTGATCCAGTAAAACAGATCCAGATATAGAGATATATAGCTATTTATACAGTGGATATAAAAAGTTTACATACCCCTGTTAAAATCACAGGTTTTTGTGATATAAAAAAATGAGACCACAATAAATCATTTCAAAACTTACCATCTTTAATGTGACCTATAACCTGTACAAATCAATTGAGAAACAAATCAGTCATGGGGAAAAAATATAAAAAAAAGTACAATATGCTGGTTGCCAAGTGTCAACACCCCTAAACTAATACTTTGTTGTGTGCACACCCTTAAACTAGTACTTTGTTGAAGCACCTTTTGATTTCATCACAACATTCGGCCTTCTTTGGTACAAACCTGCCATCAAAGAGACTGATTAACCCCAAATAAAGTTCAGCTGTCCTAGTAGGATTTTCCTGAAATTTACTCAGTTGATGTTAAATAATGACCCCTTCCAGTCAGTCCTTGCCCTGGTAATGGAGAAAGCATGGGCTGATAATCCGCAAGCAGGGCAAAAAAAAAAGGCCTTCATCTGAATTATGCACACACACATAATGCAGGAAAAGCCGGTTTTGTGGAGTGAAGAACATCCTCCATTTCTGTGCCTTATTCACCTGTGCTTGTGGAAAGAATAGCTTTGTTCCTAACTAATTTAGCATATTTAGCAATAATGGTCACAAGAGGAAGATGCTGAGAGTTTTTCCCTAACCTGCCATTCTAAGAAAAACTGCTTTCTTCAAAGCTGCTCAGGTGTCTGACAGAGTAACAGAGAAGGGTTGGAGTAAGCAGATGTTACCAGCTCATCCATTCTAGGATGAGGGAGGTAGCTTTGTTTTGCCTTTTGGGTGACACCTAGAGAGATCACTACGTGCTGCATCTCCAAAGGATGGGGTTGCTGAGCCCATGCTGCCACTGTACATGTGTACTGGCTGGGGAATCCAAAATGCAGAGACACTTCCCATGGTAAGGCAGCACTGAAGAAGCTCAAAGCACGTCTGCTATAACAGGAAGGGCACATCACTCAACTTGACTCAGAAGATGGCCCACTCCCTACCATCCAACTCATGCCACAGACAGAACGAATGGGCCAAGTGAGTCTCAACTACAAGGATGCCTGCCTGATTCTTGCTCTCAACCTAATGAATATTCCAACTGGGTGAAGATGGAGCCATATGGCAGGCTCAGTAGAGGAGCAAAAACTGCTTTTTGCAAAGTTACCCTCTTAAACCTAGGACAAAACACAGGACTCAGAGAAGTGTTATAGACCTACGTAACTTACTTCAGCTGTCAACAAGAGTGATTTGCTTTCCGCACACACAATTAATACAGGAACAAGATAAAGACAAAGGACCAAACCCGTTAGAAACACCAAAGGAGAGTAGTCGTCTCAGCACAACACTGAGGCAGCAAACACTCAAATGCATGAGAAAATGCTCAACTAATTCTCAAGTACTACAAAAAAAAAAGGTCATCAACTAGAAGAGAGAACAAGAATGATGACCAGCCCTCATGAATCCATAGAGTAACATGAAAAATCTCATTTTTTTTTTCAAGTTAACCTGGAACTATTTTGGGGGAAAAATGCATTAACTGAAGGGAAGAAACTGGAAATGGAGAAGACATGCTGTGCAGGGTGCCATAGACAGAAGGTGCAATAATAACCTGGGAAAGTTTTGTAAGGCAGGCTGAACATGCATAGAACACCTGTGTTCTAAAGATGAAAACTACAAGAAAAACCTAGAAATGCCAGATCTTCCACTGTGTGATGCCATACACCTCCTGTAATAGAAGCCCATGGGATACAGGCACAGCCGTAACATGCATGTCCATAGCTAGTGGGGTCTGGCTATATTGGCCTGAATGTATCCATAAAGACTTAAAAAGAAAAAGTCATGGACATTCGGAAGCCATATACCTAAAACACTTGATGTCTAAGGGGTCATTTGTATATATCCCATGGGCCTATATTACAGGAGGTTTAAGGTATCGCACAGTGAAAAATATCTTGGCTAGGTTTTTCTTGCAGTTTTTACTCATTGGTTGGTCTGTCTGACCATTTTGTTACCCAAAGATGACTTAAGACCATCGCCTCAGCAGACATTTTGCCAGCTTAAGACTTGCAAGGTGTTGATCTAGAGGGAGGCATCTGGGCTTGCAGAAAGCAGCTGTCAGGTACAGATAAATGTGAATGCCCTTAATCCTTAGGAGAGTAATTTTCAAAGCCAAACATTTCAGGAAGACTCAGGGAGCAGTATGGAAGGCAAAATGCAAGTAGTAAACTGAAAGTGGCAACTGACTGTTGTGAACTTGAGAATTCTCATGTGGTGCAATGCATACTAGCAAAACAAAAGATGGTTTCCTTGTGGTTCACAGTGATCAACAGGGTTTCCAGACGTTAACAAAGAAAGGATGGACTGCAAGGTTAACCATTCTGACCCTGGGAATATTTTAGAAAAGATTTAGTCTAAAAAAAAAAAAAAGTCCAAAACAGGCCTCCAAGACCTTCCTCTCTCCTTGCTTTTCTGGTTGGACACTTTCCTATATACAGTCTCTGGTCTACTGAAGTATTAATGAACGGCACGGCCAAGCCCAGACAGCCAAGCCAAGATGGGTTAGGGAACTGGTGGCATTCCCATGTAAGCCAGGAAAGTCAGGTTCTCTTTTGTACCCTGAACTGTAAGATCCATTTGTCATAGTTTTTTTTTTTTTTTTTTTGCAAGAGGTCAGCCTGCTTCCAAGGAAGCATGTGTGTGTGCACAAGGGGGAGGGCAGTGGGCAGAATAGCAATGTTGGTAGGAAGGGATATGGGAGGGTCCCTCTAGTAGTCACAGTTAATCAGAGAGACCTGTGGAGTTATTATCAAGCAGGGTTTCTTGACTTACCATTCTTCTTTCCTTGCCATTTCAGTTTTTCAAAAAATCTTTCTCGTTTGGTCTCCCTATTTTAACTTGAGTAGCCAATGTCTGAAGAAAAGTTTCTGTTATACTTGAACAAGGAAACGAAGAACTGTGTGACTTTCTCTACTGTTTTCCCATTTTCCTCTCATTTTATTACTGTCCAAGGATACATTAAGTCATTCCCCCTTATCATCAGGAAAGGGCTAGTTTCCTAAGACAGCATGTCTCTCTTTGATCGATCATATTGATGCAGTGGCTACAGATCAAGCCCGCATTTCATAATATGCTTGCCCATTTTCTGTACTGAGTCAAAATGGACACCTTAACTTTCAAGGGATTCATTCTTGCTCTGCAGGTTAATCTCCTCAGTTTATTTCAATATCTCCTCTAGCACCTTGGTATGGTCTGATGCAAAGGATTAAGGTTATGTATGAGTTGTTAATAAGCTGCTTTCCTTTGGTCCAAGGTTCAGTTCTTCTCAGGAGAAGGGCCACCCAGAGAAGGCTTGTCCAACAGTCAGCCTGATGAAATAATTTCCAAATCATATCCAAGGGGCAGTGACATCTGCGAAATACAGTTCTTTTTCCATTGTCTTCAAAGCAAGAATCATTCACTTGGGGAGCAAAGTCATTTTTCTCTTACTAGATTGTTGCCCCAACGAGGGGGGCTGGGTTTGGGCTTACTACAATCTCTGCCACACTGCAAAGATCACCTTTACAAATGTCTTAAAATCCTGTAAGTCAAGGCTTTGTGGAAAAAGGGAAGAAGAATAGCACTGGAAAATCCTAAACCTGTGCAGACTGAAACATGGAGATTTGTTGCTCATACATCTAAATTTCCATTAAAGGAAAGGGATGAGAAGGACTCAACCTAAAATTCTAGGCTTTTAAAAAGGATTGCGTAAAATATGCCTGTATCCCTATTGTATATACTGTGTACTAACAAAGCTGAAAGAACCAAATCCTTACCCACTGGAGACAATACTTCTATGCATACACAGCAATCTGCTTTACAGCCTAAATATCCAAAAAACTACCAAGCAGAAGAGAACCCTGGGAGATTGCACTACATGCTGCTAAAATCTCAGCCTCCAGTGGAAACTGGTCATAGGACACCAACTAGAGCAAGCACAAAGATCCAGAGCTGAATACCCATTTCACCAGTCTAGCCACCCTCATCGGTACTAGACACAAGGAGAACAAACCATCACGATTTTCATAGGTTCATAAAAGGTTACTTAGGCGAACATCCCTACAGTCCTTACAAGCATAGCTGTAATTAATCCCAAGTTGCCCAAATTGTTGGTGAGTGAGGTTTGCAGAGGTAAGGGTCTATGGTAGTTAATACAGACTTCTGTCCAGCAGGGACATGGGTGTCACCCAATCTGTGGTAACCCATCCACTGATCTAAGTTGTATTTGAAGAGGGTCAGGGAGGGGCTCTGTTTCACATGAATTGGAAGCTTGTTCCAGAGAAGTGGCAGTCTCTGAGAGATGCATCTATCTCCTCAGCATGGCCTGTTCAAATCAGAGGCTAGGTTAAGATCCCTGGAGCAAATGACCACTGTGCAGTTTGACTTACGAATATGTAGCATTTCCACCAGGGCTGAGTCAGAGAGTGCCTTGTAAGCCAGGCACAGGTCATCCCTTAGCAACCTGTGGGAGACAGAATACAGTAACAGGGCTTTCAGTCTTTCCATGAAAAATTTGTGTATACCCTGTAATTTCTTGGTGAGACACCTCTGTAGTCTCTCCAGCTGTTACAAAACAGAGCACTGTACTGAATTACTGGTGTGATGAGATCGAAGTACAATGAAATTATAACATCCTTAAATCTAGATGCAATGCCTTTACTTAAAAGATGTGCCACATAGGACTCCCTTACTATTATGGTTATGTGATGGTCAAACTCAGGATTGTTATCAACCTGAGTACTCAGATCATGTACCACTGGGTCTACACTTACGGGGGGGGTACTGTCTATAATGTAATTAGCAGGGATATCAATTTTCCCAAAGGGAATAATAATGCATTTTCTTGCATTCAGCTTTAATCCATGGCTTTGGCACCAATCATTTGTCTGCAGTATATCATCATTGTGGGACTCAATGAATGTTCCCTATCTGCAATCAGCAGCTAAGTTGTCAGCCACAGGCCATCCAAGTTTGCCTGGACTTTAAGAGAAATAAATTCTTAACAGTAAGGGGACCAGCACAGAACCCTGTGGTACACCACTAGTGACTGGTCTTTTGCTAGAGGTGAAGACACCCACTTTGACAGTATGTGCCCTGTCAGTGAGCCAGTTGGCTACCCATTTGGGCAAAGTAGGGGTCAAGTCCCAATTAGATTTTCTCTACAGCACCTGCATTGGGGATTATGTCAAATGCCTTGGCTAGGTCAGGATAGGCAGTACATACTGTCTTTCCCTCCTCCAGGGCATTGGCGACTTTCTCGAAGAAGTCAACCATGTTTAATAGGCATGATCTACTTTTAACGAATCTGAATTGAGTTGGGTCCAGAGTTTGGAGATTACCTATGCCCTTGTTAATAAGGTCTATAAGGATTATTTCCATGGCATTCATTGCAGATGAGGCAAATCAATCTTATGGGCCTATAATTCTTAAGAGTCAGTTGATGGTTCCCCCCCCCCCCCCCCTTGGGCAGAGGGATTACTGTTGCTGTCCTCCATTCTGCTGGAACATAGCCAGTTCGCAGGCTGTGCTTAAACAGGGATCCGTGGGACTGCTAGGTCATGTTTTAAGTTGTTTATAAGGCAACCTGGGATGTTGTCTGGTTCCATGGATGCCATATTTTTGGCCTTGGAGAGCACAGAGATGACCTGCCCTCTTGAGATAACAGGCTGAGGAATGGTGGCAGATATACTTTGGGGAATGAATGGAGGGGACGGGGATAAAGTTTGCTTTAAATCTGTCAGCTAACAGGATGACTATTACCTCCAGTTAAGTATGGGTGGTGACATCCACAACCAGTTCAGCATATAGCCGAGTATTCCCTTTTAGATTTCGGGTGTAGTTAAATAATGCCTTGTGATTACCTTTGGCTAAGGAAGCATTGGAGACTTGACAAGATCTATAATTTGTTTAAGCTAGAAAGGAATTTCTTCCTTTGCTGAGCCAGTTCCCTCCTGGTTTTGAACATATGTTTCTTTCTCTTGTTCTCTAACCTGTTTACACTAAGGGTCCATCAGGGTGGCTTGTTTTTTCGGCAAGACCTAGTTTTAATCCAGTCAGGTACAGCCAATTCTATACAACTGCTTGTGAGTAGTATGTCCAGGGCATTTGAGCCTCTTGTGGGTGTACTGACTAGCTGTTCCAGAGTATTTGCATTGCGAAAGTCCAAGAACCTCTGAGCTAGCATGCTTGTGGTCGTTTATGTTTCACAGTCAATGGTAGGATAATTAAAATCGCCCATGAGTAAGGTGCTGGGCTACATAGCAAGCAACTCCAATAACTTTAGGTATGCATTATGCATATGCTTTACCCATTTCATGGTGAGACACCTACAGCTAGCTATGATGTGTTAGGGGGCTTTGCCTATAGTTAACTGTACATGGAGTAGCTCAATACAGTTACACTATTTGACCAGTCTAGAAGGTGTATTTATCTTTAATGAAGATGGATATGCCTCCTCCTTTGGTCCTTTCAGGCTCAGTTTGTGGTTTGAACATATGGAAGGCATTGTAGCCCTGCACAGCCAGGGTGCTTTCTGCACCTTTGAACCATCTCTTGGCGACTGCACAGACATCAACATCTTCCACAGTATGGAGTGCTTCCAGGAAGTGCAGTTTCATGTTTATACTCACAGAATTAAGCAGTAGTACCTGAGTTTATCTAGACAGGATTTTATGTTGGGAAGTAGATTATTTTGACACTGCCTAAGAGAGACAGAATAGCTGGCTAATGCCTTTGCCAGTATTCTAAAGCCTAGAGGAGACAGGTGCAGACCATCCCTGGCAAAGCAGCGTGGCCCTTCAACCATGTCTTCCCAGGCTGACAGCTATTGGATCCCCTTGGACTGACACCAGAATTTAAGCCGATTGTTAAAGTCAATCATTTTTTTTGTATTGTGGCACCATTTTTGGAGAAGGTAGAATGCTGCTTAAGGCTAGGCTTATACCTGCCTTTGGCACAATCTGAGAGCTCAGTCATGTCTCTCTTCATATAGCCCAGTGATGTACGTCTCAAGTAATTCACCTACACAAGGACTATGACAAAGTCATACCGGTTCTTGTGGTTGAGTGACATGAGTGCTTGAGTGACTTGATGGATCTTGGCACTTGACAGGCATTTAACAATAACTTGCTCCTTATACAGCCTGATAAGGGAAACATCCATGCATCTCACAACAGAGTTACATATGACCATTACACTAGGTACTGCAGTGTCGCCTTATGGGCTTATTTGCTGAAACACCTCTGTGTGTGTGTGTATTATACGCTGTGTTTGTTTCCTGCATTGTGTTTGTAAGTGGTTTCTGTTAGGCAGACCTCTGATCTTTTAGCAAGTTGCTAGTGATTACATCCACACAAGTGGGTGTGTGTGTCATGTCCTTTTTTAGTGTGGGAAGTGTGTGTGCGCTGACAACCTGCGTGGCATTCGATTTGCCCTTATGTTCGAGTCTTGTCACCAATTTCAGTGTAACTAGATCTCTCACAAAGTATTTGTTTGTTTCAGGAGTAAGTGGTTGGCAGTATACGCGAGAATATTGCTACATTGCCTCAGGATGCCCATGTCTATCAGGCTGGCAAGAGAGATGATGGGAAACTGGTGTCTATATTATATAATCGAACTTTTAGAAGTTCGAACGTCATATGGTCAACGCCATATGATCTAACATTTAAAAGTTCGAAAATGTAATAAAAAAAATAAACCAAAGGAAAAAACCTATCTGAATGGTTTAAGCAAGCGGGTAAGCCCCCGGCAACCCCCCCCCCCACTCTTTAAATATACCAACGCCAAGATCACACTACAGTGCAGAAAAGGGAAATCTTCCCATTCCGCACTGTAAGGAGATCTCCTTTGAAACGTTTGGACTTTTAATAGTTCGATCATATGGTGTCGACCATATGACGTTCGAACTTTTAAAAGTTCAACGTGATATAGACCTGGGAAATTGCACATCCAGGATAGCAAGATCTTACTGTATGTTTTATCAGAAAAGGGAATGGATTAATTTGACAGGATTGTGCTTCTAGCATAGAGACTACAAAAGGGATCTATACTTTGGGTAAGCTAAGGATGATCAGTAAGTTAATACTGCTCAGTGCAGGTGAAAAACTGAGCTTCTAGGCTTTTGCATCTATACATGGCACTGTTAACTGCTGCTGCCCAAAGAGCAGCACTGCACAAATACAAGGACTGAATATGAGCAAACAAGCAAGTCTTAAGCTAAGTACCAATCAGGAAAGAACACAATAAGCCTTCCACCTGCAATCCCCAACTAAGACAGGTTAGATCAGCATACTTCTGCCACAAAGGTTCAGAAAATCACCTTCTTAATGTGGAACAGCTGGTTTGGAGTTCAAGTTTAACAAGACCACACAAACTACCTATAACTAACATACACAATGTAATAGTGTAACTACTTAAAGCAGCAGCAGACAGTACAGTTTTTTTTGGTTTTTGAAAAAGCTAAAGTACACTCACAATAAGGAAGTGCAAAAAAAAATAAATAAATACTTGGAAGAGCTCCTCGTGTGTGCTTCCCAGCTCAGAGAAATCAGGTAAACACCTACTGCCACTAGATGAATAATCCCAGTCCTCCTAATGTGAAATCACAGTACAGGAATGTCTGGAGTGAAATGCTATCACAAATAAAGATACAGATAAAGCAGCGTACTTTAGACAGCATATAAAAGTGTAATTCTTCAATAAAAGTACTTTGCTGCGTATAAATGAGCCAAGAGCATCTCAATTGTACAGAGTTTATAAAGCCACTAAAAAGAAGATAAGCTGATTAATAAGCCCTCCAACCAATAAAACTACATTCAGAAATATCATGTGCCTCCCCAACCTAACAGACCAGGCTACCTCCCAGTGCACTAAATGGAAAACCCACTGACCTCTTGATGTTAAAAAAAAAAGTGCTTAGTAGAGTGTAAAAATACACTACTTTATCCAACAGCTACCTAGATAAAGAATTCAGAACAACTAAATCAGTACAACAATGAGAGTACAAAACAATTTTTCAATATAAGCACAAGGAAAGGCAAATAAATAATTCAAGATATCAAAAGCAGTGTAGAAACAGAGGTGCTTATTAACTTCAATTTACAGTAGGGATGGGCAGCTTAAAATCACCAGGTTTAAAAAGCAGATCAACAAATGGAAGGAAAACCTAACACGGAATCACCAACAGTGATTTAGTTTATGCAGGCTTGTAATCTTTTTGTAAAAGACTTGAATACACATTGAATTTCTGGGCCTTTGTATCACTCAAGGGACAATTTATCAATGGAAAAAAAAAAAAACGTGAAATATGCAACCAATATAATTTAAGCGCTTATCTCTCACACAGAACAAGTCTACCAAGCCAAGCAAATTTCTTAAAACAGACAACAAAATGGAGCAGGTGAAACAAAGTAATCAGCAAGTCACAGACAAAAAATACAGGTTTACTTTCTTCACCCAACAAGGAATCGCCAGTAATGTTTTACTTTATGCAGGTAAATAATTTTTAAGGTCCTCTCACCATGGAAAATGGTTTATGGTTATATGCCTTTAATTATTTTTCCTAGAAGGTAAAGACTCTCCTGCACTACTGAAAGTCTGCTCCACCTCTGAAGCTTACATTTTTCTGTAGCAACCAGGTATGCCTCTCTTTTTTAATGGGTTTTCCTAGGAAAGCTCTCACACATCTGGCAAGCTAACGAGATGGGACTCTTCTAAGCAAAACGTTAGGAATGCAAACCTTTGCACAGAACTACATTCCTGTAAGTCAAAGGCTTTTTCAGGACTGCACAAAGGAAACCATGGAAACCTAGAAGCACTTCCCTATGCAAAAAGACGGCAGAAAACACCCATACTCAACAGGAGGTAATAGCCAACCTACTAGCTGACCTCCTGTCCCCTCCAGTCATTCCCCAAAGTATATCTGCCACCATTCCTCAGCCTGTTACTGGCAAAAAGATGGCAAAAGTCACAGTCAAATCCCCCATACACCACACACAAAAAAAAAGAGGCATTTAAGCTTGGAATGCCACAGAGAAATGCAGCTCTTGCAAAAGACTGGTAACAGTAACCTTAAACTTTCTCATTGCCACACAGTGTGCACCTGTCTGGGGGGAGCCGATGGTGCTGTAGCTTTACTCCATCTTTTATCTGGGACACAGCCTGATGTCTCACATCTGGACTGTCATCAATCCAGAGAGCTCAGAGTCTGTCCTGTTGGGTAGCAGTAACATGTAGCCAATTCCTATATGTCATGAATACTAATGCAACAATGACAAATATGAAGAATACCTTAAGTACAACAATGCTCAACAAAAGCACAGAGTTGGCTAAACACAGTCCTGGTGTATTAATTATTAAAAAAAAAAAAAGTTAAGCATCTGAGGCAAGGCTATCCTAAAACTTGTAAAAATGATGCAACTGTATTTCCAGAACACGTGATGAAATATATACTCAGCTCTTGACCTTGCAAACTATAGCTTTTTGTTTGACAATGTTAATTTACAAACATGTTTAGTATCAATTAACAAGCAGCCTCCACTACTCCATCTTGTAACAGTGCATACTGTTTCTTACAAGCAAGAAGCACAAAAATCATCCTTCATTTTGATACAAGTCTACTACTACATTCCTAGGAAGTTAAATAAACAATCTGCAATTAAATAAATTAAAAAGCACATCAGTAGCAAAAAGGTAGTGCAAAATTTATCAACATACCTGTGTGCTCCAATTGATGAAGTTTCAAATAGAACCGTGTATACTAAGTCGGCCGCATCTGCATTACTTCCATTGGCACTATTGTGTGCAATTCCACGTAGTTGTCAACTTAAATACGTCACTCATTTAACTTGGAAATCATGCTACATACAGGATTTTGTTTACACACATCACCATGATGCATCTGTTTTGGCAGTTATACACCACAAAGTGATTATCAAAGTTTTATTTTAAAGATACATGCTTTACAGAAAGTACAATGGTGTAAAATCTTACCGTAACAGTAGGTGCCTTTCTCTTTACTGTTGCAGTATTCTTTACCTAAGGGATCTCCTGCCAAGCATAGCCCAAATCCGGCCAGTACACCAAAGCTTTTAGTATTTCTTATAGCTATTGTACATCACACATATGTTCCCCCATGCAAGGTGTAAAGCATTAAGATGACATACAGAAACACACGCAGAACTGAGAAAGTCCCAGGAGGAACAGAATGTCCCTTTGGAACAAGGAAAACATATGCATCCACAAGGAGGAAAAAGATGACAACCCCATTGGCCAGGAGGGCAAGAAAAGTACAGGGCAGGAGATAGAATAGAGGGGGTAGAAGGGAGGAAGCGAATACAACAGTGAAGAGAAGAACATCTGATGTTTTAAGATTTTACACAACTGTACTATGTCCTTCCATATCACTGTTGAAGTACTTTTTTACCTAAGGGAACGTACAAGAGCAAGTCTGGGAAGAGGAAACTACAGAAGAGCCCTCTACAAACCCATGCAGGATAACCCTGGCCCTAGAAATAACATCCAACGTGTAATGCCTTAGTGAAAGTATGAACAGAGGACCGAGTACAGCCTCAAGGATGGAACTGGTATCCAGACCCTTGAAAATGCACCAGAGGAGGAAACCGCACTAGTAGAATGCACCTTTACAGATGAGCAAACACTTTCCATAAAAAAAGAGAAAAAGAAAAAAAAAAAAAGGAGATGGCCTTAGAAATCCAGGAGGAAATGGTTTGCTAAGAAACAGCCAAGCCCAAAGTTCTGTGATGAAAGTAAACAAAAAAAGCTGCTCAGACATGTGAATAACTTTAGCTTTATCCAAATAATATCTGAGCTATCAATGTAAATCAAAGGTATGAAGAACCTTCACACCGGCAGACTGCAGAGAAGAAAAAAAGGAAGGAAGATGAACAGATTTATTAAGGGACAACTCCCTGACCACCTTGGGCATAAAAGGAGAATTAGTACAAAGACACCTTGTCGCTGAATAAAACTAAGAAAGGTGGAATAACCACGACAGCCTCAAGTTCAGACACTCTATTGGCTGAAGTACAATGTTGTAAGGAAGCAGAAGAAGCAGGCTCAAAGGTGAAATAGCCTTCCTGGAATGCCTAAAATGAAGGACACCTTTAAGAAATTTTTTGACCTGAAATCTAGAGGCCAGTGGAGGAGAAGTCAAGGGCAGACAAGCAGAAATTGCTGACAGGTGAGCTTTAACTGAAGAATAAGCCAACTGAGCATGGAGCAGATCACACAAATAAGACAACCAGAGGAACCTTCACAAATGGGGATTCTGATGACATAAAAATCACTTCCATGTGAACATATATGATTTCCTTGGAGTAGGTTTCCTGGCCTCCTGCAGAACCTGAAGTCCTCAGAAAAGAGGTGCCTGAAAGGGATCAAAACCCTACCACCAAAAGTATCAGCTGAAGACTGGACAAGTGAGGATACAAGATCCCTTGCTAAGAAGTTCTACCTGGTGAGGTAACTTGTGGTGACTGACCCTGGCCAAGTAAGAAGGAAGGGGAAACCAATACTGTATTGGCCAAAAGGGAGTCACTAGTAATATTCTGGGAGAGGCCCGCCTGATCTTGTGCAAGACGTGATAAGAGAGGAAGGGGAGGGAAGACATACAGAAACATTCCCTTCCAAGTAAAAGGCAGGGCATCCACTTTACAAGCCAGAGCACTTGGAACTCTGGAACAGAAGAGATAAAGTTGCCTGTTCAGACTGGAGGCAAAAATATCTACCTTAAGAATATGCCACCAATGGGCAATATTTAGGAATACATCCCTCTGAAGCATCCATTTGCGAGTTTGTGTGCTGGACCTGCTCAAGGAGTCAGTTACTAGATTGTGTTCAGAGGGCATGTAAACTGCCTGAAGAGTCATTTGATACTGGATAGCTAGATACCAGACCTGAATACATTTGTCAACAAAGAAGACAGGACTTTGTGCCCACTTGTTTTTTTGACATACCACATCATTGTGATACTGTCTGTGAAAACTTTGAGGGGTCTGGGATGAAAGATAGAATGGAAAGCCCTCATCCCCTTTATACTGATATGGTCTAATCTCCGATAAGGAAGCCAGAGACCCTGAACCTTGAGAAAGCCACAGGAGGCACCTCAACCCTTGTCTGAGGACTCTGTAAACAGCCCCCGAGTTGGAACTGGAGCTTGAAAAGGAAGCCCCAGACTGAGTGAAAGTTGATGAAATCACCACCGAAGCTCAAGCTTGAGTCACTGAAGGAAAGGTAACAAGAAGTCGACGGGGTGGCAATGTTGAAGCCACACAAACATGAGGCAACAGCGAAACTTTCTCATATACAGCCTGGCACATGGCAATGGTAGAAGCCATAAAGCCAAGAACCCTGAAAAATTCCCTGGCCGTGAGATGCCAGAGGAAGAAAGAACTGGAAAAAGGCAACTGGAGAGAGAGAACCCTGGAGGCAGACAGAGATACCACCATGGAAAGTGTCTGAAGTGTGCAGCTGAGGAAAACATGATCCTGAGGAAGGGATCAGAACTGATTTCTGAAAATTTATGGTGAACCACAGACTAACAGAAATAGTAAACCTTGGATCTGGAAGCAGAATGTTGGGGGAAGGAGCTTGAATAAGCAGATTATCTAGATAGGGGAATATCTGAATTCCTCAAATCCTGCTAAAAAGCAATAACAGGAGCAAGGCATTTGGTAAATACACCTAGGGCACTACAGAGGTCAAACTGAAAATGCAAGGAAGAGATTGAGAAACGTAAACATTTCCAGAAGAGGGAATGGATGGAAATGTTAAGGTATGCGTCCTTGAAATCCAGAGATACCAGATAGGCTTGGGGAAGGAAAGGAGGAAATAATGTCTACAAAGATTACCTCTGAAAGGAATGATCTTGAGAAAGGTGTTCAGCGGGAAAAGATCCAGAATCTTCAAGTGCCCTCCATTTGTGGGATGAAACACATTCTGGAACAAAATCGCTTTTCCTATCTCAGCAAAACACTTAGTTTGAATTGTGACCTCAGCCACAAGAGTGTGATAAACCACTGGAGAGAGAGAAAGCTGTTCCCAAGGAAGTTGAGGAATGCCTGAAAAGGTAGGAAGAAACTTCCAAACTGTGAAATAATCCTGATGGATAATGAACAGAAGCCAAGTGTCTGAAGTGATCCATAGACAATTTGGGAAAGATGGCAGAACAAAGGAACCTGGACGAGGGAAAGGGGCAGCAAACTCTCAAACAGAACCTGGCTTATCCTGGAAAGCAGGTTTCTCGGTGGTAGGAGTCCGAGTAGACTTAGCAGGAGGCACACGCCTAGAACTCTTCTTACCCTTAGGAGGAAGGAGAGACTGCCTATGAACAAAGGCAGATTTGGAAGGATACTTACCCAGAAGTTTGGGACTAGGAGAAACAAAAATATGTTTCAGCTCCTGAAAAAGTTTGCCCTTGTCCTGGAGAGACTTGAAAAGCTCAGCAGCAGCAGATCCAAAAAGGTTATCTAATGGCACATCCAAAAATTTTGCTTTGATATCATCTGTCAAGGCCTGAAGACTAAGCCCAGAATAACGTCTAATAACTTAATAAAAGGCAGCTGACCTGGAAGCAGTATAAGCTGCATCACAGATGCAATAGACTTAGTCAAGACAACTTGAGAAGTACATCCCAGCAGGGAAAAGGCCAAAGCTTTCTCCTCAGAATCAGGAAGGTCAGAAACTCAGAAAGAAAGGAGAGTCAAAACATACTTGGTCATGAGTCTGGCAGTTGATGATCCTAAAGGATAAAGTGGCAGCGGTGTAAACTTTCTTTGCCAGTCTTTCCATAGCCCTACTATCCTTATCATAAGGCAAAAACTTGGATGGCTTATAAGAGGAAAATGACACTACAGATGATATTTATAAAGAAATCTGAACTTTATAGAATCTATCTGGCTTCTTGGGTGCAGAAGGTTAAGAGTCAGGGGCTACAGATGCTGCCAAGAAGGTATCCAGAAGGGCAGCCAGAACAGCAGGAAAAGCAGATGATTTGGGGGAGACTATCCATAAGAACTCATAATATCCTTTTTGAATCTCAAAGACTTTAAAACAATCCCACTTAAAATAATCCATATTATGGACAATAGTAACCCCAAAGGAGAGTTCTTCCAAAGAGAATATGGACTTATGAAGTCCTCCTCCCTTGAACCATAGTCCAAGGGGGAAGGAATTTGAGAAGAGTAAACCAAGGATTCTTCCCAAGTCCAGATCTTCATTTGAGAAATTCAAACTCTTAGGACTCTTCATTGGAGAAGAAAACCAGGGAAGAGCAGGAAAGTACAGTTTTGTACCTACCATAAATGTAGATGTTCGAGTGCTAATACAGCTGCAGTAATCACAGATGGGTTTTCAGCCGTCAGGCGGTCCCTCGGTCGGCCGAATTCCAAAGTCTTGGTCCGGCGTCGGTTGTCGTCGCTTACTCTTCTGACGTCAGGAAGGCCAAAGACACAGCCGACGCCATGTTCTTCAGTCTTTCTTGCCCCAGATGTCAGGTGCCCCCAAAAGGAAGGCAATACAAAAATAAGGCTTATCCACATATGCAAGCAATGCAAAGTAATGCAAAATCATTCTAAGCAAGCAAATAAAACATAGCAGGATAACCCAGTCAGGAAGTATGAAGAGGTTGTTAGGCCCCATGCCCTTACCAAGTGGGGAAGGAGGGAGGGAAACCTGTACTGTAGCTGTATTAGCACTCGAACATCTACATTTATGGTAGGTACAAAACTGTACTATGTTCATCGTGCATACAGCTGCAGTAATCACAGATGGGTAGAGTCCCAAAGCTATGCATAGGGTGGTAGGTACTATGAGGAACTGGGTTGAGCCAGAATGCCCTGCAAAACAGCAGTGGCAAAGCCTGCTCTTGTTCTGGAATATAGGGGCAGGTGGTAGTGTTTTGTGAAGGTATGTACAGAACTCCAAGTGGCTGCCTCCAAAATATCCTTAGTAGACACACCTCTGAGGAAGGCTGTAGAGGTGGCTGTGGCCCTGGTGGAGTGAGATCTGATACCAGTAGGGACAGATTTTCCATGATAGGAGTAACAAAAACGTATGCAGTGGCCAATCCACTTGGAAATGGTCTGTTTGGTAACTGGTTTCCCTTGAGCCCCTACGGCATAGGACACAAAAAGTTGTTCTGATTTACTGAAGGACTTTGTTCTGTCCAAGTAGTAACGTAGCTGCCTATGGATGTCTAAAGAGTGAAGCAGCCTTTCCCCTTTGTTTTGAGGGTTGGGATAAAAAGTAGGTAGGTGTATGGCTTGGTTTAAGGCTACCCTGGATACCACTTTTGGCATAAAAGATGGGTTAGTACGAAGGGAAACCCTATCCTGATGGAAGATGAGGAAGGGCTGCACTGCCATGAGGGCCTGTAGTTCAGAAACCCTACGAGCTGAAGTGATGGCCAGAAGGAAAGCTGTTTTCCAGGACAAATATTGCAGATCTGTTGAGGCAGCAGGTTCAAAAAAAGGCAATGTTAATTTTTCTAGTATGTAATTAAGGTCCCAGGCTAGTATTGGTTGCTTCCTTGGAGGTCTTATATTCTTAGCCCCTCTGAGGAACTGTCGTAAGAGTGGGTGAGAGAATAAGGGAGGATCCGTGTTGAATTCTGCAGAAATGGCTGAGGCATGTATGAAAGTCCACTGTTAAGCAGTTCAGCTAGGTACTGTAAAACCTGAGGCAAGTTCAATTTTCTAGGGTCCTGTCCTTTTTTCTCATTCCAACAGAAAAAACCGCTTCCATTTTGTGGAGTAAGCTTTTCTAGTAGATGGTCTTCTCGCCTCCAAAATGACATCCTGCACCTCCTTGGAGAGTAGGGTCTGTTGTGGTGTTAAGGAATTTTCCATGCAGCGAGGTTGAGTGTTTTCAGCTGACTGTGAAGAGTTTTGTAGCTGTTCTGAGTCAGCAGAAGGGGTATTAGAGGCAGGGACCAGGGAGGAGTATGCGTTAGGCTCCTCAGGAGTGGATACCAGTGTTGCCTTGGCCAATC
Organism: Protopterus annectens; assembly: GCF_019279795.1. Classification (NCBI taxonomy): domain Eukaryota; kingdom Metazoa; phylum Chordata; order Ceratodontiformes; family Protopteridae; genus Protopterus; species Protopterus annectens. Next base: position 1,345,332,310 of record NC_056741.1, on the reverse strand, counting down.
TGGAGCAATCAGTATCATCCTCGGTTTGTCTGTTCTTGCTTTCAAAAGCACCTTGGACAGAAGAGGCAGAGGTGGGAATGCATAAACTGTCCATGCTGTCCAACTGAAAGAAAGGGCGTCCACTTTCCAGGCCTTTGGATGGAAGGTCCTTGAACAAAACTTTTTCAATTGATGGTTCCTGTGGGAGGCAAAAAGATCTATGTCTGGTCTCCCCCACGCTTCGATTATTTCCGTAAACACCTTTGGATGTAACTTCCATTCGTGTGGCTCTGTCATATTCCTGCTCAGAGTGTCTGCCAGTGTGTTTTCCAGTCCTGGCAAGTACTGTGCTTGAAGTTCGATCTGTATTTCCAGAGCCAAGTTCCAAAGAATCATGGCTAGTCTGCACAAGGGGTATGAATGTGTTCCTCCTTGTTTGTTTATGTACCACATAACTGTGGTGTTGTCTGTTCTTATCAGTAATTGTCCTGGAAGCAGGAAGACCTTGAAAGCTGTAATTGCATTTATTACTGCTAGCATTTCTTTTTGATTGATGTGAAGGTGCTTTTCCTTGTGGGACCATCTGCCCTGAATGCACCTGTCCTTCATGTGCCCCCCAGGCGTAATCTGAGGCGTCTGTGGTTATGACCTGTTTTGCTTGAGGCTTGCAGAATGGAAGGCCTGTGTTCACTTGACATGCTTGGGCCCACCATAGAAATTCCTTTTGCAAACATGGAATTATTGGAATAATTGCTTCCAAACTGTGACTGTGTTGAGACCATAGATTTTTTAGGTACCATTGAAGTTTCCTCATATGCAACTTTGCACATGGGATTAGCAGAATGCAAGATGCCATGAATCCCAGAGCCTGCAGGATTTTCCTTGCAGTAAGCCTGGTACTTTTTGCTAGCGTTTTGAAGTACTGAGATAATTGCCCTTGTTTTTCTGGCGTAAGATATGCCATCTGGGTGTTTGCGTCCAAGCTGGCACCCAGGAAGGTTACTTTCTGAGATGGTGTTAGCCTTGATTTCTCCTTGTTGATGGTGTATCCCAGAGAAAGCAGTAACCGTGTCACATATGCCAGATGTTCCAGTAGTATGTGTTTGCTGTCCGCTTGGATCAGGCAGTCGTCCAGATAAGGGTAAATTTGTATCCCTTGAAGTCTGCAAAAGGCAATCACTGATGCCAGGCACTTTGTGAATACTCTGGGCAGTAGATAAGCCAAAGGGCAATGCAGAGAATTGATAGTGGATTGAACCTGCAAGAAATCTGAGGTATCTTCTGCAGCTTTGTCTGATTGGGACATGCAGGTATGCCTCCTTGAGGTCCAATGTTACCAGCCAAAACTCCTTGCCCAGCATGGGAAGAAGTTGCTGTAATGTGAGCATCTTGAATTTTGGTACGAGCAGAAATGTGTTTAGAATGGATAAGTCCAGAATGGGTCTCCAGTCGGTTCCTTTTCTTGGTACCAGAAAGAGTCTTGAATAAAAACCTTGACCTTGTTGGTGCGTAGGTACCTTTTGTATAGCTCTCATGTTTAGGAGCTTTGAAATTTGCAGTTGTGCCTCTGCCCTTTGATTTTGTGGCAGGTTTGGCATGCCTCTCATTTTGGAAGAGTGTGAAATTGAAATTTGTAGCCTCTGTTTATAATGTCCAGTATCCATTTGTCTGTTGTGACAATATGCCAATTGCTTGCAAATAATGCTAGTTTCCCTCCCAAAGGTGCTGCCAGCTGAGACTTGCTTGGCATGGAAATGAGGGAGTCATTGTTTCTTCCTGTATTGTTGTGCACTGTCTTCACCACCTGTTGGTGCCTGAGATTGCCATTGTCTGCCTCTATATGATCCTTGTGAGTGTCCTCTGCCCCTTGTGCGTCTGTATCTACCTCTTTGGGGCTTGTCAGTGGCTGGAAAGGACCAGTTTTTTGAAGACCAATTCCTGCTAAAACGTGGTGGCTGAACCTGTAAGAAAGCTTTGACAGTTTGCATAGATTTGGCTTTTTCTTCCATTTTTCGTAGTATATCCTCAGCATTAGTACCAAAAAATACATCCTTTTGTAAAGGAGCATCAAGAAGTTTAGCTTTCACATGATCAGGCAAATTTTGTTCCCTAAGCCAGGCATGTCTGCGAATGACTGATCCTGTAGCAGCCGCTCTACTGGAGGCCTCTAGGGCATCATAACCACATTGTAAGGTGTGTTTACCCACTTGCTCTGCACTATGCAACATATCCTGTAACTCTGGTTGTTCAGGTTGAGACATTTTGTTTTTTAATTGGGATAACAGAAACTGTTGATATTTAATCATATGAAACTGGCAGTTTAAGGCCCTCATGGCTAAGGTGGCCGAGGTATATACCTTCTTACCCCACCTTTCTAAAGATCTAGATTCCCTTTCTGCAGGAAGTGGATTCTTGGCAGTGGAGGCCTTTAATCCCTTAGGGCCTTGTGAAATGGTTTCAGGGTCAGCATTATGGCCTTTGTAGAGAAATTGGTGAGAAGTGGGTACTCTAATATCTATCAGGCTTTACTGGTGGAGGAGGCAGAGAATCAGGGTTAAGACAAGCCTCCGAATAGACATCATCCAGTACCTCCAAAACAGGGGGTAAAGCCAGAGGTCTGTGCTGAGGTAACCAAAGAAATTCCCTAAGTCTTTTCTTGGAATCTGAAAAGTCTTGGCCTTCCCAATGGAAATGTTCCCTCAAGGTGTGCAAGGTTTCCTCAAAAGAAAAATCCTCAGGGGGGGATACAGAAGGAATGGACTGTTCTGCATCCGAGTCCTCAAAAGGGGAGTATGAGTGTACCTCTGCATCAGAATGTTCTGATAAAATGGATCCCTGATCCGAAGAGGGGGATTCTTCCTCCACTCTGGGTCTCTTGTCAGGAGGGGGCTGAGAACCTCTGATAAGAGTAATTAGATCCTCAGCCATTTTAAGCATGTGTTTCTTAGGCATGTGTCCAGGAGATGGCCCTTGAGCAGCAGGCCTAGTTTGATGCCTGGCTGCTTTGGATTTAGTAAAGGCCTTAATAGAAAAAGAAGATGAAGGCCTAAATACACCATGGGTGGAGGTGGACCTGTCCACATTAGTAGGCTCGACATAAGCCGGGGCTTCGGTTGTAGTCTGGGAAAGGGCCGAGGACCCAGCGGTCTCGGGTACAGAAGACACCGCCAAAGGAGTGTCGTCTGTAGTCAGGGACTGCAAAGGCGTCTCGCTGAGAACCGGACCACGTGGAGCCTGTTTCGGCGTGGTGTCAGCGGAGACCGCGGGCCTCGCGTGTCGGTCCTTTTCCTTGCGTTTTTTGGATAAAACGGTAGTCGGAGTGTCCGACGACATTTTATAGTCAAAAGCTTTACCAAAATAGTGTTGGGCGAAATCCGCCCGACGCTTGATAGTGCGTTTGTTGAAAGTAGCGCAAAAGCGACAGCCCGAGACGTCGTGGTCTGGGCCCAAACAAGGTATGCAAAGGGAATGGAAATCCTTATGCGGTATTTGCTTCCCACAAGAAATACAATTATTAACTTTTTCTGACATCGGTCTGAGGCAAGAAAAGTTTCCCCAACGGGGTACTTAGCTTTAATGAAGACTTCGGTTCCAAATATTTTCATAATTCAGGAGCTGGCCGACCGGCACTTGCGAACTGCTTCTGCTTCGGGCACCGCGCGGCAAAAAAGACTGAAGAACATGGCGTCGGCTGTGTCTTATATACTCTGGCCTTCCTGACGTCAGAAGAGTAAGTGACGACAACTGACGCCGGACCAAGACTTTGGAATTCGGCCGACCGAGGGACCGCCTGACGGCTGAAAACCCATCTGTGATTACTGCAGCTGTATGCACGATGAACATCAGAGACCCCTTGAGGAGGCTTCAAGTCCATCAAAGCATTAAATAAACCCAGAGTGAAATCTTGCCATTCACAATAGGGATCCTTAACATGAGAAATATGCCCCCCCCCCCCCCCCCCCCAGTGGGATCTGCCTGAAACACCCACGGAAGGTTGGACTCCTGGCAAGATCAAGATTCCTACAAAGATCTGAGGAATACTCCTTGGTCCTTCAGATATAAATCAGCCGTGGCTCCCCTCAACGTCAGGTACATACATTTGAAAAACCACCAAACAAGTGAGAGAAGCCAGATCCACGCCAGCCTCTGATGCAGTCACAACAGAGAAATCCAAAGCAACCACCAGAGGGTACCCTGGGCTGTCACCAGCCTCAAAAGAGATGTTCAGGGGAGGATGGACAACAGGCAGAACAGACCTAACTTTTTTGGCTTTCTTCTTGGCAGATGGTTGGCCCACGAAGCAAGAGAATTCTACTGTAGCACCCTGAGCTAACAACTTAAAAAAGTGGTGCTCCATGTACATGGACAAGGAGTACAGACAACAATGCAGGGTATTAGGCCAAATACCTGGCAGGTAGGGCACTGCATATGATCGTAAGAAGCACTCAAATGAGAGACACTGGTTGTTACAGCCTTTATGGGGAATCTGCCTCCCACATGGATATCTTGCCCTTCTGGATAACATGAACACCACAACAACAAAAATTAGATACTCAAGAAATTCCAACGGGGCACATATCAGAAAATACAGCCTGGTAACCAGCACAGCAGAAGGGCATTTAGAGTGATGTTCAGCAACTGTGTTCAGATTGGCAGCAAAGCAGTTCTGAGCGTGTGCATTCGCACATCATCTTTATGACCTACACTATGCGTGGGGACCATGTGTGTGAAGTACGACCCCTATAAGAACCAAGGACATTGGTACACTGGACAGACATTGGGCTAGTCTTGGCAAGAGAACCCTCAGGTAAAAAAAAAAAAAGTACAGTTTTGTACCTATCATAAATGTAGATGTTCGAGTGTATAACCCTGCTGCAGTCAACACACTTGGGTTATCCTGTCGTCAGGCGGTCCCGCAGTCGGCCTGAATTCCAAAATCTTGGTCCAGCGTCGGTTGCTGATGCTTCCTCCCTGACATCAGTGTGCCAGGGGTATACAAGAGGCATCCAACGCCATTTTCTTCAGTTTTTCTTGCCCCAGATGTCAGGTGCCCCCCCCCAAAAAAGGTGGTCAGTAGATAGTACCAAAAATAAAAGTGTAGCACAAACAAAACATCCCTCCAGCTATAAGCAAATACACCACAAAGGTTGTATCAGATTGTAAGGTATTGAAAGGTTTTAGTTAGCTCAGAGGGGATGGAGGTAGTGTAACCTGGACTGCAGCAGGGTATACACTCGAACATCTACATTTATGGTAGGTACAAAACTGTACTATGTTCATCGTGTTACCCTGCTGCAGTCATCACACTTGGGTAGAATCCCAAAGCTAAGGATGGGAGGTAGAGTCAAACAGGGTTAGAGGAGGCTAGAAGGCCCTGCAAAACTGCAGTGGCAAGCCAGCTCTAGTCTTAGAGTAAAGTGGTAAATTATGGTGTTTGGTGAAGGTGTGTACTGAACTCCAAGTTGCAGCTTCCAGAATATCCTTGGTAGGCACCCCCCTGAGGAAGGCTGTAGATGTAGCTGCTGCCCTAGTGGAGTGGGGCCTAATGCTAGCAGGAACTGGTTTTCCATGGTGGGTGTAGCAAAAAACGTATGCAATGTCCTATTCATTTGGAAATGGTCTGTTTTGAGATAGCCTTTCCTTGTGATGCTGTAGCATAGGATACAAAAAGTTGGTCAGATTTTCTGAAAAATAGAAGTTATGTTCTTACCATAACGTTCCATGTTAGTTGTCTTCTTCTCGCCTTCTTCTTGCTGGATGGGGTTCGGAGCCGACCTCGGCTCCGACTCGGCCACTCTAAAAGCTTGAGAGTTGGTTCCACCGGCTCGAGGCTCCCCCAATATCCCACAATGCTAGGCGTGAGTTACCTCAGATCTCGTTTGTAAGCTAGGCCCAGCTTATAATAGCAATAGAATAACTATAACCAAAGTCCACCTCTATAAACCAGGGATAAGAGAAGGGTGGCCTACATCCTGATCCAGGAAAATATGCACAGCAGCATATACCTATAGTAAAGAGGTGGTAGAAAGAGAGGTCACAATCAAACTCCTCTAGGTCTGTCCAGGCCAGGGGGAAGGAGGGTGGGACGCAAGAAGAAGGCGAGAAGAAGACAACTAACATGGAACGTTATGGTAAGAACATAACTTCTATATGTTAAGTGGTCTATCTCGCCTTCATTCTTGCTGGATGGGACCGCGTCCCTAGCACCTTGTCCCGGGTGGCCTAACGGAACAGACTCTTGAGAACAGTGGAACCAAAGTTAGCTCTATGCCTAGAGGCTAAATCCAACTTATAATGAGAAATGAAAGTGTGAGGAGTAGCCCAAGTAGCCGCTGCACAAATGGTGTCAATAGGCAGTCTGTCTTGGAAGGCTATAGAAGTAGCCAAAGCTCTGGTAGAATGGGCTTTAGGTTTGTCAGGCAGCTTTTGGTGTCTAATTTCATAAACAAGGGAAATCAGAGATGTTAGCCATCTGGATAATGATACCTTTGAAACTGAAAGTCCCTTTCTGCCTTCTGCATAAGAGACGAACAGCTGGTCAGATTTTCTGAATTGTTTGGTTCTATCCAAATAGTACCTTAACTGACGATGAACATCTAGCCAATGCAATTTTTGTTCAGACCTGTTAGAATATTCTGGAAAAAACACCGGGAGGTCAATGCTTTGATTTAGGTTAGACGCCGAGGCTATCTTAGGTAAAAAAGACAGGTTGGTTCGTAAAGATACCCTGTCCTTATGGAACAACAGATAAGGGGGTCGACAGCTGAGTGCATGAAGTTCTGAAACTCTTCTAGCTGAAGTAATGGCTACCAGAAAGAGAGTCTTCCATGATAGCAATTTTAAAGAACAGGAGGCTGCAGGTTCGAAAGGAGAGAGAATTAAAGAACTGAGAACTAAATTTAGGTCCCAAGGAGGAGGAGGATTTCTTACCGGAGGTCTGAGTAGAAAAACTCCCTTCAAAAAGGCTTTGCAAAGCTTGTGGGACATGATGGCAGACTCTGAAATGCCCACATGAAAGTTAGAAATAGCTGCCAATTGAACTTTAAGAGTAGAAGGAGATGAACCTGCATGGAAGAGTTCAGCTAGAAAATCAAGGACCATTTGGATGGAAGCAGTGAAAGGATCTATGTTCTTTCCTTGAGCCCAAAAGGCGAATCGTTTCCACTTACTCAAATAAATCTTTCGCGTGGAAGATTTATGGGAAGCTATCAAAATATCTCGAACAGAGTGAGATATTTGAGGAAGCCTGGCTAAGGTTGGAATTGGAGGAACCAAGCAGTGAGGTTCAGAGAGGGAAGGGAGCGATGAAACTGACCCGACTGATGGATCAAAAGATCTGGAACTAGGTCCAGATGCCAAGGTCGCTCCAACAGAAACTGATGTAGAAAGGGGAACCAAACCTGTCGAGGCCGGTACGGAGCAATGAGGATCAATGAGGCCTTCTGAGCGATAGCTTTCTGTATCACTTGAGAGATTAGTGGGAAGGGAGGAAATGCATACAGAAGTCCCCGGGGCCAAACTTGGACTAGAGCGTCTCTGCTGGGTTGGCCTGGTAACGGGAATAGGGTGAAATAATCTCTGCACTTGCTGTTTTGGGGAGTAGCAAAAAGGTCGCAGCAAGGCTGGCCCCACTTGAGAAAAATTTCTCTCACAACAGAGTCTTTCAGAGACCACTCGTGAGGCATGAGGATAGCTCTGCTCAACTTGTCCGCGATTTGATTGGACTTCCCGGGGATGTGCGTTGCTATCAGAAACCGCTGAGAAGAAATCGCCCATTGCCACAGTCTGAGTGCTTCTCGACACAGGGGGTAGGGACCTGGTTCCGCCTTGTTTGTTGATATACCACACTACAGACATATTGTCTGTCTGGATTGCTATCGTTCCCAAGGGAAGAGAGTCTTGAAGGGCTTGCAACGCTAAAAGCACTGCTCTCATCTCTAGAACATTTATGTGCAAGTGGCATTCGTCTGGTTGCCATGTGCCCTGGACAGTTCTGCCCTGATAATGCCCCCCCCACCCGATCAGGGAGGCGTCCGTTGTCAGAGTAGCAACCGGAGGGGAAGGAACAAAGGGTCTTCCCAATAAGAGCTGAGGGGAAGACATCCACCACAGAAGATGATTTCTGCATGTTTGCGTGATCATAATGGTGTGGGACATCGGAAGTTGCTGGTATGACCATTGCGTGAAGAGCATCCATTGAAGGATTCTCATGTGGAATCTGGCTAAGGGAAGCAGAGGTATGGCAGCCGCCATAATCCCCAACACTTTTAGAACTAACCTGGCTTTGATTCTGTTGCTGCTGAAGAGGAGCGAGACCATTTTGTGTATGTCTGTTATTCTCTGATCTGTTAATCTCGCAGACATGTTGACTGTGTCTAGATTTGCGCCTATGAAGGTAATAGTACGACAAGGCGACAAAACAGACTTTTCGCAATTTATTGAAATGCCTAAATTTTGACAAATGCGAAAGGTGTAGTCCCTGGCCATTAGAAGAAGATGCTTGGTGGGAGCTGTGAGGAGCCAGTCGTCCAAATATGGAAACACCTGGAATCCTTGTCGTCTCAGGTGAGAAGCTACCACTGCCATGCATTTGGTAAACACCCGGGGGGCAGTGGTGAGACCAAAGGGCAGGGCCCTGAATTGAAAATGACTGGTTCCCAGCCTGAAGCGGAGGAATCTTCTGGAGCGTCTTTTCATTTTTATGTGATAGTACGCATCCTGAAGGTCTATAGAGCACATCCAGTTTCCCTTTCCCAATAGGGGAAGGATGGACTGCAGCGTGACCATCCGAAATCTTGTTTTCTTGACTGACTTGTTCAAGATACTGAGATCCAAAATTGGTCTCCAGTCCCCTGTTTTCTTTGGAACTAAAAAGAACCTGGAGTAGATTCCGGATCCTTGCTGGTCTGCTGGAACTGGCTGAATTGCTCTTTTTGCAAGCAGCTTTGAAATTTCCAAACCTGCAAGATCCCTTTGAGCGGGTGGAACATCTGGAAGGGATTTTTTTGATTGGTTTGGAATGCGAACGAAGGGAATGGAATAGCCTTCGGAAATGATGGACTGTACCCATTTGTCTCGAGTCAGGGATAGCCAGGCTTCTGGGTACAGTGACAATCTTCCCCCGACTGCCTCCGAAGGTGGGCAGTCGGGCAACACCTCAGGGATGCTGAAAGGGCTTATCAGAGAAGACTTCCCGATTGCCCTGGTTCTGCGGACCCCCCTGCCTCTAGGGCGACGTCTACCATTGCTGTTCCCCCCTCTGCCTCTGGCGGGGAACCGACTTTGTGCGTCAGGCGAAGTCCCTTGAGATTGTTTTGGAACCACATTTTCCCACTTTTCTGGCCTTTGGGGTAAGGCCTAGAAGGAGTAGAAAACGGACTGACGGCAGAAAGAGTCTTGCCATCTGTCTCGCACCTAGTCAAGGTTTCTTTCACTTGAGGACCAAAAAGACATGATCCATCAAACGGGGAATTAGTGAAAGACGTTTTAAAGGGGTCCGCAAAGTTGCATAGCCGCATCCAGGCATGCCTGCGTAAGGCCACACCTGTCCCTGCAGCCCTGCTCGCTCCATCAGCCGCATAAGAAAGGAGGCGCATGGAGGAGTTAGCTATGGAGTTCAGGGTAGCCAGCTGAGTGTTCATCTTGTCTTGAAAACCTGCAGCCGTAGGATCCTTCAACATGTCACTCGCTTCTTTGATCAAGTCTCTTTGAAGACGAGTAAAATGGCATAGGTAGTTCAGCGACGCATAGCAAAGGTCGCTGACGAGAACATCCGCTTCCGCACCTGTCCATAGACCTAGATTCTTTGTTAGGGGATGAACAGGCACTGAAGGATCAGCTAGTTCCTTCTTGGTGGCAGCAGCTACCACCATAGCATCCACAGAAACACCTTTTGTGAGAAATTGCTTGTCAGTTGGTGCTGTTACAAATTTGGAGGGTCTCCTGGGGTAGGGTCCACTGAATCAGGAGCCGTCCAGGCCTTCTTTGCAACCACCTGCATGAGGGGATCAAGGGGGACACCCAGGAGGTGGAAGGGCGAGAGCCAACGCCTCAAGATACACAGATTCATCCTCCGAAGGGTTAAGGGCTGGCCAATTTCCCTCTGTTTCAGGATCTCTAGAATGTCTGCAAAGAGACATCTTCAGAAGGGGAACGTGGGGAACCCTCGAATCCTCTAAATCTGTGTCAGAGGTGACAGACTCAGGTGAGTCTATGTGCTTCCTCTTACACTTTCTCTTCCTAGGGGCTCCTGCCAATTCAGGAGAGGCCTCGAAGAGGATGAGATCCCACAGGGGATTCTTGAGGAGCTTGCTCTCTGCGGTCTGGGATGAGGGAGTGAGTCGACATAACCAAAGGCACCGAAGTGGGAGGGGCGGACGGAGCCGACTGTGGAGTCGAACAAGGTTCCAACACACTCCACATGACCTCGAATGCACCCCCGTCAGGCAGAGCCGGAGGTCCCCGCCCGAAGCTGAGAACCTCCTCGGCACCGACAGAGATGGCTCGAGGCCGATGTCGGAGCCGAACTCACCAGCGCCAAGCACCGAGAGGGAGAGGGGTCGGACAAGGGTCCGATGCCACTCACCCCTCGGAGCCGACGAGGAAGCCGCGCCGAGATTCTTCAAAGAAGAAATCGGAGCAGACGACGGAGCCGAAGACAAATGTATCGGCTCCGACGCTACCACAGTCTCGGTCCCGAGACGCCCCGGCTCCGAGCTCAAAGGAGTCGGAGGAGGAATATTTATTGGAACAAGTTGAGGCATTGACTGATGAGTCGGACTCTGGAGCATTTGGGCCAGTGCCTCGGACTTCAAAAGTCTACTCACTACCCTCTGGAGGTCGTGATCTGAGAGCCTCAATGACCTGGAGGAGTGAGATCTATGGCTCCGTTCAGACAGCAGGGGAGACGCTGGAGCCGAATGAACGGAGCCAAGGGACGGTAACCTCGATCTCTTTCTAGATGTCGGCTCCGATGGTCTGATCGAAGCCGACCCATGAATCTCTAATGCCTCGGCTCCGGCCGGAGCCGAGGAAACCACGGATACTGCAGTCAAAGATTCACCGGCTCCAGCCGGAGCCGATGAAGCAGTAGGCTTCGAAGCCTTAGGCCTCGACTCTGAAGCTGGAGCCGAGGTCTTAGAAGCCTTAGAAGGTTTCCCAGATGACACAGAAAGGGAACCTTCAGGCTTAATTAAACCCCTCAAAATGAGTTTATTTTTTCTCTCCTGCAGGACTCTAGGGCTGAAGCCATGGCATACAGCACAAAAGTCCTGCAGGTGTAAAGGTCCCAGGCAGTACACACAAGAAGTGTGACCGTCTGTCAGAGACATTTTCTGACAGCACGAGTCACACTTCTTGAAGCCTGAGACCTTTGTATCCTTGGACATATTCAAGGAACCAAAGTGTAATCACACACAGAAACACACACACAGAGATTACACTGATAGGATTCAAAGGGAATTATTTAAAATTAAAAGTAAGTTAAATAAAAGTCCCTAATTAAACACATACACACCCTAAGGAAAGGGAAGGAAGGGCCCGAAGGCCTTAGGGAAAGAACTATAAGTTCTTTAGAAAAAAGGGGGCTGGATAAAAGGTAGAAGGGATAATAAGTCCACTACACTAAGGGAAAGAAAAATACACTAAACTAGCCTAAGTCTAAAGAATTTAAACTAGTCTAACTTTCACTAACCTGGAGCCGGTAGAAAACACATCTCGATAGCTGTAGCGGCAAACGAGATCTGAGGTAACTCACGCCTAGCATTGTGGGATATTGGGGGAGCCTCGAGCTGGTGGAACCAACTCTCGAGCTTTTAGAGTGGCCGAGTCGGAGCCGAGGTCGGCTCCGAACCCCATCCAGCAAGAATGAAGGCGAGATAGACAACTTAACATCCTTAGTTTTATCCAAGTAGTAACGTAGCTTCCTGTGAATGTCCAAGGAATGCAGGAGTCTTCCTCCTTTGTTCTGCGGATTTGGAAAGAAGGTGGGTAAATGGATGGTTTGATTTAGAGCCACACTGGATACCACCTTAGGCATAAAAGGAGGGGTTAGTTCGTAGAGAAACTCTGTCTTGATGAAAAATGAGGAAAGGCTCTACCGCCATTAGAGCCTGAAGCTCTGAGACTCTTCTGGCTGAAGTTATTGCTAGCAGCAGGGCAGTCTTCCGTGACACAAACTTTAAGTCAGCTGAGAAAGCTGGCTCAAAAGGAGGTAGCGTAAGTTTTTCCAGAACAAAATTAAGGTCCCAAGTTGGTGTTGGTGCTCTCCTGGGAGGCCTAATGTTTTTGGCCCCTCTGAGAAACTGCCTTAGAAGTGGGTGTGAAAATAAGGGAGGATCCGTGTTGTAGTGAGCTGAAATAGCGGAGGCGTGGATTTTAATAGATGAAAAAGAAAGCCCTTTGTGTAACATCTCAGTTAAATATTGTAGAATCTGAGGTATGTCCGGCTGAAGGGTATTTTGACCTTTAGCTTGGTTCTAGGTGCAAAACCTTTTCCATTTATCTGAGTAGGCTTTCCTGGTGCTGGGCCTCCTGGCCTCCAGAATAACATCTATAACAGCTTGGGAAAGAGGAGCTGGCTGGTTGCTTAGGTGATTTGCCATGCAGCCAAATTTAAGGTTTTGAGCTGGCTGTGTAGAATCTGACTGTCTTGCTGTGTGAGCAGATGAGTAATTTGTGGTAAAATCCATGGTGGGCCCTGGGCCATATTCCTTAATAGTGGGTAACAGTGCTGGCGTGGCCAGTCTGGGGCAATGAGTATCATTCGGGGTCTCTCCATCCTAACTTTCAGCAGCACCTTCGCGAGAAGGGGCAATGGAGGGAAGGCATATACTGTCAGCGTTTTCCAACTGAATGAGAGTGCATCCCCTTTCCATGCCTGATGGTGAAATGGCCTTGTGCAAAATTTTGTTAGCTGATAGTTTTGGGGGCTGGCAAACAGGTCTATGTCTGGGTGCCCCCATTTTTGAGTTATCATTGCAAATACTTGTGGATCCAGTTTCCACTCGTGGGGATCCATGATGTTTCTGCTTAGGTCGTCTGCCAATGTGTTCTTTTTTCCTGGCAGGAATTGAGCTTGTAATTGAACTTGGTAATCCAGTGCTGTGTTCCACAAGGTCATTGCTTGCCTGCATAGAGGGTAGGAGTGTGTACCCCCTTGTTTATGTACCACATTACTGTGGTATTGTCTGTCCTTATTATAAGCTGTCCTGGATGTAAGAGGTCCTTGAAGGCTGTCAGGGCATTCTGTACAGCTAGCATTTCTTTTTGATTGATGTGCAGATTCCTTTGATCTGCAGTCCATATGCCTTGAACGCACCGTCCTGCCATGTGTGCCCCTCCAGGCATAGTCCGATGCATATGTTGTCATAGTTTGCCTGACTGTGGGTAAGGTGAAAGGCTGACCCTTGTTGAGTTGACATGCCTGTGACCACCATAGAAACTCCTGTTGAAGGCAGGGAATGAGAGGTATCATTGTTTCCAAGCTGGGGCTGTGTTGAGTTCATACGCTTTTTAGGTACCATTGTAATTTCCTCATATGCAGTTTTTCAAATGGTATTAGTAGTATGCAAGATGCCATGAAGCCCAAGGCCTGCAGAATTTTTCTTGCAGGGAGTTGGGTCATTGTTGCCATTGTTTTAAAGTATTGAGTTAGTTGTAGTTTGTCTGGCGTCAGGTAAGCCATCTGGGCCGTTGTATTCAAGCTGGCACCCAGGAATGTCAAATTTTGTGAGGGTACTAGTTTTGATTTCTTTTCGTTTACTGTGTACGCTAGGCAACTTAGAAGGTGTTTTACAAAAGCCAGATGTTGTAAGAGTGTGTCCTTGCTTTCTGCTTGGATGAGGCAGTCGTCCAGGTATGGATATATTTGAATTCCTCTTTGTCTGCATTATGCAATTACTGGTGCTAGGCATTTTGTGAAGATCCTGGGCGCAGTAGATAAGCCAAAGGGTAGTGCAGAGAATTGGTAATGGGTTGAACCTGCAATGAAGCGGAGGTATCTTCTGCAATTTTGTCTGATAGGGACATGCAGGTATGCCTCCTTGAGGTCAAACGTTACTAGCCAAGCTTTCTTGCCCAACATGGGAAGAAGCTGCTGTAGTGTTAGCATCTTGAATTTGGGTACTTGCAAGAAGGTGTTTAGAATTGAAAGGTCCAGAACGGGTCTCCAAGCATTGTCCTTTCTGGGGACTAGAAAGAGCCTTGAGTAAAATCCTTGGCATTGCTCCTGTGTAGGTACCAGTTGAATGGCTCATGTCCATGAGAGCTGTAATTTGTTTTTGTGCCTCTGCCCATTGATTTTGTGGCAGGTTTGGCATTCCTTTTATCCTTGGCAAGGTGTGGAAATGGAATCTGTATCCTTGTGAGATAATGCCTAGGACCCATTTGTCCTTTGTGACGATGCGCCAGTTGTCTGCAAAAAGTGCTAATTTTCCTCCCAAGGGAGCTGCCAAGAGACTTTTGCTTGGCAGTTTGAGGTTTAAGTCATTGTGTTTGCCTTCTAGTAGTTTGGGACCTGTCTTCTCCTCCCTTCTGTGGTGCAGTGCCCCATTGGCGAGGTTTGTAAGGGATTTGTGCTTGTCCTCTGCCCCTTGGGCGCCTGTATTTACCCCTCTGTGGTCTGTCAGAAGCTGGAAAGGACCAATTTTTTGTTGGTCAATTTCTGCTGAAGCGTGGGGGCTGTACCTGTAAGAAATCTTTGACCGTCTGCACAGATTTTGCCTTATCCTCCATTTTCTTTAAAACCTCTTCTGCTTTAACCCCAAATAAGACATCCTGCTGTAAGGGTGCATCTAGTAACTTTGCTTTAACATAATCAGGCAGAGTTTGTTCCTTTAGCCAAGCATGCCTATGTATAACAGACCCAGTAACAGCTGCTCTACAGGAAGCTTCCAAGGAATCAAATCCACATTGTAAAGTATGTTTGCCCACCTGCTCAGCTGCATGCAACAGATCCTCCATTTCCTTGAATTCAGACTGTTGAGGGTGCATGCTCATATTTTGTTTTATTTGAGACATTAGGAATTGCTGGTATTTAAGCATGTGAAATTGACAATTTAGTGCTCTCATAGCCAGAGTAGCTGAGGTGTAAACCTTCTTCCCCCACCTATCTAGTGCTCTGGAGTCCCTTTCAGAGGGTACAGGATTTTTGGCCATAGAAGCCTTAGCCCCTTTGGGACCCTGGGAGATTGTCTCTGGATCAGCAACAGGGCTTTTGTAAAGGAATTTGTGTGAGTCAGGCACTCTACAGTATCTATCTGGTTTGGCTGGAGCAGGAGGCAGAGAATCTGGATTTAGACTAGATTCTAAATAAACATCATCCACAATGTCTAAAACTGGGGGGATAGCAAGTGGTCTGTGCTGGGGGAGTAAAAGAAATTCAAGGAGCCTTTTCTTTGAGTCGGAGTAGTCCTGACCTTCCCAGTGGAAATGATCCCTCATGGTATGTAAGGTTTCCCCAAAGGGATAGTCTTCAGGGGGAGAAGCTGAAGGAATGGAATCTTCAGCATCAGAATCTTCATAAGGGGGAAAGGAGTAATCCTGTTCCTCAGAGAAGCCTGAGGAAATAGACACTTGATCAGAGGAGGCATAATCCTCCTCTTATCTAGGCCTTTTGTCGGGGGGGGGGGGTTGGGAACCCCTGATTAAAGAAATCAAATCTTCAGCCATTTTAAGCATCTGTTTCTTAGGCATGGGGCCTTGAACTGGAGACTGAAGTGCATTCTTTTTTGGTTTTAGAGGAGTCTTAAGATTTTATGGTGAAAGTAGTTGGTCTGAAGACACCTTCAGAAACCGAAGGTGTTTCTACAGTACCGGCTTCTCCTTCTGCAAGGTCGTCGGTAGGGCCTAAAGAAAATGGCTGCGTCGGCCTACAACTCTCTGCTAGAGAATCCGAAGCGGTCTGGGGCTCCAATTCTGCGGTAGCCAGGGGCTGCGTAGGCGCCTCACTGAAAACCGAAGGACCGGCGACCGGCCCAGCCGAGGCCTCGGAGTCTGGCTTGGATCTAGGCTGCCTGTCTTTATCTTTGCGTTTTTTATGCACACCAGTAGTCGGTTGCTCCGACGGCATAGTGTAATTAAATTTCCTACCGAAGTAGTGTTGTGCGAAATCAAAGCGTCGCTTTATGGTTCGCTTATTGAACCGAGCACAAAACCGACAACCAGTGACGTCGTGGTCTGGGCCTAGGCAAGGTATACAATAAGAATGAAAATCCTTATGAGGTATTTGCTTCCCACAAGAAATGCAATTGTTAACTTTTTCTGACATCGGACTGAGGCAAGAAAAGGTTCCCCAACTGGGTACTTAGCTTTGAAGACTTCGGACTGAAACTCTATTAGAAAATCTCAGGTGTCGGCCGACTGGCACTTGCGAACTACTTCTGCTTCGGGCACCGCGCGGCAAGAAAGATTGAAGAAAATGGTGTCGGATGCCTCTTATATACCCCTGGCACACTGACGTCAGGGAGGAAGCGACAGCAACCGACGCCGGACCAAGACTTTGGAATTCGGGCCAACTGCGGGACCGCCTGACGACAGGATATCCCAAGTGTGATGACTGCAGCAGGGTAACACGATGAACATCTACTTTAACAGTGATATGGAAGGACATCATTAGATTTTGTTTGGTCTCTGTCTGGACACCAGGACTGGTGCCTTTTGCACCCTCTGGTGATGTTAAATAACTGCTCACAAGCAAAAGCTACTCCCCCCTGCAAAACAAGTATCCTCTTGATATAGTATGCCAACATATTGTGAAGGAAATGACATATGAATAGTAAAAGAATAAATATAGGAGTACAATGAATCGACCATCTACCTACAGTTTGTTGAGAAGATGACAATTTGGAAGGAGAATGCAGACAGGTCCTTTCAGTGTTCAAATAAAGAACAGAAAAATCTGACGTTCCAGTAACTACATAATTTGCATATTCCTCAGGTCCTGCACAGACACTGGACTTGTAGGACAGTCCCCAACTACCCAGGGTGATCTAAACCAAAAAACCTTTCAGAACAAGTGCTCCGGTCCTAGAGAGAGTAGCCAGACTACAACATTTAGCAAAGGTGTGCAGAGAAGACCAAGTAGCATCAGCTGTTATATCAATGGGAAGATTATACAAAAAGACACTGATGTAGCTTGAGCCCTAACACAGTGCGTGTTCAGTGGTGTGAACAACTGATGACCTGCCGAGTTATAGCAATTTAATATGCAATCAAATATCTACTTGGCTAGTATGACTGAAAATCTTCTGAACCAGTTCAGCTGAAAAAATCTGTATGCTCTAAATAAAATTTTAGCTAAGAGTATCCAAGCAATAAAGTAGGTACTCTCCTTTACTGGGGTATCTGGTGGGGACAAAAAGGACAGGCACATGAATGTATTGCTTCAAGTTACTTTGTGTGACCACCTTATGTATGAACGAAAGACTAGTCCTCCGAGATAACTTACTAGGGTGTCAAGAAGTAAGGGAACGAAGCTCTGACACTATTCCAGCAGAAGTAATAGACACCAGTAGTGCAGTCTTCCAGGGTTCTCCGGTTCGATTCTCTGCTGGGGTGCCTTCTGTGCAGAGTTTGCATGTCCTCTGTGTTTACATGGGTTTTCTCAGAGTGCTTCAGTTTCCTCCCACAGTCCCAAGACTTTGGTGAGTGTATGTGTGGGCCTTCTAAGGAAGGTTGGGCACTAGGCTGGCAACTCGACACCGTAAAACTCTACCATCACTCGTTCTGCGAACTTAATGATCCGCTGTGGCAACCCCTAACGGGAGCAGCCAAAAAGAGAAGTGCAGTCTTCCAGGAGAGAAATTTTTGCAAAACAGAAATCGCTGGTTTAAATGGTGGCTTCATTAAGCTCTTCAACAGAAAACTCACAACCCATAATGAGGCAGGTTTCACTAACGGGATCTAGAGTGATCTAGCCTCTAAGTTAAACGGCTATTGCTCCCAAAGGGAGAAAGCCTCTACTACCTATGAACCAAAACGGCTTCTCCCCAAGTAGCAAGATGGATAAAGGGACAAGACAACAACCCTTAAGAAAGGAACGGGCCGCCGACAACACACAGAAAAAAGGCCTGAGAGAAAACGACAGCCTAACAGCAGCAAACAACAACTGCAATGAGGAAAGGGGTGATAAAGAATATAAAACTCTAAACTCTAAAGAAATTTAGTCTAAACAAATAATTTTGACAGGAAAATACACTACTTAGCCTGAGCCAGCAGAAGACCATCTAGACCCTGCAAGCAACAAACGAGATCTGGGTAGCGACCGCTATGCATGCTGGGATAAGGGGTTAGCATCGAGCCAGTAAGGACTCTTCAAGCTTTAGAAGTGGCCGAATCGGAGCAGAAATCAGCTCCGAACCCAACCAGAAAGAAGGAAGGCAAGATGGACAATATAACATATACCTTTGAGAAAAGCCTTACATGACCTGTGGGAGGCTAAGGAAGTAGTCAATCAGTCATAGGAGGAAATGGCTGCTAAATGTAACTTGACAGAAGCATAACTGACACCTTTGTTGTAAATTTCTGCTAAAAACAGACAACTGTTCCAAAGATACTGAAGCCAACAGAATATTCTTAGCTTGAACCCAAATTGATTTTTCTTCCATTTTCCTTTACAGATCCTTCTGGTAGAAGGCTCCTGTGAAGTTGCTATAAGCTTAACCACAGCAGAATGGAAAGAGAGGTTCCTGACCAACATTAAAATTGGAAAAAATGTACAATTACATGTAGGGATTAAATGTCTGGGTGGGGCTGCCCAGAGGGGGTGACAGAGAGGCTTGGCAGAAGAAGGGGTTTCTTCTTCAGGTGAGGTCTCAACAAGGGGAATTACATTTGGGGGGGCCAGAACAGTGTTACGAACATGAGTTGTACACGGCAATTCCTGGCTTTCTGAAGGAATCTTAGTTACAAAAGGGAGAGAAGAAAGGCATAAAGGAGCCCCAGAGGTCAACTGTGGGACATAACAATTTCAACATTTTACATTTGTTAACCGGGTTAGTCCGACTGAGCTTAGTGTCCCATTTTCAGGGGAGAAAAGCTTCACAGTGAGATACAATTTAATTACATAAGAGAATTAGATTATATGTAAAATCAGTAATTACTCACCACTTAAATACAATGAGAGTATATTTTTACACTAGTAGTTGATAATGAGGCAGTGCCAAGAGTAAAGCATTAAATCAATACAAGTGAAATACATAGATAGTTCTATATCCATGTTACAAACAATTTGTAGACATTTTGGCTAGTATAGTTCCAAAAATAGGAGAGAGAATAGGAGCAGAGTGAAGAGGAAGAGTGATGTGTAAAGGAGGTTGAAAGGCTAAGCTAAAATTGAAGGTTGCTCAAGGAAAAGGGCTAGTGAGGTTATGCAGGAAAATGGGGGCTAGTGAAAATTATACAGGGACAGAGTGTAGGTGGGAGGGGAGGAGGTGATAGGAGTCTTTGATGCATGGGAAAGTAGTTTAGGGAGGATAAGTGCAGTGCCAAGACCAGTTTGTTTTTAGGTATTCTATAGTGGCAGTGTAGAACTGATTAGGGTGTTTAAGGGATCTAATTTCTAAGGGAAGTTTATTCCAGGATATGGCAGGGTTGTAATTGTAGAGGTTGCAACCAGTTTTCGTCTTCAGTTTATACATTTGTATTTCGGCTTTTCCCGGTTAGGGGTCGCCACAGCGGAACTCCGGTCCGCTAATGATTGGCAGTAGATTTTTACATGCTGGCTTGCCGGGCCTAACGCACAACCTTCAACGAAGGAACGCCCATTCACGCATGTCGACACACAGAAGACACTCTGAGAATCGAACATGCAACATCTAACTGTGAGGCAACAACACTACCGCAGCACCACCACCGCAGTACTAGTTTATACATTTGTATGAAACCAAATTAAAGGTCATGCTGCTAAACGCTAGGAGTCTAAACATGAAACTGCACTCCATGCAAGCATTCTTAACCCTGGAAAATGCTGACATCTGCACAGTCACAGAAACCTGTTTCAAAGCTGGGAGAGCACCACAGCCATACCTGGTTATTCATCCTATCATACATTCAGACTCCAAACTGTGGGTAGTAAAGACAAAGGAGGTGGAATTTCAATATATATAAAAGACATGCACACTGCCAGGCTGGTCAACCGGTATGATGCACAGGAGACACTCCAGGTGCAGTTAACTACTGACAAGACCCCTATACAAATCATAGCTAGCTGCTGGCCCCCAAATCTGACTCAAGATGCCCAAATTGCCTATCAAGACTTCTTCGAATCTATCAAGATTAAACCCTTTACCCTCATCATGGGTGACATTAACTACCCAAACATAGACTGGAAGAACTACTCATGCCAGAACACAAATGCAAAATGCAAATGCTTTGGAACAGCTAATCAATACACCCACAAGAGGTGATAGTATCTTGGACTTTGTAGTAACCCACTGCAGCATCCCTGCAGTATCGTCCTTCCTTGTAAAATTTGACCATAAAGTGTTCACGTTCAAAGTCACCATCGCCCCCAACCCCCCCCCCCCCCCCCCCAGCTAGGGTCAAACAAAAAAAACTTTTCCAAAGCTGATTATAGCCTCCTGATGGATGGTATAAACAGCTTCACAGCCTCCTCCCCCTCTCTAGGAACTGGCACCAGTATCCAAAACTATACCAAATTGCTATACAACCATTTATATAGACGCATGGCATCAGGAATACCGGACATGTCTAAATCATCCTCCGCAAGGAAGAGTAAACCTGCCTGGTGGACATCTGCAATAAATTAACTCTATAACAAAAGAAAAAAAAGAAGCAGCAGGTACCCAATTGGAAGCAATCTCTATTTAGCCTAATTAAGCAAATAAGAACAGTAGTGAAATTCTCCAAAGCAAACTTAGAGTCCAAATTGGCCACATCTACTAGAGACAATCACAAGGCCTTCTTCACAAACATCTGTAATCTCAAAGGCAGCACCCAATTCTGTTCAGAACTGGTGGTCAAGGACATCACATATACAAATGCTGTAGATATAGCAAACTTGCTGGCTGAGAGATTCAGCGAAAATTTCAGCAATCAGTCCGTCCCCCCGTCCCCCCCCCAATCAGTAAATCAAGACATTCCCAGTACCTGCCCCCTTCCCCTTATATCTAGCGATCAAGTCATCACTGCTCTCTCAAAGGCAAAATATACAGCCTCTATGGGACCCGGTAACATCCCAGGCTGCATCCTACATGAACTCAGGCAGGGACTTGCAGCACCATTAGGTGCCGTATTCAACCAAAGCCCGAGTACAAGCTTTGTCCCAGCTCAGTGGAGGACAGACACTGTCACCCATTTACACAAAGGTGGAGTGTCCACCGAGCCATGAAATTACAGACACATGGGCCTAACTAGCCTGATCTGCAAGGCCATGGAACAAATTATTGTGGACCTCATTATCAAGGAGATTGGCAACCTCCAAACACTCAATCCCACACAGTCACAGTTTAGCTTCGTCAAGGGGAGGTCATGTCTGTTAAATCTGGTCAACCTTTTTGAGACAGTCACCAAAGCCATGGATGAGGGGAAGGCAGTGCACACCGCCTACCTTGACCTGGGCAAAGCCATCAACACTATTCCTCATTCGGGCATAATAGATAAATTCTCTCAATTAGACATCAATCAATATGTTACCGGATGGGTAGCTAACTGGCTCACTGACAGAATCCATCTAGTCAAAGTAGGGGAAGCCACCTCAAGCAGGAGACCCGTATAGAGTGGCGTACCCCAGGGTTCGGTCTTGGGACCTCTGTTATTCAGGATAAACTTTTCTGAGGTAGAGGCCAAAACCAGTGGGCTATGGTTGACCAAGTTTACAGATGACTGCAAGCTGGACACGGTCATCAATTGCCCCAGTGACGTGGAGATCCTCCAAGCGGGTCTCACCCAAACAAATGACTGGTGCCAGAAACATGGCCTCAGGCCAAATACAAAAAAATGTATCATCCCCCCCTTTGGAGAGGTTGACAGCACCACAAATTATCACATTAATAACAACATCCTAAGCATGCAGTCAGTCATGAGGGATTTAGGCACCCAGATTGACAGCAACCTGACTTTTGACCACCATGTTGCTTCCATTGTACAAAAAGCTTTCTACATGGCCCACCTCATAAGTAAGGGCATCTCATCCAGGGACAAGGAGGTCATACCATCCCTGTATTCTTCCCTCATAAGGCCCATTATTGAGTAAAACACCCCATTTGGCATGTACCTTGCAAAGCACATGCAGCAGCTGGCGAGACCACACAGGTTCCTCACCAGGAGAATCCAAGGGCTCAAACATTTACCATACACAGATAGGCTAAAACTTCTATCCCTCTACTCTGTTTCATACAGACTCCTCACAGGTGACCTCTGTCTGGCAGCATACAAGGCGATCTCGGACCCCGCCTTGATGGGACTGCTGCATGTCCACAAGTCAAGCTCCACTCGTGTAACCCGTACACGCGGCCTCAACCTGGCTTGTGACATGAATAGAATTTGCTGGCAGGACAGATATGACCTGGAGACTCACCCATTTGTGGAATAGACTTCCTCTCCACATCAAGCAGAGTACCTCTTCACTCCTTTTTAAGAGCAACCTGCATAACTGGATGGGAAATAAAAAAAAATAAATCACTGGGATTCCACCCGTGTCCCTGTTGGACAGGGGTATCGGGTGCTGATTTGTCTATACATGGGCTAAACTCTTGGCTAGGCTTATTAAGGGCCTCAGGGCCAATAGCCTAGTAACTTCCTATGATCCTATGAATGCATCTCTGCATGAACGGCCTTCTTGAGAAATTACTCTGAAATGCAGAGATTTGGTGTCGAATTATGAAGCAAAAAGATTGCACTAAGGTTCCTCTCACTTTCTGAATATGCAGTGTGTTATTTTGTTGCTGAAAGACCATTCATGAGCTAGTAAAACTGGTCTGCTCAACTTTTCTACACATCATATTGAAGACCCAAGTATGTACGTTGTCATCAAAAAGTGTTGCATCAACACATCCCACTCCCATACTCAATGTCTCTGCACAGGGACTAAGAATGAATCTCTCCTTCTTCAAGTACATACTACTGCCCATTCTGTCTCTGAGTGCATGGACAATGCACCTCAAGACGGCTAGTCCTAAAATGTCTGCAACACTAACAGGACGGCCCTCATCTCGAGCACATTCATGTGCAGTAATGCCTCTTCCAGGGTCCAGGAACCTTGAACAAACTTGTCTAACAAGTGCTCCCTCCAAACCCAGGACTGATGCTGATGCACTCGAGTGGTCTGATGAATGGTAGTTTGACAGGTTCCAAAGTTCCACCAATTCAAACCTCTTCTGCAAGCCTGATGCATTTTGATCTTTTAATCAACTGGCTTCTACAACTGATCTCACTGCACCCAAAGGGCCCAATATAAACTTCTCATGTTGAGTTTGGCATGCGGGACGATTTGAACTGCAGCAGTCATCACACCCAACACCTTGACTATCACAGCGGCTGATGGTTGCATCTTCTGTAACCAGCATGTAATGTCTGAGATTGAGGAAATAACGCCTTAAAGTAGAGTAGCCAGTTGCTTTAGTACGTCTAGTCAGCAACCTAAGATTAAATCCTGGGAAGACTAGCTGAGATTTGGCCACGTTCACAGTGATTCTCAAAAACAGGTCTGAAGTACAGTCTTGCAAGGAGAAGCTTTTCCATAGTGAATGCTGCCAGAGCCAATCGTCTAAGTATTGTATGATCTACACTCCTAAATGTTGCATGTGTGTTGTAACAGGGGCCATACATTAGTTGAACACTTACGGGGGCTATGGTACGTCGGAATAGCAAGGCTCGAAACTGATTGTGAATGGCTCCCACCTTATAACACAAGAACCTTCTTGTTGCTTTGGCTATCTTTATACATAGGCATTCTGAAGATGCAGACAGGACATCCAGTCCCTTGCCTGGAGGTATGGCAGAATGGGCTGCATAAAGACAATTCAGAATGACTACACTTTTACAAACTGATTGAGCAGACTTATGTTGAATATCACTGGAAGTCCTTTTTTGTGAGATGGAAGGCACTAAAAATCTGCAGTAAAAACATCCTTATCTGGTCTGGAAAGACATCACTGATAGTGATAGTTCTCTTGGTGGAGAGGCTCTGAACCTCCTGCAAAGCTACTTCCCTCATTCAGGTGACAATGTCTGGGGACAAGAAGCAAGCCTTGTGGGATTTTTGTAAAATGGAATCCAACAGCCACTGGATATCATGCTCCTTACCCAAATGATTGTGATTGGATGGATATCTATGCAGGATTGTGTAAGGAGAGATACAACGCCCTCCCCCCCCAATTGCTTCCAGAATAGAACAGTTTGGCAAGTCTTCAGAGGGTCATGGGGCGAAATCCCCAAAAGAATCCCCCAGAACCTTAATGACTGGGACCTCAGGGGTGGCAGCTTGAAAGTAACCTCTGCCTTGGAACACACTGTCCTGCTGCTGTCAGTTCTGGAACTGCTGGGATTTGAGAAACCATACGTTCTTTGCTCCTTTCTGGTTGCAGTGAGAGGACCACTGTGGAGCTGTGAACTTAACCTCAACAGCTGCTAGTGTCTTGCCCTCCTACTCACAAGTCGACAGTTAAATCTTCTACCTGTTGCCCAAACAAAGTGGAACATAACGAACACCGCAACACCCAAGAGGCACAGCTAGGCTTGTCTCGTCAAAATTAAGCCTGATCCTTCCTGTCCTTGCTGCAATGTCCACCTCATTATGACTCAGATGCATGGCCAGTGAAGAAATGGTACTGATGTTCGCCACTTGGGTTTTCAGATGTGAATGGCATTCATTCCCTGGTAACAATTTCTGATTGTTAGATATTATGTCTGCTATCTCCCACTGAAACTTAATCATATGTGCTGTGTAGTTCAAAGCCCAAAGGAGAACATACTGGATACAGATCAGCTTCTCAAGTCTATACATCATTCTGGAGTCTTTGTTAAAGGATGAATAGTCTCAGTATCCTGAATCAACATCCTTCTTAGTGACTGCAGCAGTAAACTCTGTCAAGCTTCTTCGGGATGGGCTTAGCTACATCTGGTTCCTTCCATACTTTGTTGCAAAACCCTACCTACCAGTTTGGAAGGTAGGGGCACTACCCAGGAAGGTGGGGCAGAGGAATTATAGACCTCATATAGGATCTGTCCCACTAGGGAGGTAGGGTCTACAGGCCAGATCTCCGCTGGTCTCATCATTTCCAATCTCTCTTCAATAATATTCTCTCCGAAGGCAATTAGGGTAATCCTCCCCTTCATCAAGATCTGTATCCTGAGTGGGGAAACTCCAAAGGGGAAACCAGGTGGTGCTTCTTGCACTTCCTCTTCCTGGGAAGGGGTGGAAGTCGTCATTTGAAGTCTACTAGGAAGAAGGTACTACATATCTCAAAGAATAGGCTTGTAAGTCCCATTGTCCTAAGGGATTGCAGCTAAAGAATACCCCAAGGTACCAGCATCAATGTTTCGGGGTGGAACCTTTACTGCTGCTACTATAGGTATAAAACAGGTCTAACTTGGCTCCCCTCAGCACTCTGGAATACAACAAAACAACTTGAGGTCAGATTCAATGGAATTGCTGAGCCAGCTTCAGCTGTTAGCTCTGAAGTCAAAATAGGGGTTCACGTTCTGTGACAGAGAGGAGGCACCGAGAATTGCTGTATTAACTGGTGCTGAAATCACAGTGGTGCCAAGCTCCTGGACTCTAGTGCCACCCTGTGAGGCTGGTATCAATGTCACTGGAGCACAGCAGCCATTAACTATCCATGCTTGGCTACCAAATGTGAAAGTCAGTACAGGTTCCATCACATCTGGAGCGGAAACCTGTTCCAGAGGAGGAATGGATTTCCTGGGTCAAAAGTGTGACTTAGCCCAAAGTAAAGGCTGTCTGGGAAGAGGCAACTATACTGCAGATGGGCCCTGACAAAGGCCATCATCATCTACTCCTCCCAGTTGACAGAAGCAGAGTTCCAGAGGGGAACCTGTACGATTGGTGGGAAGAAAAGTACAGTTTTGTACCTACCATAAATGTAGATGTTCGAGTGCTAATACAGCTGCAGTCATCACAGATGGGTTCTCCGGCCGTCAGGCGGGTCCTCGGTCGGCCGAATTCCAAAGTCTTGGTCCGGCGTCGGTTGTTGTCGCTTTCTTTCCTGACGTCAGTGCGAGAGGGGTATATAAGACACAGCCGAAGCCATTTTCTTCAGTCTTTCTTGCCCCAGATGTCAGGTGCCCCCAGAAGGAAGGCAATATCTATATCTATATATATATATATATATATATATATATATATATATATATATATTAGATATTATATATAATCATGCAATGCAATATAATCAGAAATCAGTAGTTCCAAGCAAATACACCATAGAAGGATAACCCAATCAGGTTGAAAGTAGAGGAGTTAGCCACTAGGTATGTTCCCAGAGGGGAAGGAGGGAGGGAAACCTGGACTGCAGCTGTATTAGCACTCGAACATCTACATTTATGGTAGGTACAAAACTGTACTATGTTCATCGTGCATACAGCTGCAGTCATCACAGATGGGTAGAATCCCAAAGCTACGCACAGGGTGGTAGGCACTAGGTGGAACTGGGAGGAGCCAGAATGCCCTGCAACACAGCAGTGGCAAAGCCTGCTCTAGATTTGGAATATAAAGGTAGGTGGTAGTGTTTGGTGAAGGTATGCACAGAACTCCAAGTGGCTGCCTCCAAAATATCTTTGGTTGGGACTCCTCTGAGGAAGGCAGCAGAGGTAGCTGTGGCCCTTGTGGAGTGGGATCTGATGCCTGCAGGTACAGATTTACCATGAAAGGAGTAACAAAAACGTATGCAGTGACCTATCCATTTTGAAATTGTCTGTTTGGAAATAGGCTTCCCTTGAGCTCCTACAGCATAGGAGACAAAGAGTTGTTCTGACTTCCTAAAAGGCTTTGTTCTGTCCAAATAGTAACGCAGCTGTCTATGGATGTCTAAGGAATGTAGCAGCCTTTCCCCTTTGTTTTGAGGATTGGGGTAAAAGGTAGGTAAGTGTATAGCCTGATTTAAAGCTACCCTTGATACTACCCCTTAGGCATAAATGACGGGTTGGTTCGTAGAGAAACCCTGTCCTAATGGAAAATGAGAAAGGGCTGCACAGCCATGAGGGCTTGTAGTTCCGAGACCCTACGAGCTGAGGTAATAGCCAGAAGGAAAGCTGTTTTCCAGGACAAATATTGCAAATCTGTTGAGGCAGCTGGTTCAAAGGGAGGCAATGTTAATTTTTCTAGAATGTAATTTAGATCCCAGGCTGGTATTGGTTGTTTCCTTGGAGGTCTTATATTCTTAGCCCCTCTGAGGAACTGCTTTAAGAGTGGGTGAGAGAATAAGGGTGGATCAGTGTTGTATTCTGCAGAAATGGCTGAGGCATGTATTTTAATGGAGGAAAATGAAAGTCCACTGTTCAGCAGCTCAGCTAGATACTGTAATATCTGAGGCAAATTCAGTTTCCTAGGATCCTGGCCCTTTTTCTCATTCCAAACGCAAAACCGTTTCCATTTTGCGGAGTAAGCTTTTCTAGTAGATGGCCTTCTTGCCTCCAAAATGACATCCTGCACCTCCTTGGAGAGTAGGGTCTGTTGTGGTGCTAAGGAATTTTCCATGCAGCCAGGTTGAGTGTTTTCAGCTGGCTGTGTAGAATTTGGTAGCTGTGCTGAGTCAGGAGAAGAGGCATTAGTGGTAGGGTCCAGGGAGGAGAGTGTGTTAGACTCCTCAGGAGTGGGTACCAGTGTTGTCTTGGCCAGTCTGGTGCAATCAGTATCATCCTTGGTCTGTCTGCTCTTGCCTTCAAGAGCACCTTGGGCAGTAGAGGCAAAGGTGGAAAGGCGTAAACTGTCAGTGCTGCCCAACTGAAAGAAAGGGCGTCCACCCTCCAGGCCTTTGGATGAAATGTCCTTGAGCAGAATTTTGTCAATTGATGATTCTTGTGGGAGGCAAAGAGATCTATGTCTGGCCTTCCCCACGCTTGGATTATCTTTGTAAAGACTTGAGGATGCAACTTCCATTCGTGCGGATCTGTCATATTTCTGCTTAGATTGTCTGCCAACATGTTTTCCAAACCTGGCAGGTACTGTGCTTGAAGTTCGATTTGACATTCCAGAGCCAAGTTCCAAAGTGACATGGCCAGCCTGCACAGGGGGTATATGAATGTGTTCCTCCTTGTTTATGTACCACATTACTGTGGTGTTGTCTGTTCTTATCAATAACTGTCCTGGATGCAAAAGGTCTTTGAAAGCTGTAATTGCATTTATCACTGCTAGCATCTCCATTTGATTGATGTGAAGATGCTTTTCCTTTTGGGACCACTTGCCCTGGATGCACCTGTCCGTCACGTGTGCCCCCCAGGCGTAGTCTGAGGCGTCTGTTGTGATGACTTGATTTGCTTGAGGCTTGCAGAATGGTAGACCTGTGTTTGTTTGGCATGCTAGGGCCCACCATAGAAATTCCTTTTGCAAACATGGAATTAGTGGTATTATTGTTTCCAAACTGTGGCTGTGTTGAGACCATAGGTTCTTTAGGTACCATTGAAGTTTCCTAATATGCAACTTTGCATATGGGATTAGAAGAATGCAAGATGCCATGAATCCCAGAGCCTGCAGGATTTTCCTTGCAGTTAGCCTGGTACAAGTTGCTAGTGTCTTGAAGTACTGAGTTAGTTGCCCCTGTTTTTCTGGGGTAAGATAGGCCATCTGGGTGTTTGTGTCCAAGTTGGCACCCAGGAAAATTATATTCTGAGATGGTGTTAGCCTGGATTTCTCTTTGTTGACTGTGTATCCCAGGTAATTCAATAACCTTGTTACATAAGCCAGATGTTCCAGAAGTAAGAATTTGCTGTCCGCCTGGATCAGGCAATCGTCCAAATACGGGTAAATTTGTATCCCTTGAAGTCTGCAGTAGGCAATTACTGATGCCAGGCATTTCGTGAATACTCTGGGCGCAGTAGATAAGCCAAAGGGCAATGCAGAGAATTGATAGTGGATTGAACCTGCAAGAAATCTGAGGTATCTTCTGCAGCTTTGTCTGATTGGGACATGCAGGTATGCCTCCTTGAGGTCCAATGTTACCAGCCAAGACTCCTTGCCCAGCATGGGAAGAAGCTGCTGTTAGGTGAGCATCTTGAATTTTGGTACGAGTAGAAATGTGTTTAGGATGGATAAGTCCAAAATGGGTCTCCAATCGGTTCCCTTCCTTTGTACCAGGAATAGTCTTGAGTAAAAACCTTGACCTTGTTCGTGAGTAGGTACCTCTTGAATAGCTTTCATGCCCATGAGCTTTGAAATTTGTACTTGAGCCTCTGCCCTTTGATTGTGTGGCAGGTTCGGCATGCCTCTCATTTTTGGAAGAGTGTGAAAATGA
Organism: Protopterus annectens; assembly: GCF_019279795.1. Lineage (NCBI taxonomy): Eukaryota > Metazoa > Chordata > Ceratodontiformes > Protopteridae > Protopterus > Protopterus annectens. The sequence continues at coordinate 1,345,302,902 of NC_056741.1, read as the reverse complement.
AATCTGTAGCCTCTGTTTATAATGTCCAGGATCCATTTGTCTTTTGTGACAATATGCCATTTTTTTGAAAATAATGCCAGCTTTCCTCCCAAGGGTGCTGCCACCTGAGCCTTGCTTGGTATGCAATGGGGAAAGTCATTGGGTTTGTTTCCTGTATTGTTGTGCACTGTCTTCACCACCTCTTGGTGCTGGAGATTGCCACTGTCTGCCTCTATATGATCCTTGAGATTGTCCTCTGCCCCTTGTGCGCCTGTATCTACCTCTTTGGGGCTTGTCCGTGGCTGGAAAGGACCAGTTTTTTGAAGGCCAATTTCTGCTAAAACGTAGTGGTTGAACCTGTAGAAAAGCCTTGACTGTTTGCATTGATTTAGCTTTTTCTTCCATTTTTCGTAGAATCTCCTCAGCATTAGTACCAAATAATACATCCTTTTTGTAAAGGAGCATCTAATAGTTTAGCTTTAACATGGTCAGGCAAGGTTTGTTCCCTAAGCCAGGCATGTCTACGAATGACTGATCCTGTAACAACAGCTCTACTTGAGGCTTCTAGAGCATCATAGCCACATTGTAAGGTGTGTTTACCCACTTGTTCTGCACTATGCATCATATCCTGCAACTCCTTTAAATCTGGTTGTTCAGGTTGTGACATTTTATTCTTTAATTGTGATAACAGAAACTGCTGATATTTAAGCATATGGAACTGACAATTTAAGGCCCTCATGGCTAGGGTGGCTGAGGTATATACCTTTTTCCCCACCTTTCTAAGGATCTAGACTCTCTCGGAAGGTAATGGATTCTTAGCAGTAGAGGCCTTCATTCCCTTGGGGCCTTGAGAAATGGTTTCAGGGTCTGCATTGTGGCTTTTGTAAAGGAATTGGTGTGAGTTAGGAACTCTGTAGTACCTATCAGGCTTGACTGGGGCGGGAGGCAGGGAATCCGGGTTAAGACAAGCCTCCGAGTAGACATCATCAAGTATGTCCAAGACAGGAGGTATCGCCAGAGGTCTGTGCTGAGGTAGCAAAAGAAATTCCCTAAGCCTTTTCTTGGAATCTGAGAAATCTTGGCCTTCCCAATGGAAGTGTTCCCTCAAGGTATGCAAGGTTTCCCCGAGTGAAAAATCCTCTGGGGGGGATACAGAAGGAACAGATTGTTCTGCATCAGAATCTTCAAAAGGGGATTACGAATGCTCCTCCACATCAGAATGTTCTGAAATAATGGAGCCCTGGTCAGAAGAGGGAGAATCTTCCTCCACTCTGGGTCTCTTGTCCGGAGGGGGCTGGGAACCCCTGATAAGAGTAATTAAATCCTCAGCCATTTTGAGCATCTGCTTTTTAGGCATGGGGCCTGGAGATGGGCCCTGTGCAACAGGCCTCTTGGAATGCATGGCTGATTTAGACTTAGTAAAGGCCTTTATGGAAAAGGAAGAAGAAGGTCTGAAGACACCATGGGTGGAAGTGGACCTGTCCACATTAAGAGGCTCAACACTCACAGCGGCTTCGGTAGCTGTAGTCGGGGTATGGGCCGAGGAACCTGCGGTCTCGGTTACAGAAGACACCGCCAGAGAAGCGTCGTCGGTAGTCAGGGGCTGCATAGGCACCTCACTGAGAACCGGACCACGTGTAGCCGGTTTTGGCGTAGTGTCGGTGGAGACAGCGGACCTCGAGTGTCGGTCTTTGTCTTTGCTATCATACAAGCGAAAAAAGGGAGTCAAAGGAGTAGAGAAAAGAACCACAGCCTAAAACACTGACAAGGGAAGGGTTTGGAGACGACAACAGTCTAATGAGAAGAAAAAAATAAAAAGCAAACAAGATATCCAGAAAAAAAATGCTACAAACACAACTGTTTTAAAAGGAATGAAGGTAAAAATTCAGCAAGGCTTCCCTTATCTGAACACCGAAAAGGTTGGAAACTCTCCCTAAGTGCCTCAAGTCGTCGTCATAGCTTGAAGGTTGTAATGAGATCTGGAAGATGTCTGTGTAGCCAGGAGTTACAGGTAGGAAGGGGCTTGAGCTTGTTAAGAGTTTGCTGCAGTCACCAGAAGATGCCAAAGACACCAGTTCTACATTTTCAGTGTCCAGATAGGATCTGAGAAATCAATTATTCCCTCATGCCCTTGTCCGCCTTGAAGCCTTTCCTAGGTTTTGTGGTCTAAGGAAAACATTTCTAACTGTGATCTTTCTGCTCACAACAGACTATTAAAGTGCCAAGAAAAAACATGAAAATCACTCAGTCAGTAAAGCTCTGAGCAGAGTAATGCAATACCACCCCCGACATCTATCAGCTCTCCCACAGCTATAGCTTTACATCAATTTTACATATCACATCTGCATGCCACCCATCTTATATTTAACTCCAGACCTCTTTAATGAAATGTCCTTTATTATTCTCCCTCAAGCTCATGCATCACACACAACACTGTCTACCACTGGCCAACACTTCACCACCACTCACTGGGAACTTGTCACCAGAGTTGAACACTGCCTCAGGAAACACCTGTAACAGAGGATAAAATATTGCTTCATAGACTATTCAATACAACAGCCACCACTACTACAAGCATTATAACACATGGTTGAAAATCAAAAGTAAAACACCACATCAAATTTAATTTCAAATTCCATCAAGATCACAGCATCACTTCACTCAGTTGTTGCAAAATTTGGTTCAAACACAAATCGGTAATGTACCTCTTATCTCCTAGTAAACAAACAACCTGCAAAACTTCAAGAAAATATTCCGCAACCTTTTCTTCAGTTTACTCACTGGAGGCATCCATCCCAAGTTGGTTTACCATGTTTTGACCCTGCTAACATCCTGTCAGCTTTCAGAGGTCTTAAAACATGTAAATGTTAATGCAGAAAGCACCAACATACAAATGCATCACTTTCAAAGCTGGATCATATTTTGCCTTTATGATATTGTAGCCATCAAACTTGGATTCAGAGAAGAATACTATTCCACTAGAATATAGCAGCCTGTGCTCTTCACCACTCTAACCATGTTTGTTCCTCTGTAAACACAGAAATTGATTCTTTTTCAGTTTTAAACCAGCATTGTCAAATTACTCTACTGCTGGTATCAATATACCATGCTTCAACTGCTGATGTTTTGCATTGACTTACTTCCTAAGTAAAATTTGTTCACTGTGAACTTAAAAGACATCAGAACACTGTCCAAAAATTGCTCGTAGAGGAGTACTAGACTAGCTGCTCTTGCAGGCCATTTTACACTTGGCAAAATTACCTTTTGGTGCATGAATTAACCTACACCATTTGGTGCTAAAGTGGCCTTACCCATTACACAGTTGGCAATTATACACTGTCTCTAGAAAGAATAACTGTCATCATAGTAAAAATAATTTGAGGGGAGCCATGCATGGGATCAAGCATTTAGGAGCTGCCTCTGTTGATTAGTAGTAAAGGGGACAGTTCTGGAGTAAACCTTTTACTATCCATCCATAAGATCCAAGATGTATTTTTATATGGACAAGGATGAACTTTGTTTAATGTGGATGGTGAATTTTCCAAAGCAGCAGTATCCTCATAGATATACTAGTATCTCCACACCATTCAGCTGATGTTGCAGAACAAGTATGCATCCCTAAACAGAAAATTTCTGGTGCCATTTGATTCGCTGATGTGCAGTAGGTCCATTAGTACTACACTGTAGGATGCCTTGTACGCTAAACACAGGTCACCTCTTAGCAGTCTACAGGATACAGAATACAGTAACACTGCTTTGTCAGTCCATGTAGGACATATTGTTTAGTCCTTGTATCCTTTTATTAAGGTATCTCTGTGAGCATTCTAGTTCTTCCTTGTGTCTAGACAGATAAATACAGGAAGCATTATAGTCCATGACTGGCCTGAACAGAGCAGAGTAAAGGGAGACAATTGTATCTCTACATCTAGACAATACCTAAAAATACAGAAGGGCATTCTTACAACAGTGGATACATGTTGGTCATCACTGTCCGCACAACTGGAAAGGATGAATACCTTCAACAGGTCCCAAAGGTAATTCATTTCTCGCAACTGCTCGCAAAAAAGCTGAATGTCTCTGGCCATTAACACCTGATAACTGCAAATGTTGGTGCGACTCCAACACTTTCAGTGAACATATTCCTCAGTGTCATGACAAGTTTCACAAAACATTGCTATTCAGAAGGATACAAAGCGGATGAACACCCTTCAGACATGTCAATGAAGGAGGAATAATGCCTAGGGAGAATAAAGACCTCACTGAAGAGGAACAGGGTCATAGCCATGAGAATCAGTGTATGTCAGGAGCACACTGGGAAGTCTGAACTCCAGAGTAGTGAACCAGCATGATTTGACTTAAGACTCAGGCCATGAAGAGGTATTCAGCCAACTGGTACAGAACTAAATTAAAAAGGGGGGGGAAACATTTCCAACTGTGGTCCTAACCAACCAAAGGAGATTAGGAATGAGTTACTAAAGGCACAATTACTTAGTATGTCACTGTGTGGTTTACAGAGTGTGTGGAAGGTAAAAAAGCACAAGGATGAAGCCAAGGGTAAGTAAGTGATTCCCGGAAAGTGGGTTACAGCAAGTAAATGGACTGGGAACAAAAGACAGGAAAACAAGTCACTGAAATGCAAAGATGTACAGGAGTCAGGTAAAACAAGGGTTTGAATAAAAACAAAGGAAGGCCTATACTGATTCACAGGAATGTGATGCAAGCAACTAAACAGAAAGGGCACAAGAGGCACAGATGACAGCAATGGGAAGGTGGAGGGGAGACAGCCCAAGAATGCAAACTGGAAAAGCAAAAAATTAAGTGAGAGCAACAAAGGTGAAAGATGAAAGGCAGCTGATGGAAGGGGATCAACAAGAGAAATACATTCTTCCTCAGGGATAGTGAGGAGAGCAACTGACAGAAAGCAGGATAATGAGAGGATGAGGTAGAGAGGGAAATGGCTTCCTTAAATGGGGACAATGCAAAAGGGACCAGGGACTTCCAAGATGGTTCCACACTGAGTAACAGGCTTAATGTCAGCTCTCTCAAAGTGAAAACAAAAACTCAGAAGAGAAGAGCCAGTGAACTCATATTTTTGGGAAAATTTCAGTAACTGGCTAGTAAGTGCACTGCCTGGAAGCCAGCAAAAAAGAAATTCAGAGAACCTGAAAGAAAATCAACCACAAAAGGTAAGGAAAAAACACTGACTGGGAAGAATGTTGCAGCTGTTCAACAAAAAGAAGTGGAAGCTCCAGCTTTGGTACAAGACATGACTTCCAGTAAATTACAGAAATAAATAGGTCAAACGTACTCAGAGCTGATTAAAATGAACACTGATAAGTACATCAACTCAAACAAGAGGCTGGGAAAAATGGAAGAAGCTTTATACAGACATTCAGATAAGCTAATAAAAATGCAAAGGTTGAGGTCGAACTGAAAAAAAGGCTGGCAAATACAAGATTGCTCAAGAACAGATTTAAAAAAATAATTAGAAAACAAAGCATGCAGGGAAACCATGAGATTTTCTGTGCACCACAAAAGCTAGAAGGAAATGATTATTAACTTATGAAAGCACAAATAAGCAACTGGACTGGTAATCCACAGCAGGAGTGGTTAATTGAAAGGGCACATTTGTATGGTCATCAGAAGGCAACCTACACTCTTAATAGTAAAGATGCAATCCTACCAGCAAGAGTAGATTCCGACAAAACTGTAGCAAAAGGACAAAATACTAAAAGTGGGAGACAGTAGTGTGTTTGTGGAAAATTATCACTTACCATACACCAGGCCGAAGAGGAGTATACCCACTAATCAGGGAATGTTGAGAAGCAAGCGTGAGACTCAAACTGCTGTAACCAGCTATCTTCAGAATATTCTATCCTGGATAAATACAATCATTTTTTGATGCAGAACATGCTAAAGAGGAAATACAAAAGTTAGTCCAACAAAAAGTGAGCTGTGAGACAGAAAGAATATGCTTCTTGTTCTTCCTGTAATAAAGACCACAGAGAGAATGTGCCAATGAAACCATTTCCAATGATTCAATGGAAAATGGTTGAGACACATAAAAAAGCACGAGTGTCGACTAGAATAACTTGGAGTATGCTGGAAATGAAACAGACTGGACTTGGGAGGTGGAGATAAACAGGAATATAACCAGCAACTCAGAAACTGATAGATAAATGTGGGATTAATTACATTTGTGAAACATAACACAAGAAGCCCTAGAAATATTGGACTTTTCTTTTTTTAATACTTCATTAAACTTGTAGGGGACTCAAACATATGCCCTACTTCATGTCATTAATGTTTGGAGGAACACTTAAGAAGAGGTGAATAGCAGGAAGAGAGTTAATCAAGTAAAACAAAATTTTCTTCACAGAAGAAATATTTTGAGTGCATGATACAATCTACATGCTATAACATTTGCTCAGTTATTTTCAAGTATAATGGGGATACTTACGTAAAAAGGTGTCCATGTTTTTATTTCCTTCTTTTCTCGTCTCCTTGTTCAGTTTTAAGAAACATAGCCATTGCAATGTATTTAAAAAAAAAAAAAAAAAAAAAAAAAAGTCTGGTCAAGAGAGTATGATGTAAGAAAAAGTGATGTGCTTTTTCTCATTCTTGTATAGGGGAATGTCTGGATTAAGGCCTTTGGCTTTATCTATTAAATTTTAAGAGAAAGTAAATAAATTCAAAAATAATGTTGAATATATTAAAGTATTCCCCAAGTAAATAAACACATTTGTAGAAGCAACTCTGTATGTGGTTCTCATGTCTCCATCGAGGCAATCTGATAAAGAACAATAAAAACAAAATACCTTTTTCTTTTAATGGCTTTCTTTCAATGGCTAGATGTTGTTTTCTGAAAGCATTGAAGTGTTTTCTCATTCTGGGACAGCAGTAAAGAGAAAACAAAACCAGACAACAATTAGCAGAAGCACAGACTGTACCATGCATCTTAGCATGGATAGCACCTCACCGGCCCTCCAAGAGAAATCCTGATGAGTGGATGGGAAATAGAAAGTTCACCCTGGGGATCACTCCAGTGGCTCAACTTGATAGAGGCACTGGGAACTAATGTCAGGCGGCATGATGCCTAGGCACTTCTATGGGCTAGGCTTGTAAAGGCTCCAGGTCCATTAGCCTAGTACAACACCTATGAACCTTCCTTTTAGGTTAACCCAAGTCTATCAGTGTGGCTGTAAATTTGGAACAACTGCTCCTATTAGGAGAGTAAAACTTCAATATTTTAATACATACATAGTTTTGTGTTAGTATTAAGTTAATAGGTTTTAGGGGCATATTGGGGGTGAACTTGTTTGAGTGCTTTCAACAAAACAGGAAGTTCACATTCTTACCCGTGGGTTCGGAGCCGAATATCGAAGTCTTCTATTGGCTGGGCTAAGCAGGTATCCCATGGTGCACTGCTCCATATCCCCAGATCTAGTGTTTTGCGAAACTCATACATACCCCATGCATACACAACATCCAGATAAAAAGAACAAGCTGAAGTAAAGGGAACACTGTAGATAAAGACCCCTAACCTCCAGATCCTCCAGGAAGGGGGAAGGTGGGAGGGTAAGTAAGAATGTGAGGCGAGATGGACTACATACATCGAACATTATGGTGAGTAAATAACTTCCTGATGTTATGTAGTCCTATCTCGCCTACATTCTTACCCGTGGGACAGCGTCCCTAGCACCTACACTCTGAGGGGTTCATAGGAAAATACTCCTGAGTACTGTGGAGCCAAAGAACGACCTGCCCCTAGAAACCACGTCCAATTTGTAATGAGAAACAAATGTGTGAGGAGAAGCCCAAGTAGCTGCAGCACATATATCATCCATTGACAACCTGGCCTGGTAGGCTGCAGATGTAGAAACAGCCCGAGTAGAGTGAGCCTTGACCAGAAATGGCAGATCTTTTCCTCCCGCTTGGTAGGCGAACGAGATGCAACTAGATATCCATCTGGATATGGTGACCTTGGAAACCAGGGACCGAATTTTGTTGTCCGCAAAGGAGACAAATAGTTGATCTGACTTCTGGATATCTTTTGTTCGGTGCAGATAGAAGCGTAACTGTATGTACATCCAACTGATGGAATTTAAATTTTGCCTTGTTTGAAAATTGCAGAAAGAATACAGGCAACTCAATGGATTGATTAAGATTAGACACGGAAGTCACTTTAGGAAGAAAGGAAAGGTTCGGTCTAAGAGAAACCCTGTCCTTATGGAAGATTAAGTATGGGGGTTTAATAGAGAGGGCTTTAACTTCTGAAACTCACCTTGCTGAGGTGATTGCTGTTAAGAAGGCTGTTTTCCAGATCAAGAACTTCAATTCACAGGTAGCTGCAGGCTCGAAAGCTGGTGAAGTAAGGGCTTGTAGGACAAAATTGAGATCCCAGGGCATGATAGGTTCGGAGACCGGGGGACGGAGTAACAAAGTACCCTTCAGGAAAGCCTTGCAGAGTCTATGAGCCATAAGACTAGGCTCATTAGCCACATGAAAATTAGAGTTCGCAGCCAATTGAACTTTGATGGTAGCTGATGCGGAACCCTGATGGAAGAGCATAGACAAAAACTCCAAGACTGAAGCAACTGGAGCTGTTAGATCAATGCCTTGGGTATGCACCCAAATAGAAAACCTCTTCCATTTGCTGGAATAAATCTTTCAAGTAGATGGCTTATGAGAGGAAGATAAAATGTGAACCACTTCCGGTGAAAATTCATGAAGCCTAACGACGGAAGTGGAGCAGCCAGGCTGTCAACTGGAGGGTCATCAGAGAGGGGTGGAACTGTCCCGACATGTGTCAGTAAATCTGGTTGAGGGTCCAGAATACAAGGAGTGTCTACAATGTATGGCTGAAGAAAAGGGAACCAGACTTGACGAGGCCAGTGTGGAGCAATCAGAATCATTCTGCTTCCCAAGGATTGCGCTTTCCGAATTACCTTTGACAGCAAGGGAAACGGAGGGAAAGCATAAAGCAGACCGGAGGGCCAATCGTGGACCAGAGCGTCCCTGGGTGACTCCCCCTGTGGGGGGATCAGCGTGAAGTAGTTGCTGCATTTGGCATTGAGGGGGCTGGCAAAAAGGTCGCAGCAAGGCTGACCCCATCTGCTGAAGATTCATTCTGCAACTAGACGATTCAGGGACCACTCGTAAGGCATCAGAATAGCTCTGCTTAGCCTGTCCGCAATCACACTGGACTTCCCCGGAATGTGCGTTGCCACCATAAACCGTTGGGATGTTACTGCCCACTGCCACACTCGCATGGCCTCTCTGCACAGGGGGTAAGACCTGGTTCCCCCTTGCTTGTTTAGATACCACACTACCGACATATTGTCCGAGTGTATTGCAATCGTCCCTAGAGGTAGAAAACTCTGAAGTGCCTGCAACGCAAGTAGCACTGCTCTCATCTCTAGGACGTTGATATGCAGATGTATCTCGTGATCTTGCCACGTGCCTTGGACTGTCCTGCCAAGATAATGTCCCCCACCCCATCTGGGAGGCATTCGTGGTCACTGTGGCAACCGGAATGGGTGGGACGAAGGGTCTTCCCCGTCCAAATTGTTGGTGCAAAACCACCAACTGAGGTCCTGTTTGCATCTGTCCGTGAGTAAAATGGGGTGAGAAAGTGGAAATTTTTGGAGAGACCATTGAACAAAGAAAAGCCATTGGAGAAGTCTCATGTGCAATCTCACTACAGGGACCAACATAATTGTTGCTGCCATGGTCCCCAGAAGTTGGAGAACCCATCTCGCCTTCGCTTTCCTCAGGGGTATCAGGATGTGTATTTGTTGTTGTAAGATTCTGATCCTCTCCTACGGTAAAAACACTCGTATTTGAATGGTGTCTAATTCTGTGCCTATAAAGGTGACACGCTGCGAGGGCAACAAGGCAGATTTTTCCCAATTTAGTGTTAGGCCCAACTGTTGACAGAGTGATGGTAGCGTCCCTGGTTTGGACTAGCTGATGCCTGGTGGGGGAGGTAAGGAGCCAGTCGTCCAGATACGGAAACACCTGGAATCCCTGACGTCTCAAGTGAGCCGTCACCACTGCCATACACTTGGTAAACACCCTGGGGGCTGTGGTGAGACCAAAGGGCAGTGCTCGAAATTGGAAATGACTGGCTCCCAGCCGGAAGCGTAGGTGACTCCTGGATGCCCTGTCCATCTTTACATGGTAGTAAGCATCCTTGAGGTCGATGGAACACATCCATACCTCCTCTCCCAACAATGGGAGAATCGATTGTAGTGTGACCATATGGAACTTGGACTTCTGTACATAGTTGTTTAGTCGGCTGAGATCTAATATGGGTCTCAGGTCCCCTGTTCTTTTCGGCAGCAAAAAGAATCTTGAGTAAGTCCCTAATCCGATCTGGTCTGAGGGGACACTCTGGATGGCTCCTTTTCCTAGCAGCTTTGAAACCTCTAAGGCTGCTTGATCCCTTTGACTGGGTGGAACGTCTGGGATAGTTCTGATTGACGGGGGGGGTCTGATATGAACGGAATGAGGTAACCTCTGGAAATTATTCGTAATACCCATCGGTACTGGGTGATGCTTTTCCAGGCTTCTAGATTTAACTAAATTTGACCACCGACTGGCTCCGGATAAGCACAGCCGGGCACTCCCTCAGGAATGAGAGTAGGGAGAGCCGCAAAAGGAATCGCGGTCTCCCAAATTGTGGGGGCCCCCTCTGCCGCGAGGGGAGCATCTCCCTGAATAACCTCCCCCTCCTCTGCCTCTGGAGGGGGACTCACCTTGTGCAGCAGGAAAAAATTTCTGTGATTTCTTGAACCACATCTTCCCACCCCGCTGGGCCTTGGGGTAAGGCCTAGAAGGAAGGGAAAAATGGACCCCTACGGCCGACAGGGTCTTTCCCTCTTGCTCGCACATGGTGAGGGTATCTTTCACTTTAGTTCCGAACAAAGAAGAACCGTCAAAGGGGGCGTCAGTGAAGTAAGACTTGAAGCCCTCCGCAAAGTGACACAGGCGCAGTCAGGTTTGCCTCCTAAGGGCGACTCATGAGCTTGCTGCCCTACTCGCTCCCTCGGCTGCATACGAAATGAGCCGCATGGAGGAGCTGACAATGGAGTTGAGGGTAGACACCTGGGCGTTAACCATCTGGGCCACGGCCTCAGGGACGTTACCCGCAAGAGTATCTCCTAACTCCTTGAGGAGATCTCTCTGGAGCAGAGTGAAATGAGACAGATAGTTCAGCGACCGTAAGGTAAAGGTTGCTGACGAGAATGTATGCTTCCCTTACCGGTCTCATGGTCCTAGACTCCTTGTTAGGAGGATGGACGGAGGAAGAGGTCTCTGCTACTTCCTTCTGAGTGGCCGCTGCCACCACCATGGCATCTACAGGGAGTCCTTTGGACAACAGCTCCTTACCCTGGGGAGCAGAAAGAAATCTGCTGGGGCGCCTGGGTACGAGCTCCACAGAATCAGGGTTTTCCCACGCCCGTCGACAAATTAAATCAAGGAGCTCATCGAAGGGTGGGGACACCCAGGAGGCGGAGGGCTGAGCACCAAAGGCCTTAAGGAAGACAGACTCCTCCTCGGAAGGGGTTTTGGACAGCCAGTCACCTATTTGCTTCAGTATCTCCAGGATGTCGGAGAAGGAAACATCATCAGAGGATGACTTGGGGGACCCCTCCGATTCCTCGAGGTCAGTATCAGAAGTGAGGGACACATCCTGGGAGTCTATGTGCTTCCTCTTGCACGTCTTCTTTCTAGGGGGCTCCTCAGACACGAACTCTGAAGGGTCCTCAAAGTTGGGGACCACTCGTGGGGGTATCCCTAGGCCTTGGTACTCTGCTGTCCCTGGATAGGTGATGGTCAAAGGCTCTCACCGGAGTGGTAGGGGACAGAGTGACCAATCCGCCTGATGTAGCTGATGATCTGGCCAGCGCAGTCCGCATGGCCTCGAAAGCTGGTCCCCTCGAGTCCGAGGACCGGCCAGCCTCCAAGATCACGACGGGAGTCGGAATTCCCCGAGCCGAGGCACCGAGAGGGAGGCTCGGAACCGAAATATGTCCCGAGATGTCCCCCTCGGGCCCGACTGAAGAATCCCGAGTCCCGAACCCCGAGGACAGAGCCGACTGGGTCGGAGCCGATGTCAGCACCGATGGAGCCGGAGGGACCCTCGGAACCGGACTAGCAACATCACATGGCGCGGAACACTCCAGCTCTGGAGACAGAGATGTGCTTGGAGGAGGAATGGTCGAAGCAGGTGTCGGGACGGGCTCCGGAGCCGACTGGGCCGGAGCCGAAAACAATTTTGCCAAAACCGGTGACTGGAGAATCCTCTGGACCACCCTATCAACATCCATATCCGAAAGGGCTCTGGAGGATTTGGAGGACAGGGAGGGAGATAGAGATCTCCTCTCAGGAGAAATTGGTCTGAGACTGGGCGATCAGCTCAGAAGAGGTTCCAATATAACAGGAGCCGACGCTGGTTCCATCACCACTGACACTTCCTGCGGCCCCGAGGACAGTGGAGCCGAGGAGGTCGATGCAATTTTAGTGACTTTCTCCGGAGGCTCCGATGAAACTGATGGAGCCGGAGATCTCTTTTTAGACTTGAATGATTTAGACTTGGCGCTGGGAGAAGAATCTAAGACCTTTTTGAAAGAGGGTTTCAAAAGTCCCTTTAGGATCAGCTTATTCTTTCTCTCTTGGAGCACTCTGGGACTGAATGCATGGCAAAAACTGCTGGACTCCTACAGATGAATGGCTCCCAGGCAACAGACACAAATAGAATACCCATCGGTGATGGACATTTTGTACCCACATTTTGAGCACTTTTTGAAACCGGAAGGTTTGTGCTCTTTGGAGTCTTTAGACATAATCACCAGACAAAACTCAACAACGCGACCTAAGAGAAAATCTGACAGGAAAACTCACAGACACTCAACACCACAAAAACGCAGGAATCAGACAAGGTTGAAAAAGTACAGTTTTGTACCTACCATAAATGTAGATGTTAGAGTGCTAATACAGCTGCAGTCATAACAGATGGGTTATCCTGCCGTCAGGCGGGTCCTCGGTCGGCCGAATTCCAAAGTCTAGGTCCGGCGTCGGTTGTTGTCGCTTCTTCCCTGACGTCAGTGTGGCAGGGGTATAAAAGAACCAGCCAACGCCATCTTCTTCAGTTTTTCTTGCCCCAGATGTCAGGTGCCCCCAGAAGGAAGGCAAAACATAAACTTATGTAATAATGCAATATAGAATAATCAAAAAACAGTAGTTTGCAAGCAAATACACCATAAAAGAATACCCCAATCAGGTTGTATGAGAAGGTGTTTGTCATAAGGCCTGTCCTAAGAGGTGATGGAGGGAGGGAAACCTGGACTGCAGCTGTATTAGCACTCGAACATCTACATTTATGGTAGGTACAAAACTGTACTATGTTCATCGTGCATACAGCTGCAGTCATAACAGATGGGTAGAATCCCAAAGCTAAAAAGGGGTGGCAGGCACTAAGTGGAACTAGGAGGAGCAAGGATGCCCTGCAAGACTGCTGTGGCAAAGCCCGCTCTAGATTTAGAGTAAAGTGGAAGGTGATAGTGTTTGGAGAAAGTGTGCACAGAACTCCAAGTGGCTGCTTCCAAAATGTCCTTGGTAGGAACCCCCCTGAGGAAAGCTGCAGAGGTAGCTGTGGCCCTTGTGGAGTGGGATCTGATGCTTGAAGGCACAGTTTTTCCATGAAATGAGTAACAAAATCGTATGCAGTGGGCTATCCATTTTGAGATTGTCTGTTTGGAGATAGCCTTTCCTTGAGCACCTGTAGCATAGGACACAAAGAGTTGCTCGGATTTTCTGAATGGCTTTGTCCTGTCCAAATAATAACAAAGTTGTCTGTGAATGTCCAAGGAATGTAGTAGTCTTTCCCCTTTGTTTTGTGGGTTAGGGTAAAAGGTAGGTAAGTGGATAGTCTGATTCAAGGCTACACTGGATACTACCTTGGGCATAAAGGAAGGGTTGGGTTCGTAAGGAAACTCTGTCCTGATGGAAAATGATGAAAGGTTGCACAGCCATGAGGGCCTGTAGTTCCGAAACCCTGCGTGCTGAGGTGATAGCCAGAAGGAAGGCCGTTTTCCATGACAAATATTGTAGTTCTGTTGAAGCAGCTAGCTCAAATAGAGGCAGGGTCAGTTTTTCCAAAATGAAGTTGAGGTCCCAAGCAGGTACTGGTGGTTTCCTTGGGGGGTTTATATTCTTAGCCCCTCTGAGGAACTGTCTTAAGAGAGGATGAGAGAATAAAGGAGGATCTGTGTTGTATTGTGCAGAAATGGCTGAAGCATGGATCTTGATGGAGGAGAAGGAAAGTCCACTGTTTAACATCTCAGCTAGGTACTGTAATATTTGAGGTAACATTTATTACCCAAGGATTCTGGCCCTTTTTCTGATTCCAGGCACAAAACCGTTTCCATTTGGCGGAGTAGGCTTTTCTAGTAGAAGGTCTTCTGGCCTCCAAGATGACATCCTGCACCTCCTTGGAGAGGAGGGTCTGTTGGGAAATCCAAGGGATTCTCCATGCGGCTAGATTGAGGGTTTTTAGCTGGCTGTGAAGAGTTTTGAAGTTGTGCGGGGACAACAGAAGAGGCACTAGAGGCAGGATCCATGGTGGGGAATGCGTCAGGCTCTTCAGGAGTGGATACCAGTGTTGTCTTGGCCAGACTGGAGCAATGAGAATCATATTTGGCCTCTCTGCTCTGGCTTTTAATAGAACTTTGGGCAGCAGAGGGAGAGGTGGAAAGGCATAGACTGTCAATGTTGTCCAATTGAAAGAAAGTGCGTCCACTTTCCAGGCCTGTGGATGATAGGTCCTCGAGCAAAATTTTTTCAGTTGGTAATTTCTGTGGGTAGCAAAGAGATCTAGGTCTGGCTGTCCCCATGCCTGAGTTATCTTTGCGAAAACTTGAGGATGCAACTTCCATTCGTGTGGATCTGTCATATTTCTGCTTAGGCTGTCTGCCAGTGTGTTTTCCTTCCCTGGCAGGAATTGTGCTTGAAGTTGGATTTGCAATTCCAGAGCCGTGTTCCAAAGGGACATGGCTAGTCTGCACAGGGGGTATGAATGAGTTCCTCCCTGTTTGTTTATGTACCATATCACTGTGGTGTTGTCTGCCCTTATCAATAGCTGGCCTGGATGCAGTAGGTCTTTGAAGGCCATAATAGCATTTTGCACTGCTAGCATTTCCTTTTGATTGATGTGTAGGTGCTTCTCTTTCTGGGACCATTTTCCCTGAATGCACTGATCTGTCATGTGCGCCCCCCAGGCATAGTCAGAGGCGTCTGTTGTGATGATTTGATTTGCTTGAGGTATGCAGAAGGGGAGATCTATGTTTCTTTGGCATGCTTGAGCCCACCACAGAAATTCCTTTTGAAGACATGGAATGAGTGGTATAATTGTTTCCAAACTGTGGCTGTGTTGAGACCATAAGTTTTTTAGGTACCATTGAAGTTTCCTCATATGCAGCTTTGCACATGGGATCAGCAGGATGCAAGATGCCATGAATCCCAGAGCCTGCAGGACTTTCCTTGCAGTCAGCCTGGTGAAGGTTGCCATTTTGCTGAAGTATTGAGATAGTTGCCCTTGCTTCTCTGGCATGAGGTAGGCCATCTGGGTGTTTGTATTCAAGCTGGCACCCAGGAAAATTATTGTTTGAGTGGGTATTAGTTTTGATTTCTTTTTGCTGACTGTGTATCCCAGAAAGTTCAACAGTTTTATTACAAACGCCAGGTGTTTCAGAAGTATGTGCTTGCTGTCCGCTTGGATCAGGCAGTCGTCCAGATATGGGTATATTTGTATCCCTTGAAGTCTGCAGAAGACAATTACTGATGCCAGGCATTTCGTAAACACTCTGGGTGCAATAGATAAGCCAAAGGGCAATGCAGAGAATTGATAATGGGTTGAACCTGCAAGAAATCTGAGGTATCTTCTGCAATCTTGTCTGATAGGGACATGCAGGTATACCTCCTTGAGGTCCAATGTTACCAGCCAAGACTCCTTGCCCAGCATGGGAAGAAGCTGTTGTAATGTGAGCATCTTGAATTTTGGTACGTGTAAATATGTGTTTAGGATGGATAGGTCTAAAATAGGTCTCCAATCTTTGTCCTTCCTTGGTACCAGGAATAGTCTGGAATAAAAACCTTGACCTTGTTCTTTTGCAGGAATCTTGAATAGCTTTCATGTCCATGAGAGCTGAAATTTGTTTTTGTGCCTCTGCCCTTTGATTTTGTGGCAGGTTTGGCATGCCTCTCATTTTTGGAAGGGTGTGAAAGTGGAATCTGTAGCCTCTGTCTATAATGTCCAGGATCCATTTGTCTTTTGTGACAATATGCCAATTTTTTGAGAATAATGCCAGTTTTCCGCCTAAAGGTGCTGCCATTAAAGCTTTGCTTGGCATGCAAAGGGGAAAGTCATTGTGTCTGCTTTCTGAATGACTGTGATCTATCTTCTCCACCTCTTGGGGTTGGTGCTTGCCTTTGTCTGGCTCTGAATGATCCTTGAGATTGCCCTCTACCCCTCGGGGGCCTGTATCTGCCTCTGAGGTCTGTCCGTGGCTGGAAAGGACCAATTTTTTGAAGGCCAGTTTCTGCTGAAACGTGGAGGTTGTACCTGTAGGAAATCTTTCACTGTTTGCATTGATCTTGCCTTTTCCTCCATTTTCTTTAGTACCTCCTCAGCTTTAACACCAAACAATACATCTTTTTGAAGAGGTGCATCTAGTAATTTAGCGTTGACATGATCTGGTAAGGTTTGCTCTTTGAGCCAAGCATGTCTACGTATGACAGACCCTGTAACAGCAGCTCTACATGAGGCCTCTAAAGCATCAAAACCACACTGCAAGGTATTTTACCCACTTGCTCTAAACTATGCAACAAATCATGCAACTCCTTTAAATCTGGTTGCTCAGGTTGTGTCATTTTGCTTTTCAACTGAGATAACAAAAACTGTTGATACTTTAACATATGGAACTGACAGTTTAATGCCCTCATGGTTAAAGTGGCCGAGGTGTACACCTTTTTCCCCCACCTTTCTAAAGCTCTGGAATCTCTCTCTGAAGGTAATGGGTTTTTAGCAGTAGAGGCCTTAATTCCCTTGGGACCCTGTGAAATAGTTTCTGGGTCAGCAGCATGGCTTTTGTATAGGAACTGGTGTGAATCAGGAACCCGGTAATACCCGACAGGTTTAACAGGAGCTGGAGGTAAAGAATCTGGGTTGAGGCTGGCTTCTGTGTGCACATCATCTAATATGTCTAAGACAGGAGGGATAGCCAGAGGCCTGTGCTGGGGAAGCAAGAGAAAATCCCTGAGCCTTTTCTTGGAATCTGAGTAATCTTGGCCTTCCCAGTGAAAATGTTCCCTCAAGGTATGTAGGGTTTCGCCAAAAGAATAGTCCTCAGGGGGGGAGACCGAGGGAATGGACTCCTCTGCATCAGAGTCTTCAAAAGGGGAATAAGTATATTCCTGGTCCTCAGAATGTTCTGAGGTAATAGAGGCTTGATCTGAGGAAGGGTAGTCTTCCTCCAATCTGGGCCTTTTGTCCGAGGGGGGTTGAGAACCCCTGATAAGAGTAATCAAATCCTCAGCCATTTGAGCATCTGTTTTTTAGGCATGGGGCCTTGAGAGGGGGTCTGTGGTCCTTGTTTTTTAGATTTCATGGCTGCTTTAGATTTTGTGAAAGCCTTAATGGAAAAGGAGGAAGGCCTGAAGACACCTTGAGAAGTGGCAGGCCTGTCTAAACTCTAAGTTTCCCCACCAAGAGTGGCGTCGGTATCTGTAGTCGGAATGGGGGCCGAGGAGCCTGCGACCACGGGCACAGAAGACACTGGTAATGAAGCGTCATTGGTACTCAGGGGCTGCGTAGGTGCCTCGCTGAGAACCGGAGCACCGGTAGTCGGCTTTAGCGTGGTGTCGGTAGAAGTCGCGGACCTCGTATGTCGGTCCTTATCTTTGCGTCTTTTACGCAGAACTGGAGTCGGAGTATCCGACGACATAATGTAATTACATTTTTTACCAAAATAGTGGTGGGCGAACTCCGCCCGACACTTAATAGTGCGTTTGTTGAATCTAGCACAAAAATGGCAGGCCGAGACGTCGTGGTCTGGGCCTAAGCAAGCAATACAGAAAGAATGGAAATCCTTATGCAGTATTTGCTTCCCACATGAAATGCAATTATTAACTTTGTCTGACATCGGTCTGAGGCAAGAAAAGTTTCCCCAACGGGGTACTTAGCTTTCAAGAAGACTTCGGCTGAAATATTTTCGTAAATCTCAGGAGGTGGCCGACCGGCACTTGCGAACTGCTTCTGGTTCGGGCACCGCGTGGCAAGAAAGACTGAAGAAGATGGCGTCGGCTGGTTCTTTTATACCCCTGCCGCACTGACATCAGGGAAGAAGTGACGACAACCGACGCCGGACCTAGACTTTGGAATTCGGCCGACCGAGGACCCGCCTGACAGCAGGATAACCCATCTGTTATGACTGCAGCTGTATGCACGATGAACATCATACACACACTCTAGAGATACACACTGAGACCAACTATGCCAAAAACCTCTAACTAAAACGGTTAATGACTACAAGGGTTAGAGAACTGACAATCAAACCTCTAATTTAAACGGTTTGACAGACAGAAGGAAAGGACTAGGTCTTCTAACTGAAAACGGGCCTAGCCCGAGGGAACAGTTATCGGGATACCACAAACATGCACACTACCAAAATGCTAAACAACACGAAGGACAATAGCTATGAAAATAGCTTTTTGTTTCAGAGCAATAAATTTTCTCAAGACAAGAAAAAAAGGTACTTAGCCACAGCCAAGAGCGTGACCACGTCCGAGCTACACGAGCGGCAAATGAGATCTGGGGATATGGAGCAGTGCACCATGGGATACCTGCTTAGCCCAGCCAATAGAAGACTTCCAGCTAGAAAAGTTTGGCCGAGTCACGGGTAAGAAAGCAGGCGAGATAGGACTACATAACATCAAAATGTTTTGCAAGATGTGACACAGGGTTAAATGGATATGACAGGAAACTATATAAAAAGATTAACCTGCCAAACATTAGTGTGCACAAAAGCTGGAACTAGATGCTTAACAAAACAGATGTTACAAATAAAAGGTGGTAATAACTTTTTAACATAATGGCACTTTTTATATTATATTTCAATGTTAATGGTCTCACAGAAATTCAAAAAAGAAAGAGTGGTATACTATATTAAAAATGTAAACTGCAGATAGCTATGCTACACAAGACACATTTGGAAATAACTGAAAATGTGAATTTGATTAAGAAAGGTTTTCAGGATGGTTATTTACTGGAATACCTGGGGACAAAGTAAAAGATGAGTACTTATATTAATTCCAAGAGGAGTTCTAACAGTGATAGAAGAGGATAAAAAAGATAATAATGGTAGATTTGCAGTACTAAGGGGCTACTGGCAAGGGAAGGATGATTACACTGGTACTTATTTATATTCCACCCAAAACTGCTATAATGGAGCTCAAGAAAATTCTGGGAGAAATAATCAGTTTTCAGCAGGGAATATTACTTATAGATGGGGAGTGGAATTTGATTTCCAACAGTGAAAATGTTCCTGGGGACCCAGAACGGAAAATATAACAAAGGAGAATAGATTTTCGAAGACATTTATGAAAATATTTGGCATGAAATATATGAATTCAGCAGCAGGAAGAGTTCAGAGTGAATTTACATATTCCCCAAGATGCAAAAACTGGGCTAGGCTAGACAGAACTTACATTACACAGGAACATGTGATTTAATTGAAAGTTTTGATATGCATCCAATACCTATATCAGATCATGTGCAAACAACTAAATAATGGAGGGTAATGAAATAAAAATTAGATACCAGCGTTTTCCCACTTATCTGCTGAAAAGAGAGGAATTTAAGGGTGGGCAGTGGAAATTATTTGGGAGTTAGAGAAGACAGAAATTTCTTCTGAAAATACAGCTAGGCAATGAGATAAAATTAAAGTGGAGTTTAAAAATACAGTGGAAATAAAAGAAAGGGAGATATGGTAAGATGCAACAAGATTTACAGGGACTGAAAAAATGTTCAAGTACTACAGAATAAGGATGCTAATCAGAAAATAAAGGATCACCTGGATAATATGCATGAGTTTAGAAAGACTGCTGTTAAGCAACAGTTTTTTGATAACACCTGAACACAAAAACCCTTAGCACAACGACTCAGGCAACAGAAAGTAGAAAGGGTTGTTGCCAAGCTTAGAAAGCCTATAACAAGAGAACCTGTAGAGGTACTAGAAAATATTTCGGATGTTTTATGAAAGTCTGTGTAAGCAAATAAATATGGAGAAGAAGAAAAGGCACAAATGGAAAGGTTTATGCAAGAATTAAATATGCCAAGGTTACAGGTAGATGAGGCTTAATTACAACAGTTAAGACAGGAGGAGATGAGATAAAAATGGTGATGTACAACCAATCCACAGGAAAGTTTCCAGGACTAGATCATATCCCTGTGGAAATTTGGAAGCCAGGAGAGAACAATGATAAAGATCTGGAAGGCGTTGTTTAACAGTATTTTAACAGGAGAAGAAGCACCAATACCTTTGAAGAAAGTGTTGGTGGCTATAATACCTAAAAAGGTAAAGACCCATCAGATCCAGCTTCATACAGGGTCCACTTCAATCCTAAAACATGATTATGAAGTGTTTAAGTCTATAACAGCTAAAAGAATGTCGAAGGTGATGCTAAAATTGACAGATATGGATCACTGTGGTTTTGTGGAGGGGAGGCAAACATTTGACATTAAAAAAACATTAATGATCCAGAAAGAAGTTGAATCTAAGAAAATACCACTGTTGGTGGGTACTGATGCAGAGAAAGCATTTGGCAGAGTAAGGTGGGACTTCATCAGCTGGGCAATAGAATCATTTGCATTCCCTAATAAAATTATAAGGATCGGAGGCAAAAATTAAAGTAGGTGGATTTCTAACTGATAATTTCTGTTTGAGCAGTGGAACCAAGCAGGGGTGTCCTCTTTCCCCTTTATTTGCACTTTATTTAAAACCACTGGCAAAGAAAATAAGAGACTCAGAAATTCAAGATTATAACTGGTATGGCAGTAAAGAAAAGCTGCCTCTATTTGCAGATGGTATTATTTTATACCTGATAAAATCAGAAAAGGACATTTCAGTGTTGAACATTTTGAGGCACTTTCAAATCATTTTGGGATACAAAATTAATGAAGCTAAAACAAAGGAAAAAAGAAGTTATGTGCTCACCATAACATTCTATGTTTGTTGTTCATCTTGACCTTCATTTTTACATGTGGGTTCGGAGCCGATCCTCGGCTCCGACTCGACTGATTACAAAAGCTCGAAGTCTTTAAGTTGGCTCGTGGCGAGGTAGGTATCCCATAATGCAGTGGTTATCAATCTTCAGATCTTGTTTGCTGCTAACTATAATAGAAGGTAGTTATACTGTACCCTCAGATAAAGGAGAAATAACAGTGAAAGGTCTCCAACATAAGGAAAGAGAAAAAATTCCTACCAGGTCCTCTAGGACTATATGGGCAGGGGTAGGTGGGTGGGTGGGTTTGTAAGAATGAAGGGCGAGATGGACAACAAACACAGAACGTTATGTTGAGTACATAACTTTTTATGTTATGTTGTCCTATCTCGCCTTCATTCTTACATGTGGGACAGCATCCCTAGCACCTTTTGTCTCGGGTGGCTCACAGGAATACACTCAAGCACCGTGGAATCAAAGGAAGCTCTGTCCTTGGAGGCCAAATCAACTTTGTAATGAGTAATAAAAGTATGCTGGCTTGCCCAAGTCGTGGCTGCACAAATACGGTCAATTGAAATTCTGGCTTGAAAGGCAGTGGATGTTGCTAGTGACATGGTTGAGTGACCTCTAACTTTGAAGGGGGGGGGG
Organism: Protopterus annectens; assembly: GCF_019279795.1. Lineage (NCBI taxonomy): Eukaryota > Metazoa > Chordata > Ceratodontiformes > Protopteridae > Protopterus > Protopterus annectens. The sequence goes on along the minus strand of NC_056741.1, from coordinate 1,345,280,990 downwards.
TGTTCCTTGTTATTGGAAGAGTATAAAAAAGTGATGCACTTAGAAACCCAATTAGAAAATGTGATTTTAGAGACTGACATACCCTTTCTTGCCTCCGAAAAGGATATGAATAATTGATATGACTTCCTGAATTCTTTAGTTCTGTGGAGGTAGAACCTCAGTTGCCTATGCACATCAAGTTGGTGAAGTCTGTATTCTGCTTTGTTGATATGGTTAGGGAAAAAAACGCAGTTCAACTGATTGGTTAATATTAGATTTGGAGCAAATCTTGGGGATAAAGGATGGGTTAGTTCGGAGTGAAACCCTGTCTTTATGGAAGACCAAATAAGACGGTTTTAGACTGGAAGCACTTGTAGCTCTGAAACTCTTCTAGGTGAGGTTATGGCTAAAAGAAAAATCATTTTCCAAGAGAGGAACTTTAGATCCCAAGTGGATGAAGGTTCAAAGGGTGGTGAGGTTAAGTGCGACAGGACAAAGTTCAAGTCCCAAGGAGAGACAGGTTCTTTAAATGGAGGCCTCAATAAGGAAATACCTTTCAAAAAGGCTCTACACAGTCTAAGTGCCATCAAGTTAAGTGTATGCTGCCCTAAGTGGAAACTGGAGATAGCTGCTAGCTGGATTTTAATTGTGGCAACAGCTGAGCCTTGTTGGAAGAGTTCCAAAAGGAAATCCAAAATTGAAGGAATTGGGGCAGTGAAGGGGTCTATGTTTCTGCTCTGCGCCCAGAAAGAAAATATTTTCCATTTATTAGCATATAGTTTTCTGGTAGAAACCTTATGAGAGGATATCAGGATATGTTTTACTGCTGGAGTGAAATCCTGAAGCCTGACTAAGATTGGAAGTGGAGCAGCCAAGCTGTCAAGTTGGGGGTGTGGAGAGAGGGATGGAGTGTCCCTGACATATGTGTCAGCAGGTCTGGGACTGGGTCCAGAATCCATGGATCCTCCAGTAGATGAGGCCCGAGAAAGAGGAACCAAATCCGACGAGGCCAATATGGAGCAATGAGAATCATCTTACTTCCCAAGGATTTTGCTTTCTGAATGACTTTTGATATTGGGGAAATGGGGGAAAGGCATAAAGAAGTCCCGAGGGCCAATTGTTAACCAGTGCGTCTCTCAGTGTCTCCCCCGAAGGGGGGATTATGGCAAAGTAGCTGCTGCATTTGGCGTTCATAGGGGTGGCAAAAAGATTGCAGCAAAACTGGCCCATTTTGCAGAAGATCTCGTCCGCTATGTTCTGATTCAGAGACCACTCATGAGGCATCAAAATTGCCCTGCTGAGCTTGTCGGCTACCACACTGGACTTTCCCAGGATGTGCGTTGTGACTAGAAAGCGTTGGGAAGATACTGCCCACTGCCAAACTCTCAAAGCCTCTCGGCAAAGTGAGTATGATCTAGTTCCTCCGTTTGTTTACATACCATACCACTTAGATATTGTCCGAATGGATTGATATCGTCCCTAGAGGAAGAGAGTTGTGTAGTGCTTGCAATGCCAGAAGTACTGCTCTCATCTCTAGAACACTGATGTGCAAATGGGCCTCGTGTTCTTGCCATATGCCTTGGACTGTCTTTCCCAAGTAATGCCCCCCATCCTATCTGGGAAGCATCTGTGGTCACAACAGCAACAGGTTGATGTGGAACAAATGGTCTCCCGATGGTTAACTCGGAGCGACTCCACCAACAAAGATCCTTCTTGCAAGTTTCTGTTATTATGATAGGGTGAGACAGATGAAGTTCCTGACGCGACCACTGGGAGAAGAGTAACCACTGTAGGATTCTCGTATGCATCCCGGCTAACGGAACGAGGGTTATGGTTGAAGCCATTGTTCCCAGTAGTTTGAGCACTATCTTTGCCTTGAACTTGGTGTTTGGGAAGAAGCAATATCTGTTTGAGATTTGCAATTCTGTCAGCGGGAAGGCACGCCATCATTGAAACCGTGTCTATTTCTGCACCTATAAAGGTAACATGCTGACAGGGCAACAAGGCAGATTTTTGCAAGTTTATTGTAATGCCTAGCTGAGCACAAATTTGTAGGGACATGTCTCTAGCCTGTTGAAGTAGATGCTTGGTGGTGGCAGTTAAGAGCCAGTCATCCAGGTATGGAAACACTTGGAATCCATGATGTCTCAAGTCAGCTGTTACTACTGCCATGCATTTGGTGAACACTCTGGGGACTGTAGTGAGCCCAAAGGGCAGAGCACGAAACTGATAATGACTGGCTCCCAGATGGAAGCGTAAGTGACTCCTCGATGCTCTGTCCATTTTTATGTGGTAGTGCGGATCTTGGAGGTCTATCCAGCACATCCAATTGTCTTTCCCTAAAAGGGGGAGTATAGACTGCAGTGTCACCATTCGGAACTTGGACTTCTTTACTGATTTGTTTAGTTTGCTGAGATCCAATATGGGCCTCCAGTCCCCTATTCTTTTTGGTACTAAAAATAATCTCTAGTAAGTTCCGAATTCTTTCTGGTCTGCGGGGACGGTTTGGATGACTCTTGTTTAGCAACTTTTGGATCTATATAGTTGCTAGATCCCTGTGATTGGGTGGAACATCCAGGATTTTCCTGGTTCGAGAAAGCGGTAGGAAAAGGATATGGAGTATCTTCTGGATATTATGTTTTGTACCCACTTATCTTTTGTGATGTTGTGCCAGGCTTCTGGGTACAAAGATAAACATCCCCCGAGTGGCTCCATAGTAGCACAGTCAGGCCTCCTTTTAGGAGCGTTGATAGGGACGTCCGCAAAAGGAATCACGGTCGCCCTGGTTCTGCTGCCCCCCACTGCCTCTAGGATGGCATCTACCATTATTTCCTCCCCCTCTGCCCCTGGGGAAGGAATCACCTCGTGCGTCTGGGATTTCTTCAACCACATTTTCCCGCTTTTCTGCCCTTTAGGATAGGGTCTTGAAGGGCTGGAAAAATGTACTCCAACAGCAGAGAGAGTTTTCCCTTCGTGCTCGCATCTGGTGAGTGTATCCTTAACTTTTAGTCCAAACAGTGAGGAACCGTCAAAGGGGGCATTTGTGAACATAGACTTAAAGGGTTCCGCAAAGTTACACAAGTGCATCCAGTAGTGTCTCTTCAGGGAAACTCCTGAACCCGCTGCCCTACTCGCTCGATATCAGTCTCATGGAGAAATTCACTATGGAGTTTAAGGTGGATAATGGAGTGGTAACCTTTTCTGGTACCCCCACAGTTGAAGTACCTTTTAGAGTATCTCCTAGTTCTTTCAGGAGATCTCTCTGAAGCCTTGTAAAATGGGTAAGGTAATTCAGCAATCTAAGAGTAAAAGCCGCTGAAAAAAAACATGCTTCCCATATCTGTCTGTTGTTCAAGACTCTCTTTTCGGTGGATGGACAGATGAGGATGTCTCTGCAAGCTCCTCCTTGGTGGCTGCTGCCACCACCATAGCATCTACCGGCAGGGGCTGACAGAAATTTGTTTGGTCTCCTAGGGACTGGCTACATGGTGTTAGGTGATTCCCACGCCTTTTGACTGACTAAGTCCATGAGCTCGTCGAAAAGCAGAGACACCCAAGAGGCTGAAGGTTGAGATCCAAAAGCCTTCAGGTACACAGACTACTCATCAGAAGGGGGGATGGTAGTCCAGCCACCTCTGTTTTAGGATCTCAAGGATACCTACAAAGGAGATATCACAGGATGACCTTGGGGACCCTTCTGACTCCTCGAGGTCAGTGTCAGAGGTGACCGACATCAGTGGAGTCTGCATGCTTCCTCTTACATGTTTTCTTCTGAGAAGGCTCCTCAGAAGGGCATTCTGGGGACATCTCGAAAGAATGGGGACCACCCAGAGGGTGTTCCTAAGGCTGCGGCGCTCTGTTGTCCTGTGGATAATGTGGCACCAAGATAGAGGCCGGTGCTTTTGGGGGAAGAACATCAGCATCCTTCCATAGTGCTGTAGATTTGGCCAGCATGCTCCTCATCAGCTCCAAGGCCGACTCCCCAGGTTCCGAGGACACCACCGGTTCCAAAGAAGCAGACGTAGCTCTAAGTTCCAGGGAAATCGGCTCCTAAGCCAATGTAGGAGCCGAGCTCAGCCGAGCCAACGCACCGAGAGGTAGACTCAGAACCGAGAATCTCCCTTGGGGCCGACTGGTGAACTTCGGCTCCTAGACACTACGGATGGCGCCGAGAGTGTCGGAGGAGATATCGGTTCCGGTAAGGCCTCATGGAGTGCCAGAGCCGAAGGTTCTACTACAAGCAGTACTGGATCTTCTGGCTCTGACAAACCGATATGGCACGGAGGAGGAACATCAGTGGATGTAAAAGGTTCGGACGGCTCCGAAACCAGCTGGGCAGGAGCCGAGAGCAAATTTGCCAGCCCTTGCGCCTTCAAAAGTCTGCACACCACCCCTCTCCACATCTTCATCTGATAGTATTACTCCTTGAGGACCTAGAGGAAAGGGTTGGTGAGAGAGAGCTCTGTAAAACAGGAGATCGCAAGGTAGGGGAAATGGAGGAATATCTGTAGACTGGCTCAGAGTTGAATGATCGTTTTTCGGGACCGAAGTTCTTGGGGCCAATGTAGGCACATCAGTGGTAATAACCTCATTTGACTCAGAAGATAGTAGAGCCGATGAGGTGGAAGTCTTAACAGTTTTAGATATTCGTTCAGGAGGTCCAGATCTCTGAGGACACTGGAAATGGCCTCTTAGCAGTCTTTTCTTTTTGACCAGAGGAAGACTTTGCAGACTGAGAGTATGAGGAACTACCTAAAGCTTCCTCAAAAGACAGTTTCAGGAGACCTTTCAAATAAGCTTGTATTTCCTTTCTTGAAGGACTCTAGGGCTAAAAGCATGACAAAAAGTAAAACTCTCTTGCAAGTGAATGGCTCCTAAACAGTAGACACATACAGTGTGTGCCCGTCCGTTACCGACATTTTTTGATTACGTTTTTGGCACTTCTTAAAACCCAAAGGTTTATGATCTTTTTCTTTTGACATACTAGACAACTCTAACTAGCAGCAGATGTCACAGAAACAACAGACAAACAATTAGCTAGGTCCTCTAACTTAAACAGGATAAAAACACACCACACAAATTTTTAAGTAGTTGGAGGAGAGGACTAGGTCCTCTAACTCAAATGGTCCCAGCCCTGCTAAAGCAGAAAGGAAAGCAGCAGCATAATAAGAGGACTAGGTCCTCTAACTTAAACGGGCCTAGCCCTATGAGAAACAAGGGAAGAACACACGACTAGAAAAACCCTCTAATGAAAAACGGACTGTTATATAAAGAAACACGCCACACCTGAAAACAGTTAGCTAAGCTACCTACACTTAGAAACAAATATACACAAGAGTAGGGAAATCCTAATATCAATCAGAAAACGGACTAAAACTAGAAAGTCCTCTATAGCAAATACTCTATATAAGCTAATGAAAAGCTGATAAAAGGCTCAAGAAAAAAAAAAGCAAAACTCTGATAGAAGAATTTTAAGCTACCACTATGGGATACCAATAAAAAACACACACAGGCCTGTGGAAAACGATGGCCAAAACTGCTGACAAAAACAGTGGAACTATTAAACACCTAATATTCACTACCATATAAAGCTAGTATTCTAACTATATTCTAAGTATTTCCTAACTAAATCCAACTATATCCCAACTATAAATGGAAGAAAAACACACATGAAAAAGTTCACTTAGCCACGGCCAAGAAGAGCACTTCTGAACTCAAAGCAGCAAACGAGATATGAGGATTGATACCACCTGCATTACAGGATACCTACATGATACCACTGCATTACGGGATACCTACAATACCACTGCATTATGGGATACCTACCTTGCCACAAGCCAACTTAGAGACTTCGAGCTTTTGTAATCGGTCAAGTCGGAGCCGAGGTGCAAGAATGAAGGCAAGATAGGACAACATAACATTAGCAGTAAATTATGTACCCACACAGATATTGATTCAGCACTATCCAATATTTATGGGGACATGATAAAATAAAATACCTAGGATTATGGATTAAAAAGAATTCTGTTGTGGAACCTACTTTTTCCTTGGGTAGATAGCAAATGTTGGAGGGGTGAAAGGGAAGAAAGATGCAATTGGTAACTTTCTGGGAGTGTAATAAGTTGGCAGACTTTAAAGATCCCCCTGCAGAATGCTCTGTCGGGGATAGTGGGTGAACAAATTGGTGCAACTAAAAAAATGACTTTTGAGCTATGATACAGAATCAGGATTGCCTAGACACTAAGGCCTTCCAGAGTCTAATTATGGTTGTTACAAACAAAAAAAAGCAATTACTAGAAAATGGAAATCAAAGTCTAAACCAACTTTACTAGAACAATTGAAAATAGTAACAGAGATAAAACTGGAAATGGGATCTTTAGAAAAAGGTAGGCGCAAATTACATAAAAAAGGGGAATTGTGGAAACAATACATGCAAAGGAGGAACGAGGTTTAAAAGAAGGCAGGATTTGAAGGAGCTAAGTAATGTTTGACTAACAATGACTGGCTAGATTATAAGTGATGTATGATGTTTGCAACCAAAACTTAAGTCAATATAGTTGTTTTTCATTTACAGAAATATATAATTGCCTATGTCACATGTGGCAATTTAATAAATATTTTTCCCCGTTTAAAAACAAAAATGCAAAGGGGAACAGACACCTCCTAGGGGACTTGGGAAGGGCAACTAGTGAAAAACAGTCACAGGGAAAATCAAGGAAAAAACACTGAAGGAAAGACTGGATCTTTTCCTATATGATACCTTCAATGGTAAGAGACAACATAGGCATATAACAAAGATGATGATAGTGAAAAATTATCTAGACTGGCTTACAGAATGTAACAGGGGTGCTGGCAGATCTGGTCTACAGGACCTCTGACTCAAATCTGCAAAGGGAACTGGTCCACAAGGCCTCTGACTCAGCCCTGCAAATGTTGCCACGAAAAAAAAACTGTACAGATTGGAGGGTGAATCAAAACTAAGGAACTGGACTGTTGCATGGTTGAACAGTGGTGTACAAAAGGTATGTTAAGAGAATTTTAAGTTACGTACTTAGCATAACCATGCATCTGTGTTATTTTCATTCTTCAACGAATGGGTTCAGACCCCGTCCTCGGATCCAACTCTGCAACTTTTTGCAGTCTAGGATCCAACTCAAGCTTCTCCCCTCATTACCGCTTTATCTCGGATAGAGTTTGCTGCCTCTAAACAAAGTTTAATATAATATGTGATAGAACAGAATAGAGGCTCAAACAGGAACAAAGGTTTTTAAAAATTCCCTCAGGTCATTCCCAAAGACAAGGAAAAGGTAACATGGGACAAGTTGAAGAATGAAAATGAACACATATGCATAGTTATGGGGTAAGTAAATAAATTAATCTGATGATGGCATTTTTATTTGTTCCTCAAAGAATGGGACAGAGTTCACAGCTACAGTAACCTTGGGAGGTCCTCATGGAAGGATATTCTGGAGTATTGCAGAGACAAATGCAGCTGTATTGCTGGAGGTGATGTCCACTCCAATTTGTAATGAGCCACAAAAGTATAAACGTTAGACCAAGTGGCAGCCACACAAATATCATCAATGGAAGCTCTGGACCGGAATGCAGATGACAGCCATTGACCTAGTAGAATGAGCTTTTATTATCTTGGCAAGGTCAAACCTTTTAAGAAATAGACATGAGAAATACAATCAATCAGTAATCCATTTGACTATTGCAGTTTTTGAGACAGGCCTACCCAACTTGTTTTTTGGGCAAAGGAAACAAATAATTGCTCAGTCTTCCTCATTTCCTTCATTCTCTGAAGATAGAAACAAAGTTGTCTATGTACATCAATAGAATGAAGCATGTACTCTTCTTTACTTTCAAAATTTGGGAAGAAAACAGGCAAACTGATGACTTGATTGATGTTTGCTTCTGAAGCAACTTTGGTTAAAAGGATAGATTTGTACGTAGAGCCACTCTGCCCTTATAGAAAATCAAGTAAGGCAGCTTAAGAGAGTGCGCTTGGAGTTCAGAGGTTAGCCTAGCTAAGGTTGTGGCTACCAGAAAAAAATGTCTTCCAAGAAAGAAAAATCTGAAATGGCAGCCAGTTGAATCTTAATAGAACAGAAAGTGCCCCCCCAAAAAATAGAAATTCTAAAACAGCAAGAATTGGAGCAGACAAAGGATCCAAATCTCTATGCTGAGCCCATAAAGAAAATCTCTAACATTTACTTTTAAAATCTTTCTTGTAGAGGGTTCCTTAGATGAAAACAAAATGCTTCAAAAACAGGACAGGAAAGCCTGGAATGTCTACCCATCACTGGAAATGGAGAAAGCATGCAGTCAATTTGAGGGCTGGAATGTCCAGGTGAATCATGCCTGATGCGTGAGAGATCTGCACTGGAGTCCAGTGTCCAAGGAGGACATATTAGATGACACCTCAGAAAGGAAGCTAAATCTGCAGAGGCCAAAAGGGAGCAATGAGGGTTACTTTGTTCATCAACTTGACAGCTTTCTGAGGAAAGCTGGGAATTAGGGGTAGGGGAGGATAAGCATTAAGAAGACTGGAGGGGTAGCGGAGGATAAGCATTAAGAAGACTGGAGGTCCAACTGTGGACTAGAGCATCTTTCAATGACCGTCTTCGAGAGGGAATTAGGGCAAAGAACTGGCAGCACTTGTTGCTGAGGGGACAGGTGACTAGATCACAGAATGGCTGACCCGATTTGAGGACGATCATGTTTGTTACTGACAGACTGAGACATCACTCATAAGGCATCAGAATAGTTCTGCTGAGCCTGTCAGCTAGAGCATTTGATTTCCCCGGAATGTGCTACAAGAATGCAGTTGGATGACACCTCCCATTGCCAAACTCTCACTGCTTCTCGGCAAACAGGGTAAGATCTGGTCCCCCTCCCCCGGTTTGCTGATGTACCAACCCACTGACATATTGTCAGTTTGAATAGCAATTGTCTGCACAGGAAGAGAAGAGTGGGAGGATAAGCACAAAAGTCCCGTGGGCCAATCGTGGATAAGTGTGCCCCTCGGGGGTGCCCCTTGTGGGGGAATTTGGGCGAAGTAATTGCTGCACTTGTGGTTGGAAGGGAGGCGAATAGGTCACAGCAAGGCTGGCCTCAACGGCTGAAGATCTTCATCGCTAAGCTGGGGTTGAGCGACCACTCGTGAGGCAGGAAAATGCACCTGCTCAACTTGTTTGCAATCACTTTGGAAATCCCCGGGATATGCATTGCTATCAGAAAGCAGTTGGAAGCTATCGCCCATTGCCACACTCTCATGGCTTCTCAACATAGGGGATAGGACTTGGTTCCCCCTTGTTTGCTGATGTACCAAACTACTGACATGTCCGATTGGATAGCAACTGTTCCCGAAGGAAGGGCAGTTTGAAATGCTTGCAATGCTAAAAACGCTGCCCTCAATTCCAGAACATTTAAGGGCAGACTGGCCTCTAGATTGAACCATGTACCTTGGACAGTCATTCCTTGATAATAGTCCCCCCACCCTATCAGAGAAGCGTCCGTGGTCACAATGGCGCTGGGCTGAGGGGGATGAAAAGGCCAGCTCCAAAGTGCTGTGTCCGGCTTCATCCACCAAGAAAGATTCCATTTGCACTGGTCTGTAATATGATTCTGGTAGGACAACGGTCGAAGGTTCAGGTAGCATTGGGTCAACAGAAGCCACTGTAGGAGCCTCATGTCATATCTTGCTAGAGGGACTATAGATATAGATGCTGCCCATTGACCCTAGCAACTGCAGAACCTGTCGAGCCGGTACCAATCTGTGGCAGAGTATCACTCAGAGCTGTAGCCTTAGTCTTTGAAGTCTGTGATCCGGGGGAGAAATCAAACAAGAGCAGCTACTGAACGTTAACCCTATAAACTCCAGGGTCTGGGTCAGAGTTAGACTGGACTTTTCCCAGTTTATGGATATTCCCAGGCAATGCGCCAGAGAAAGGGTGCAATGCAAAGCCATTACCAGTAGATGCTTGGTGGGGGCGGTGAGGAGCCAATAGTCCAGATATGGAAACACCCGGAATCTGGCTGCCTTACTTTATACAACTGACGACCTGACGTCAGTTCTCAAGCGACTGCAACTGACGCAGAAACACTAAGTCTTTGATATTCGGGCCGGCCGAGGGCTACTCTGGCAGGGATAACCTAAATGTGATGACTGCAACAGTGAAACACGAAGATCATCACCCAGAATCCTTTCAGTCTCAAGTGAGTTGCTACTGCTGCCATGCATTTGGTGAACACACTGGGGGTCATAGACAGTCCGAAGGGCAGGGCACGGAATGGGTAATGATTGGCTCCCAGCCAGAAGTGAAGGAACCTTCTGGAGCGTTTGTCCATTTTGACGTGGTAATATGCATCTCAAAGGTCTATCGAGCACATCCAATTGCCTGCCTCCAAAAAAGGAAGAATGGACTGAACAGTGACCATCTGGAATTTTTTCTGGCTGACTAACTTGTTTAAACAGCTAAGGTCTAAAATTGGCCACCAGTCCCCTGTCTTTTTTTGGCACCAAAAAGAACCTTAAGTAAAATCCGGATGCTATCTGGTCTGGTGGGACTTTCTGGATGACTCTTTTTTAAGTACAGCTGCTCTATTGCCTCCTCCCTCAGACTGGGTGAGATGTCTTGGATTCACTTTTGAGGTTTTGGGTAGGAGTCGAATGGGATTTGGTAACCTCTGGATATTATCCTCTGGAAGCAGTAGGGGGATGCCTTTCTCTGCACCCCACTGCCTGGCTATTATCATTGACTCTTGGGTGCAAAGATATCATCTCTATGCTAACATTGAAGAAGGTTGTTTGACCAAAAGCTCTGCTTGTTGTAATAAAAGCTACTTGCTTTTTCTGACGGTGATTTGTTTTACATCAGAAAATGGTACAAAGATTACCAGCAGGTAGCAGACAGGAAAAAGGGGAAGTAGAACTTAGCGATACACAGGTAAAGAGGTAACACACACAGTAGATACATCAAACTATTCAGAAATACAGCAAATTAAAAATTCAGAAAATTCCAAAAATATGACAGACTTAGCTGAGAGCTGGCTTGAATGCTGCTTTATGGCAACGCTGCAAACGAGATCTGGGGTAACAGAGAGAGGGGGATTGTGAGTAAAATCTTAGCTCGAGAGTTTTTGGCTGGTGTGAGTTTTGGTACAAGGCCGACTCTGTTCCACAGGCTTGGAACCGAACCCATCAGTGATGAATGGAATGAAGATTAACAACATCAGATCCACATTTTACCACCAAGCTAATTTCTGGATGAAGACCTCTGCGGGGTAGAAAAACAGAGTCCTACAGTACATAGGGTCTTTATCTTGTTCACTACAGGAGAGCCTCTCTTTAATGGCAGGGTCAAACAGAGAAGATCCATCAAAGGGGCACTGATGAATGACGCATTAAAGGACTCTGCAAAGTCGCACAAGCGCATCCACGCATGCCTCCTCAAAGATACATCTGTCGCGCGTGATGGAACCCTCAGCCGCATGCGAGATTAGCCTCATGGACGCATTAGATATAGACTGTAGGATGGCCAGTCACGAAGAATGAGCTTTTTACTTCCTTCTTCGACAAGGACCCAGGGTTAAAGTTAGTGTGCGCCTTTATTAAGTCCCTCTGTAACCTAACAAAATGTACCAAGTAATTCAGAGAACATAAAGCAAAGGTCTCTGAAGTGTACACTCACTTTCCAAATCTGTCCAAAGCCCTACACTCTCTATTAGGGGGATGGACAGAGGAGCTCTGGTAGTTCCACTTTTTGTGGCAGCTGCAACCACCATGGCATCTCCAGAAATCTCTTTAGACCAATGCACCTGTCTGATGGTGCACTTAGGATCCTAAAAGGACATTTGGAAATGGGCTCTACGGCATCCAGCTTCTTCCATGCCCACTGGGAGAGAAGGTTGATAAGCTCATCCACTTGAGAGGAGGGGGGGTCCCCCTGATGGGCCAGACCCAAAGGCTTCCAGAAACACAGATTCCTCCTTAGAAGGTTTCTGGAAAGACCATCCACCTTTTGGGTGCAGGATCTCTAAAATGTCTCCAAATGAGACGACTTCTGTTGGAGATCTGAGGGACCCCCCCCCCAACAAACATCTTTATTGATTTTCACACATGACATAGGCAATCTTACATTTATACAAATGAAAAACAAACATGACACCACTTTAGTTGCAAACAGTATACATCACAGTCACCACTGAAACAACTGTAGTTGCAAACATTATACATCGCTTATCTATCCAGTCATTGTCAGTTAAGCATAAGGCTCATTCAAATCCTACCTCTTAAACCTTGATTCTGCTCTGCATATATTGTTCCCACAATTCCCATTTCCTATGCAGTTTGCTCCCCCCCCCCTTTTTCTAAAGATCCCAATTCCAGTTGTTTTACCTCTGTTACTGTATTCACTACTTCTAGTAAAGTTGCTCTAGACTTTGACTTCCATGTTCTAGTAATTGCTTTTTTGGCAGCCACCATAATTACACTGAGCAAGGCTTTACTATGTCCAAGCAATTCCGATTCTGTATCATAACTCAAAAAAAATATTATCTCCCAAGTCAATACAAACTGCTCACCCAGCATCTCCGACAGAGCGGACTCTGCAGGGAATCCCTAAAATCTGCCAGCTCATTACACTCCCAAAAAATAAGGTCCCAGCCACCTTCCTTCTTGCCCATCACACCTTCAACACTTGATACCCACCTGAGGAAAAATTCTTTGGAATCTACTTAGGTATTTTTATACGCCAAGTAAACACTTCCAGGCAAAGATCCTAAATATTTCAAACTTTGTTGCATATTTGACAGATATGCATATATCCTTCCATTGTCTCTTTGTGAATTGCTTGTCCAATCTCTCTTCCCAATCCTTTCTAAGATCCTCTGACTGATTCTTATAATTATCATCAGTATTTTATATGCTTTACTTACTATTCTTTTTAACGGCAGCTTCTGTTCTAAATTTACTAAAAACTCTACTAGTGCTAGTCTTTCATTCAGAAGCCCCCTATTTCTTTCTCTTTACCTATACTCTGATATCAATTCTTCATAGGGACGGCAATCTCTAACCTGCAGTCCAAAAAATTCTTGGCGTCTTCCCATTCTATTATCTTTCCCTTTCTAGTTATTTGTTCCCAGTACCTTAGTTCCTTTGCCAGTTTTCTCCAATAAATTCCATTCCCCTCTTGCCTATTATCTGTATCCTGGACCACAGCCATCCCTGTTGGCAAAATCTCTTCTCCATTCTTGTGCTGGTTTGGGTATTAGAATACTCCCTGCTATTTTATGATTATAATACTCGGCATGATTTTTATTGTTCTCCTTAAGAGTCTGCATTCAAAATCCCAATCTCTCCTTATTTCTTGAGCTTCCTCCCTGTATCAGCATCATTCCCTTCCAATTTATAGTTTTCTACTTGTGCTATGTAGAAAAGCCTTAAAGTACAGTTGTGTACACTTACCATAAATGTAGATGTTCGAGGGTATTCACTGCTGCAATCATCACATTTGAGTTATCTGCCTGCAGGTAGCCCTCAGCCGGCCTGAATACCAGAGTCTTGGATTCCTGCATCGGATGCTGTCTCTTCTTCCATGACGTCAGGTCATCAGGGCATATAAAACATGCAGCCGACACCATTACATCAGTTTTTCTTGCCCCAGATGTCAGGTGCCCCCACAATGGGAAGCAATTATATAAAATGGTACACCTCCATCAAAAAGCAAATATACCAGAAAACTTAAATACACCAAACAAGAAGGAAAGGTAGAGCCAAGAGAAGTCAGGGGGCTGGGCGGAGTGTTACCAGGACTGCAACAGTGAATACACTCGAACATCTACATTTATGGTAAGTAAACGCTACTGTACTATGTTCTTCGTGTTTCACTGTTGCAGTCATCACATTTGGGTTGATTCCCAAAGCTGACGAAGTTAGAGAGCATTAGGGCCAGCTATTAGGTCCTGCAAGACTGCAGTGGCAAAACCAGCTCCGGATTTAGAAAAAAATAGGCATGTGGTAATGCATGGTGAAGGTATGTACAGAGCTCCATGTAGCAGCTTCTAGGATGTCCATGGTAGGAACATCTCTGAGAAAGTCTGAAGAGGCAGATGCAGCCCTGGTGGAATGCGATCTTATCCCCTTGTGGGGTAGGTTTTCCATGGTGCTTGTAGCAGAAATGAATGCAATCGGCTATTCATTTAGAATTGGTTTGCTTTGAAATGGCCTTCGCCTCTGCAGCAAAGCCAACTAGCAGCTGTTCAGTTTTTCTGAGAGACTTAGTCCTGTCCAAATAAAATCTAAGTTGTCTGTGCACGTCCAGAGAGTGCAGTATTCGTTCTCCTTTGTTTTGTGGATTAGGGGAAAAAAAGTAGGCAAATGAATGGACTGATTTAGGGCCACACTAGACACCACCTTGGGCATAAAGGAAGGATTGGTCCTGAGGGAAAGCATGTCTGCATGGAAGATAATGAAGGGTTCCATTGCCATAAGGGCCTGTAATTCAGACACTCTTCTTGCTGAAGTGATGGCTAGAAGGAAGGCCATTTTCCAAGAAAGGAATTTCAACTCTGCAGTTGCAACTGGCTCAAAGAGAGGGAGAGTGAGCTTTTCCAATACAAAATTAAGGTCCCAGGCTGGAGTAGGGGCTCTCCTGGGGAATCTTAAATTTTTGGCCCCTCTAAGGAATTGCTTTAGTAGGGGGGTGAGAGAAGAGGGGTGGCTCAGTATTATAATGTGCTGAAATGGCAGAGGCATGAATTTTAATTGATGAGAAGGATAGGCCCTTGTGGAGCATTTCTGTTATGTACTGAAGAATATGAGGTAAGCTGGGCACCGTTGTGCTCATACCCTGAGTCTGGCTCAAGGAACAGTATATTTTCCACTTTTCAGCATAGGATTTTCTAGTACTAGGCCTCCTTACCTCCAGAATGACATCTAGCACCTGCTTACTGAGGGATGCTATTGGAGAGCTCAAGGAATTAGCCAGGCTGCAAGGTTCAGGGTTTGAAGCTGAGGGTGCAGAATCTGGCCCGCCTGCTGGGACAGCAGGGAAGGGGTCTGAGGCAGGTGCCATGGTTCCAGCAGTGTCATACTGTGAAAGAGGGGGTACCCAGTGCTGGCGTGACCAGTCTGGTGCAATCAATATTGTCCTTGGCTTGTCCTGTTTGATCTTTTGCAAAACCTTCCAGAGGTGAGGTGGGGGGGGGGCGCATAAACTGAGAGCCTTTCCCAGGTAAAGGACAGGGCCATCCACTTTCCAAGCTTGACTGTGGGAAGTCCTTGTGCAGAATTTGTCCAATTGGTAGTTCTGAGGGGAGGCAAACATTTGTTCCTCAAGAGGATGAATATTTTTGTTTCCAGTTTCCATTTGTTTGGGTCCATGAGATTTCTGCTTAGGTCGCCTGCCAGTGAATTTAGTTTGCCTGGCAGGAATTGAGCTTGTAGGTGCACTTGGTAGCTCAAGGCTGTGTTCCACAGAGCGATGCCTAGTCTGCAGAAAGAGTACAAGTGGGTTCACCCCTGCTTGTTTATGTACAAGCATAACTGTGGTGTTGTCTGTCTTTACCAATAGTTGTGCTGGAAGAATGCGGTCTTTGAATGCTGTCAGGGAATTCTGTACAGCTAACATTTCTTTTTGGTTGATCTGCAGGTGCATCTGTCTCGGGCTCCATTTGCCCTGAATGCACTGCCCTGCCAAGTGAGCCCCCCATGCACAGTCTGATGCGTCTGTTGTTAGGGTTTGGGCGGCAGGGGGTAGAGTGAAAGGGAGCCCCTTGTTGTGGTAGCAGGCCTCTGCCCATCAAAGGAACTCTGTCTTTATAGAAGGAATGATAGGAATCATTGATTCCAGGTCCTGAGAATGTTGACACCATAGGCTTTTTAGATACCATTGGAGTTTCCTCATATGTAGTCTTGCATATGGAATTAGTAGAATGCAAGAGGCCATGAACCCCAGGGCTTGCAGAATTTTCCTTGCAGATAGCTGGGTCTTTGTGGCCAATAGTTTGAAGTAGGTTGTCAAATAAACTTGTTTCTCTGGAGTGAGGAGAGCCATCTGGGAAGTTGGGTTCAAGCTTGCTCCCAGGAATACAATATGTTGGCAGGGTACTACGTGAGATTTCTTTTCGTTTATGGTGTACCCCAGTGAGGTTAGAAGTTTCTTTACAAACGTCAGATGTTTTAATAGCAAGTCCTGGCTTTCTCCCTGAATTAGACAATCGTCCAAGTAAGGGTATATCTGAATATTTCTCTGCCAGCAAAATGCAATGGCTGGAGCTAGACACTTTGGCTTGTCTACTGTGCCCAGGGTATTCACAAACGGAAATGCAGAGAACGGAGAGTGCATGCAGCCTGCCCTGAAGCGTAGGTATTTCCTGCAAGATTCCCTTATTGGAATGTGCAGGTAAACTTCCTTTAAGTCCAAGGTTGCCAACCCATCATCTCTGCCTAGCATAGGAAGCAGCTGTTGAAGCGTTAGCATTTTAAATTTTGGGATTACCAGAAAGTTGTTTAGAATAGAGAGGTTCAGGATAGGATGCCAGGAGCTGTCTTTTCTGGATACCAGGAAAAGTCTAGAATAAAAACCTTGTCCCCTTTGTTCTACTGGGACAGGCTGAATAGCCCTGATACTTAGAAGAGAGAGAAGGTAGGTCTGGCCAACCGTTTGGGGTTGGTAGGGTGTGGAAGTGGAATCTGTAGCCTTGGGAAACTATATTCAAAACCCATTTCTCCTGGGTAATGAGTTCCCAGTTTTTTGCATGCAGGTCGAGCTTTCCTCCTAAGGGAGCAGGCAGTTGAGCAGGGATTGAAAGGGTTAAGGTTAAGTCATTGTGCCATTTTTCCGTAAGGGGGGGTGGGCTTACTACTCCCTGCTTTGGAAGTGGGAGCCCTGCACTGCTTAGACCTGTGCGTACCCTGAGACTGTAACCTAGGTGGTCTGCTGTTCCTGGGTTTGGACTGAGAAGGCCTGGAAGAGACTGGAAAGGACCAATTCTTTGAAGGCCAATGCCTACTAAATCTGGGCGGCTGTACTTGTAGGAAAACTGCCAAACAGGCAGGTCTTGGTTTAAGGGAGCATCCAGTAATTTAGCTTTAACATGATCTGGCAAGTTTTGCTCCTTAAGCCAAACATGCCTTCTAAGTACAGACCCGGTGACAGCAGCCCTGCAAGATGCTTCTAAAGAGTCAAAACCAGACTGCAAAGTATGTTTACCAACTTGTTCTGCAGAATGCATTAAATCCTGTAATTCTTTGTGTTCAGCACAGTCAGGAATCAACATAATTTTCTGTTTTAGTCCCATAATATGCGGCTGGTACTTTAATATATGAAAAGTACAATTGTGTACACTTACCACAAATGCAGATGTTCTACTGTATTCACTGTTGTAGTCATTACACTTGGGTAATCTGCTGGCAGTTTGCCCTCAGTTGGCCTGATTAACAAAGTCTTAGGTCCTGTGTTAGTTGCTGTCGCTTCTTCCATGACGTCAGGTCGTCAGGGGTGTAAAACATGCAGCCGACGACATTACATCAGTTTTTCTTGCCCCAGATGTCAGATACCCCCCAAATGGGGAGCCAAATATTCAAGTAATTAAAAACACAAAAATATATATCTCCAAACAAAACCAAATACACCAAAAAGGCTTTTAAGCATAGTAAAGGAAAGTAGAGAGTAGAGGTATAGTAAGAGAAAACAAGTACAGTTCTGTACCGACCATAAATGTAGATGCTCAAGTGTATTCATTGTTGCAGTCATTACACTTGGGTTATCCTGCTGGCAGGCTACCCGCAGTCGGCCTGAATTCCAAAGTCCTGGTCTGGCGTCGGTTGCTGTTGCCTCTTCCCTAACGTCAGTGCGCCAGGGGTATAAAAGATGCAGTTGACGCCATTTTCTTCAGTTTTTCTTGCCCCAGATGTCAGGTGCCCCCAAAAGGGTAGGCTAAAAAATTCTGATCATAAAAAAGCATGCACATAAACTTCATCTACAAGCAAATACACCACGTAGGTTGTGTAGAACAGAGAAGTACAGGTAAGTCCTAGCAATGAAAGGGGGATGGTGGGAGGGTAACCTGGACCTCAAAAATGAACACACTCGAACATCTACATTTATGGTAGGTACACAACTGTACTATGTTCATCGCGTTTCACTGTTGCGGTCATTACACTTGGGTTGAATCCCAAAGCTGAGGTTGGGTGGCTGGGCCTAAATAGAATTGGGAGTGGCTATGAGGCCCTGCAGAACTGCAGTGGCAAAGCCTGCACTGGATTTAGAGTAAAGAGGTAAGTGGTAGTGCTTTGTGAAAGTGTGCACTGAAGTCCAGGTTGCAGCCTCCAAAATGTCCTTGGTTGGTACTCCTCTAAGGAAGGCTGCTGAAGTGGCTGCTGCTCTGGTAGAATGTGGCCTAATGCCCTTAGGCACTGATTTACCATGCTGTGAACAGCAGAAACAAATTCAGTGGCCTATCCATTTTGAAATAGTCTGCTTTAAAATAGCTTTCCCTTGCGATCCTGCAGCGTATGCCACTAAGAGTTATTCAGTCTTTCTGAAAACTTTTGTCTTGTCCAAGTAAAAGAGTAGCTGTCTGTGTATGTCCAAAGAATGCAGAAGTCTCTCCCCCTTATTCTACGGGTTTGGAGAAAAGGTAGGCAAATGTATGGTTTGGTTAAGGGCCACACTGGACACTACCTTAGGCATAAATGTTGGGTTTGTCCTTAGAGAAACCCTGTCCGGATGGAAAAAAATAAAAGGTTCCACAGCAATTAGTGTCTGCAATTCTGAGACTCTTCTTGCTGAAGTTATTGCTAGGAGAAGAGCTGTTTTCCATGACAAGTCTTTTATCTCAGTTGTATTGGCTGGCTCAAAAGGAGGCAGTGTGAGTTTCTCCAAGACAAAATTGAGGTCCCATGCAGGTATTGCAGCTCTCCTTGGAGGTCTTATGATTTTGGCCCCTCTGAGATACTGCCTTAGCAGTGGATGAGAGAAAATAGGTGGGTCCATACTGTAATGAGCTGAAATGGCAGAGGCATGGATCTTAATTGATGAGAAGGATAGGCCTTTGTCCAGCATCTCAGTTAGGTATTGTAAAATCTGAGGAATATTTGGAACAAGCGTGTCAATTCCTTGTGCCTGGTTCCAAGCACAGAATTTCTTCCATTTTTCTGCATAAGATTTTCTGGCGCTGGGCCTCCTGGCCTCCAAAATAACATCCATAACTGCTTTAGAGAGAGGTGTGTTCTGAATGGTTACATTATCCGCCATGCAGCCAGACTTAGGGTTCTGAATTGGCTGTGTAGGATCCGATTGTTTTGTTGGGTCAGCAAATGAGGAATTTGAGGTAATGTCCAGGCTGGGCCTTGAGACAAGCTCTTTAGGATTGGGTACCAGTGTTGGCGTTGCCAGTCTGGGGCAATCAGGATCATTTTTGGCTTCTCTTGTCAGACCTTTAGGAGTACCTTGGGGAGGAGAGGCAGAGGAGGGAAGGCATATACTGAGAGGACTTTCCAGCTGAATGAAAAGGGTGTCCACTTTCCATGCTTGTTCGTGTAAGTCCGAGTGCAGAATCTTTGTAGCTGGCAGTTGTGAGGGGAGACAAATAGATCTATGTCTGGGCATCCCCATTTCCCTGTTATCATTCTGAAGATTTGTGGATCTAGTTTCCACTCGTGAGGATCCATGAGATTTCTGCTTAGTTCGTCTGCCAAGGTATTTGTCCTTCCTGGCAGGAATTGTGCTTGCAGGTGTATTTGATAAGTCAATGCTGTGTTCCACAAAGTCATGGCTTGTCTGCAGAGGGGGTAGGAATGTGTGGCTCCTTGCTTGTTTATGTACCACATGACTGTAGTATTGTCCGTACTTATCAGCAGTTGTCCTGGATGAAGTAGGTCCTTGAAGGCTGTCAGTGCATTCTGTACAGCTAGCATCTCTTTTTGATTGATATGAAGATGCATTTGGCTTGTGGGCCATGTGCCCTGAATACATTTTCCTGCCATGTGTGCCCCCCCAGGCATATCTGATGCATCTGTTAATGTCTGCATGTCTGCCTGGCTGTGGGTAAAGCGAATGGCTGTCCCTTGTTGTGGTGACAGGCCTGTGCCCACCATTGAAAATCCTGTTGCAGGCAGGAAATGACAGTAATTAATGTTTCCAAGCTGTGGCAATGTGGAGTCCAAACACTTCTTAGATACCATTGTAGCTTCCTCATATACAATCTTGCATATGGAATTAGTAGAATGCAGGATGCCATGTAGCCCAGAGCCTGCAGAATTTTTCTTGCAGATAACTGGGTCTTTGTTGCCATGTTTTCGAAATAAGAAGTCAGTTGCCTTTGTCTGGTGTGAGATAAGCCATCTGGGCAGTTGTATTTAAGCTTGCACCCAAGAATATTATCTCGAGAGAGTACTAGTTTTGATTTCTTTTCGTTTACTGTGTACCCTAGGCAAATTAGCAATCTTTTTACAAACTCCAGATGCTTTAGTAGAACGTCTTTGGTCTCTGCTTGAATAAGGCAGTCGTCCAAGTAGGGAAATATTTGAATTCCTCTGTCTGCAAAATGCAACTACTGGTGCCAGGCGTTTTGTGAAGACCCTGGGCGCAGTAGATAAAGCCAAAGGGCAGTGCAGAGAACTGGTAGTGCATTGAGCCAGCTATGAATCTGAGGTATCTTCTGCAAGTTTGTCTGATTGGGACATGCAGGTATGCCTCTTTGAGGTCCAAAGTTACAAGCCAAGCCTTCTTACCCAGCATGGGCAGAAGAAGCTGCTGCAGAGTCAACATTTTGAATTTTGGAACGCCCAGAAAAGTGTTTAGAATAGACCGGTCCAGAATTGGTCTCCATGCTTTGTCCTTTCTTGGTACTAAGAAAAGTCTTGAGTAAAATCCTTCTCCCTACTCTTGTTGTGGCACTGGCTGAATAGCCCTCATGTCCATGAGAGATGAAACTTGTTTTTGTGCTTTTGCCCATTGATTGTGTGGCAGGTCTGGTATACCTTTTGCCTTTGGAATGGTGTGAAAGTGGAACCTGTAGCCCTGAGAGACTATATTTAAGACCTATTTGTCCTGGGTGATCCTGTGCCAATTTTGTGAAAAAAGTGCTAACTTTCCCCCTAAAGATGCTGCCAAAAGATAAGTGCTTGGCACTGGCAAAGGGAAGTCATTCGGACTGTTTCCTATATGGCTGTGACTTGTCTTCTCCGCTTTTGGAGATAGAAGCATCCCATTGTCTAGGCCTGTATGAGCCCTGGGGCTGTTGCCTGCCTCTAGGGCGTCTGAATCTGCCTCTTTGTGGTCTGTCTGCCACTGGAAAGGACCAGTTCTTAGAAGGCCAGTTCCTGCTAAATCTGGGTGGCTGTACCTGTAAGAAATCCTTTACTGTCTGCATAGATTTACCTTTATCCTCCATTTTCTTCAACACCTCTTCTGCCTTAACACCAAACAAAATATCATGCTCTAATGGAGCGTCCAATAATGTTGCTTTAACATGATCAGGCAGATTCTGTTCCTTTAACCAAGCATGCCTTCTAATAACAGAACCTGTAACTGCGGCCCTGCACGAGGCCTCCAGTGAATTATAACCACATTATAAAGTATGTTTTCCCACTTGTTCAGCTGCATGCAATAAATCCTGCAATTCTTTGTTCTCAGAACATTCAGAATTTGTCAACATTTTTTGTTTTAACAAAGACATTAAGTATTGCTGATAATTGAGCATATGAAACTGACAATTTAAAGCCCTTACAGCCAAGGTAGCAGAAGTGTAGACTTTTTTCCCCCCATCTGTCCAGAGCCCTAGAATCTCTATCTGAGGGGACAGGGTTTTTAGCAGAAGCAGCCTTGACCCCTTTGGGACCCTGTGAGATAATTTCCTGGGTCAGCAGCAGGGTTTTTATATAGAAATTTATGGGAATCTAGAACCCTGTAGTATCTGTCCGGCTTAACAGGTGCAGGAGGTAAAGAGTCTGGAGACAGGCCGGACTCTGAAAATACATCATCTACTATGTCTAGAACAGGAGGAATTGCAAGAGGTCTGGGCTGAGTCAGTAACAGAAAGTCTCTAAGCCTTTTCTTAGAATCTGAATAATCCTGGCTCTCCCAGTGGAAATGCTTCCTCATGGTATGCAGGGTTTCCCCAAATGAGTAATCCTCAGGAGGAGAAGCTGAAGGAATAGAATCTTCAGCTTCAGAATCCTCATAGGTAGAAATAGAATATCCCTGTTCTGAAGAGGAATCAGAGGAAATGAAAACGTGATCAGAGGAATCATATTCAGTATCTTGCCTACGCCTCGTTTCAGGAGGGGGATGGGAACCCATGATCAAAGTAATTAGGTCTTCGGCCATTTTGAGCATCTGTTTCTTAGGCATAGAAGTCTGTCCTGGAGAATGCTGTACTTGTTTCCTTGTCTTTAAAACTGATTTAGACTTTGTCTTGGATGCTGTAGTAGGCTTTATATAAAGTTGTGTAGGTCTGAAAACACCCTCAGAAGCCGATGCCTGCTCAGCGGCTCTGGACCCATCTGAGGGATTGATTTCCGAAGGGCCAATACCTTGAGTATCCAGAGGCCTAGTTGTTTCCACATGGGAGTCTGAGGCGGCCTGTGGCTCTGAGGTAGCGGGAGTCAGGGGCTGCGAAAGCACCTCACTGAGCACCGGCGAACTGACGACTTGCCTAGAAGCTTCGTCGTCAGTTTTTGACCTTGGATTCCTGTCCTTTTCTTTATCCTTGCGCTTTTTATGAATTCCGGTCATCGGTTGTTCCGACGGCATTATATAGTTAAACCTTCGGCCAAAGTAATGAAAAGCAAAATCGTACCGATGCTTTATAGTGCGTTGGTTAAATCTAGCACAAAACCGACAACTAGCAACATCGTCATCAGGGCCTAGGCAAGGAATACAGTAAGACTGAAAATCCTTATGAGGTATTTGCTTCCCACAAGAAATACAATTGTTAACTTTTTCTGACATCGGTCTGGAGCAAGAAAAAAGTTTCCCCAACGGGGTACTTAGCTTTATTGAAGACTTCGGATCTGAAATTAAATTACGAAAATCTTAGGAGTCAGCTGACTGGCACTTGCGAACTGCTTTTGCTTCGGGCACAGCGTGGCAAGAAAGACTGAAGAAAATGGCGTCGGCTGCATCTTTCATACCCCTGGTGCACTGACGTCAGGGAAGAGGTGACGGCAACAGACGCCGGACCAGGACTTTGGAATTCAGGTCTTCTGCGGATAGCCTGCCAGCAGGATAAACCAAGTGTAATGACTGTAACAGTGAAACACGATGAACATAAGGGGGTTGGAGGGAGGGTAACCAGGACTGCAACAGTGAATACACTCTAACATCTAAATTTATGGTAAGTGTACACACTGTACTATGTTCTTCGTGTTTCACTTTTGCAGTCAGAATATTTGGGTAGATTTCCAAAGCTCTGGTTGGGAGGATGGATTTCTACAGCATTAGGACCAGCTATAAGGCCTTGCAGGACAGCAGTGGAAAAGTCAGCTCTGGATTTAGAGAAGAAAGGTAAATGGTACTGTTTGGTGAATGTATGAACTGAGCTCCAGGTAGCAGCTTCTAGAATGTCTCTGGTAGGAACACCTCTGAGAAAGGCTGTAGAAGTAGATGCAGCCCTGGTGGAATGAGATCTGGTCCCCTGGGGGGATAGTTTTACCATGGTGCATATAGCAGAAATGAATACAATGGCTTATCCATTTGGAAACAGTCTGCTTTGAAATAACCTTTCCCTCTCCCCCTGCAGCAAATGCCACCAGCAGTTGTTCAGATTTTCTTAGAGATTTTGTCCTGTTTAAGTAAAATCTAAGTTGTCTGTGTACATACAATGAATGCAGAATCCACCCCCCCCTGTTCTGTGGATTGGGAAAGAAAGTTGGCAAATGAATGGTCTGATTAAGAGCCACACTGGATACCACCTTAGGCATGAAGGATGGATTGGTCCTGAGACACACCCTGTCCTCATGAAAAATAATGAAAGGCTCCACTGCCATAAGAGCCTGTAATTCGGAAATCCTTCTAGCTGAAGTGACTGCTAAAAGGAAAGCTGTTTTCCAGGAGAGAAAATTTAGTCTGCAGTAGCAGCTGGCTCGAAAGGAGGGAGAGTGAGTTTTTCCAATACAAAATTGAGGTCCCAGACAGGGGATGGAGCTCTCCTGGGTGGTCTTAAGTTTTTGGCCCCTCTGAGATACTGCTTTAGCAGAGGATGAGAGAAGAGGGGAGGTTCTGTGTTGTAATGAGCTGAAATGGCTGAGGCATGGATTTTTATGGAAGAAAAGTACAGGCCCTTGTGAAGCATCTCAGTTAAGTATTGTAAAATCTGAGGAATATTGGGCACTGCTGTGCTTATCCCTTGTGATTGATTCCAGGCACAAAATCTTTTCCATTTGTCAGCATAAGATTTTCTAGTACTAGGCCTTCTTGCCTCCAAAAATGACATCCATCACAGGTTTGCTGAGGGATGCTAAGGGTGAATTTAGGTGATTAGCCACGCTGCAAGATTCAAAGTTTGGAGCGGAGTGTGCAGAATTTGGTTGTTCTGCTGAGAGAGTAAAATAAGATGTCTGAGGCAGGTGCCACGGTGGAAGGTGTGACACATTGAGTGGGTACCAGTGTTGGCAAAGCCAGTCTGGAGCAATCAAAATAATTTTTGTTTTGTCCTGTTTGACTTTTAGTAGAAGTTTGGAGAGCAGAGGCAGAGGGGGGAAAAGCATAGACTGACATGTTTTTCCAGCTGAATGATAGAGCATCCACTTTCCAGGCTCTTTTGTAATGAGTTCTTGTGCAGAATTTGTCCAACTGATAATTCTGGGGTGAGGCAAAAAGATCTATGTCTGGACTCCCCCATCTGCGTGTCATGTTGAAAATCCGTGGTTCCAGTTTCCATTCATGTGGGTCCATGAGATTTCTGCTTAGTTCGTCTGCCAGAGTATTCAGCTTTCCTGGCAGGAATTGAGCTTGTAGTTGTATTTGATAGATCAAGGCCGTGTTCCACAATGCCATGGCTAGTCTGCAAAGGGGGTAGGAGTGTGTACCCCCCCTGCTTATTTATGTACCACATAACTGTGGTGTTGTCTCTGTCTTTATCCTTAACTGTCCTGGATGAAGGTAGTCCTTGAAGGCTGTCAGTGCATTCTGTAGAGCTAGCATCTCTTTTTAATTGATATGAAGGTGCATTTCATTTGGGCTCCATTTGCCCTGAATGCACTTCCCTGCCAGATGAGCCCCCCAAGCATAGTCTAATGCATCTGTAGTTAGGGTCTGGGCGGCAGGGAGTGGAGTGAATGGTAGTCCCTTGTTTGGGTGGCAAGCCTCTGTCCACCACTGGAACTCTAGTTGCAAGCAAGGTATGATAGGAATCACTGTTTCCAGGCTGTGACAATGTTGACTCCATAAACTTTTTAAGTACCACTGAAGTTTCCTCATATGCAGTCTTGCATATGGAATTAGAAGAATGCAGGAGGCCATGAACCCCAAGGCTTGCAGAATTTGTCTTGCAGATAGCAGGGTTTTTGTGGCCACCTGTTTGAAGTAGGTTATCAAATGAATTTGCTTTTCTGGCGTAAGGTAAGCCATCTGGGCAGTTGTATTCAAGCTTGCACCCGGGAATGTAATTTATTGAGAGGGTCCAGTTGTGATTTATTTTCATTTATGGTGTACCCTACACAAGGTAGAAAGTACAGTAGTGTACACTTACCATAAATGTAGATGTTCGAGTGTATTCACTGTTGCAGTCATTACATTTGTGTAATCTGCTGGCAGGTTACCCTCAGTCGGCCTTAATAACAAAGTCTTGGGTCTTGTGTCGGTTGCTGTCTCCTATTTCATGGCGTCAGGGGTATAAAACATGCAGCCGACACCATTTTATTCAGTTTTTCTTGCCCCAGATGTCAGGTGCCCCCCAAATGGGGAGCAAAAAATATATATCTAAACAAACAGTAAATCTATAAATGCACTTTTAGAAACAAAAACTTTACCTTCAACTAAAAGCAAATACACCACAAAGGCTTTTGAATATAGTGAAGGAAAGAAAAGGTATAGGGGGATGGCGGGTGGGTAACCTGGACTGCAACAGTGAAAACACTTGAACATCTACATTTATGGTAAGTGTACACAACTGTACTATATTCTTCGTGTTTCACTGTTGCAGTCATTACATTTGGGTAGAATCCCAAAGCTATGGATGGGCGGATGGAACTAAACATTAGGAGTGGCTATAAGGCCCTGCAGAACTGCAGTGGCAAAGCCTGTCCTGGATTTAGAGAAGAGGGTCAAGTGATAATGCTTTGTGAAGGTATGAACAGAGCTCCAAGTAGCAGCTTCTAGAAAGTCTTTGGTTGGAACCCCTCTGAGAAAAGCTGCTGAAGTACATGCAGCCCTGGTGGAATGTGATCTGATCCCCTTGGGCACAGGTTTACCATGGTGCAAGTAGCAGAAATGAATGCAGTGGCTTATCCATTTAGAAATGGTCTGCTTTGGTATAGCCTTCCCCTCTGACCCTGTAGCAAATGCTACCAGTAATTGCTCAGACTTTCTTAGAGATTTGGTCCTGTTTAAGTAGAATCTTAGTTGCCTGTGTATGTCCAATGAATGCAGAATACACTCCCCCTTGTTCTGTGGATTTGGGTAAAATGTTGGCAGGTGAATGGTCTGGTTAAGAGCCACACTGGATACACCCTTAAGCATAAAAGAAGGATTGGTCCTGAGGGACACCCTGTCCGGGTAAAATATAATAAAAGGCTCCACTGCCATGAGAGCCTGCAGTTCTGAAACTGTTTTTGCTGAAGTGACTGCCAAGAGAAAAGCTGTTTTCCAAGATAGAAATTTTATTTCCGCAGTAGCTGCTGGTTCAAAAGGAGGCAGTGTGAGTTTTTCCAGTAAAAAAAAATTGAGGTCCCATGCAGGAGTTGGTGATCTTCTGGGAGGCCTTAAATTTTTGGCCCCTCTAAGATACGGTTTAATCAGAGGATGAGAAAAGAGGGGAGGCTCTGTGTTGTAATGAGCCGAAATGGCAGAGGCATGGATTTTTATTGAAGAAAAAGATAGGCCCTTGTCAAGCATCTCAAATATTGTAAAATCTGAGGAATATTGGACTTTGCTGTGTCTATTCTTTGTGCTTGGTTCCAAGCACAGAATCTCTTCCATTTATCAGCATAAGATTTTCTAGTACAAGGCCTTCTGGCTTGTAAAATGTCATCCATCACAGATTTATTGAGAGGTGTTTGAATAATTAATCAACCATGCTGCAAGATTCAGAGTTTGGAACAGAGTGTGCAGAATTTGATTGCTCTGCTGGGACAGTAGATGAGGTATTTGAGGCAAGTACCATGGAGGAAGTTGAGACATATTCCTTAGAAGTGGGTACCAGTGCTGGTGAGGCCAGTCCGGAGAAACTAGGATCATTTTTGTTTTTTCCTGTCTGACTTTTAGTAAGACCCTGGAGAGCAGGGGCAGAGGGGGAAAGGCAGACTGATAGGTTTTTCCAGCTGAAGGATAGGGCATCCACTTTCCATGCTTTTTTGTGATGAGTTCTTGTGCAGAATTTGTCCAACTGATAATTTTGGGGAGAGGCAAATAGATCTATGTCTGGGCTCCCCCATTTCTGTGTTAACATGCTGAAGATTTGTTGATCCAGTTTCCATTTGTGCAGGTCCACAAGATTTCTGCTTAGGTCGTCTGCCAGAGTATTTTGTTTTCCTGGCGGGAATTGAGCTTGAAGATATATTTGGTAAGTCAAGGCTGTGTTCCACAAGGCCATGGCTAGTCTGCAAAGGGGGTAGGATTATGTACCCCCCTGCTTGTTTATGTACCACAACTGTGGTGTTTGTCCGTCTTTATCAGTAGTTGTCCTGGATGAAGTAAGTCCTTGAAGGCTGTCAGAGCATTCTAAACAGCTAGCATCTCTTTCTGGGTGATAAGCAAATGCATTTGGTTTGGGCTCCATTTGCCTTGAATGCATCTCCCCACCAGGTGGGCCCCCCAAGCACAGCTGATGCGTCTGTAGTTAGGGTTTGGGTGGCAGGGGGTAGAGTGAATGACGGCCCCTTGTTTTGGTGACATGTCCCTGCCCACCAAAGAAACTCCTGTTGTAGGCAGGGAATGAGAGGAATCATTGTTTCCAGACTGTGAGAATGTTGACTCCATAAACCTTTTAGTTACCACTGAAGTTTCCTCATATGCAGTCTCGCATATGGAATTAGTAGAATGCAGGATGCCATGAACCCCAAAGCCTGCAGAATTTGTCTTGCAGATAACTGGGTTTTTGTTGTAATTTGTTTGAAGTATGTTGTCAGTTGCCTTTGTTTGTCTGGCGTGAGGTAGGCCATCTGGGCAGTTGCATTCAAGCTTGCACCCAGGAATGTAATTATTTGAGAGGGTACCAGTCGTGATTTCTTTTTGTTTATGGTGTACCCTAGGCATGCTAGAAGCCTTTTTACAAACGCCAGATGTTGAAGAAGACTGTCCTTGCCCTCAGCTTGAATGAGACAGTCGTCCAGATAAGGATACATTTGAATGCTTCTTTGTCTGCAGAATGTAATTACTGGTGCCAGGCACTTTGTAAAGACCCTGGGCACAGTAGATAAGCCAAAGGGCAGTGTAGAGAATTGGTAATGCAAAAAACCTGCTTTGAAGCGGAGGTATCTTCTGCATGATTCCCTTACTGGGATATGCAGGTATGCCTCAAGTCTAGAGTTACTAACCAAGCATTCTTGCCTAGTATAGGCAGTAGTTGTTGTAAAGTAAGCATTTTGAATTTTGGAATGTCCAGGAACGTGTTCAAAATCGATAAGTCCAGTATTGGAGCCATGAACTGCCCTTTCTGGGTACCAGGAAGTGTCTTGAATAAAAACCTTGTCATTTTTCCTTTTCTGGTACCGGTTGAATAGCCCCCATATCCATGAGGGACATGACTTGTTTCTGGGCCTCTGCCCACTGGTTTTGTGACAAATCTGGCCATCCATTTGGAACTGGCAAAGTATGGAAACGAAATCTGTACCCCTGGGATACTATGTTTAATACCCACTTGCCCTGGGTAATTAACTGCCAATTTTGAGCATGAAGTGCTAGTTCCCCCCCACCAAGGGGGCTGCCAAAAGTTAAGTGCTTCGTGATGGTAAAGGAAAGTCATTGAGACTGCTTACTGTAGGGTTGTGCTTTGTTTCCTCCAGATTTGGAGGTGGAGGCACCCCATTGCTTTGACCTGTAAGAACCCTGTGATTGGTATCTGGAGCCTTTTGAGCGCCTGGATTTGCCTTGAGTGGCCCTGTTGGACACAGGAAAGGATGAATTTTTAGTAGGCCAGTGTCTACTGAACCTGGGTGGCTGCACTTGCAAGAAATCTTTTACAGTTTGCATAGATTTAGCTTTGTCTTCCATTTTCTTTAAAACCTCTTCTGCCTTATTACCAGAGTATCATGCTGCAAAGGGGCATCCAACAATTTAGCTTTAACATGATCAGATAGATTTTTCTCCTTGAGCCAGGCATGCCTTCTAATCACAGATCCAGTAGGCAGCAGCCCTACAAGAGGCCTCCAAGGAATCAAAACCACATTGCAAAGTATGCTTTCCAACCTGTTCTGCTGAATGCAATAATTCCTGTAACTCTATTTTCCGCACAATCAGAAATCAACATAATTTTCTGCTTCAGTAAGCCCATAACATGCTGTTGACATTTAAGCATATGAAACTGGCAGTTTAAGGCCCTGATTGCCAAGCTTGCAGACGTATAAACCTTCTTTCCCCATCTGTCCAGTGCCCTGGAATCCCTGTCAGAGGGGGTAGGATTTTTGGCTGTAGAGGCCTTTACACCCTTGGGACCCTAAGAAATGGTCTCAGGATCGGCAGCAGGATTTTTGAATAAAAATTTGCGGGAGCCGGGAACCCTGTAATATCTATCTGGCTTACTAGGAGCCGGAGGCAGGGAATCAGGAGCCATGCTTGATTCCGAAAACACAATCAACAATGTCTAATACAGGAGGTATTGCCAAAGGCTTATGCCGAGGAAGAAGAGGGAAATCCCTAAGCCTCTTTTTTGATTCAGAGAAGTCCTGACTCTCCCAGTGAAAATGTTCCCTTAAAGTATACAAAGTCTCTCCAAAACAGTAATCCTCAGGAGGAGATGCAGATGGGATGGATTTCCTCTGCATCAGAATCCTCATGGGGTGGAACAGAAAATTCCTGATCAGAAGAGGAATCAGAAGAGAAACCTTATCCGAAGATTCATAATCAGTGCTTTGCCTGGGCCTTTCAGCAGGGGGGGGGGGGCTGATCAAGGTAATTAAATCCTCAGCCATTTTGAGAATTTGTTTTTTAGGCATAGGGGTCTGAGCATGTGGCTCATGTGTCATTTTTTTAAACACAGAAGATGTCTTTGACCTTGTTTTTGAGGCTGGCGTTGGTTTAATATAAACATGTTGAGGCCTGAAAACACCCTCATAAGCTGGTGCCTGCTCAGCAGCTCCGGACCCATCCAAGGGAGAGAGATCCGCAGGTTCAATACTCTGAGAATCTCACGGCATACCACACTCCAAATGGGTCTCGGTAGAGGCCTGCGACTCAAAAGTAGCAGGTATCAGGGGCTGCAAAAGCGACTCACTGAGTACCGGAGAACTGGCAACTGGCTTAGGAGAAACTTCGTCATCGGTTTTGGACCTCAAAAGTCTGTCTCTGTCTTTTTTTTCTTTGCGTTTTTTGTGAACTCCAGTAGTCGGAATGCTAACCGACGACATTTCAGGATAATTAAATCCTGTACCAAAATATTTAGAAGCAAAAATATACAGACGCTTAATAGTGCGTTTGTTAAATCTAGCACAAAACAGACAGCAAGGCATGTTGTGATCTGGGCCTAAGCAAGGAATACAGTACAAATGAAAATCCTTATGAGGTATTTTGCTTCCCACAAGTAATGCAATTATTAACTTTTACTGACATCGGTATAGAGCAAGAAAAAGTTTCCCCAACGGGGTTACTTAACTTTAGTTTGAAGACTTCCGTTCTGAAACTCGAATAAGAAAATTTCAGGAGTCTGCCAACCGGCACTTGCGAACTGCTTCTGCTTCAGGCACCACATGGCAAGAAAGACTGAATAAAATGGCGTCGGCTGCATATTTTATACCCCTAACGACCTGACGTCATGGAAGAGGAGAGAGCAACCGACGCACGACTCAAGACTTTGTTATTCAGGCCGACTGAGGGCAACCTGCCAGCAGATTACCCAAATGTAATGACTGCAACAGTGAAACACGAAGAACATCCCTTTTTTTTTTTACAAACGCCAGATGTTTTAGAAGAATGTCCCTGTTTTCTGCCTGAATTAGACAATCGCCCAGGTATGGATATATTTGAATATTTCTTTGTCTGCAAAATGCAATTACTAGAGCCAGGCATTTTGTGAAGACCCTGGGCGCAGTAAGATAAGCCAAAGGCAGTACAGAGAACTGGTAATGCAAGTAGCCTGCTTTGAAGCGGAGGTATCTTCTGCAAGTTTCCCTGATTGGGATATGCAGGTAAGCCTCTTAAGTCTAGAGTTACCAATCAGGCATTTTTGTCTAGCATAGGAAGTAACTGTTGATGAGTCAGCATCTTGAATTTTGGAATGTCCAGTAATGTGTTTTGAGTAGATAAGTCCAAAATTGGACACCATGATTTCTCTTTTCTGGGTACCAGGAAAAGTCTTGAATAGAAACCTTGTCCCTTTTCCTCTTCTGGTACTGGATGAACAGCCCCCATGTTCATGAGGGACAGTACTTGTTTCTGGGCCTCTGCCCACTGATTTGGGGGCAGGTCTGGCCATCCGTTTGGGATTGGCAACATGTGGAAATGAAATCTGCATCCCTATGATACTATATTGAAAACCCATTTGTCCTGGGTTTTATGTTACCAGTTTCTTGCATGAAGTGCCAGTTTTCTCCCCAAAGGGACGACTAAAAGCTAAGTGCTTGGTAAGTGTAAAGGGAAGTCATTGAGACTGTTTACCATAGGGAGGTGCCTTGTTGTTTCCATATTTGGAGGAGGCACCCCATTGTTTTGTTCTAAAAGTCCCTTGTGACTGAAACCTGGAACTTTTGGAATGTCTGGGTTTGACTTGAGTGGCTCTCGAAGGAACTGGAAAGGACCAGTTCTTAGTAGGCCAGTGCCTACTAAATCTTAGAGGTTGCACTTGTAAGAAATCGTTCACAGTATGCATAGATTTTAGCTTTATCTTCCATCTTTTTTAAAACTTCTTCAGCCTTATTACCAAAGAGACGGTCCTGTCGCAAAGGAGCATCCAACAATTTTGCTTTAACATGATCAGGCAGAGTTTGTTCTTTGAGCCAAGCATGCCTTCTTAGCATAGACCCAGTTACAGCAGGCCTGCAAGAGGCCTCCAAAGAATCAAAACCACATTGCAAAGTATGTTTTCCAACTTGTTCAGCTGAATGCAATAAATCGTGTAAATCTTTATTTTCCACACAGTCAGAAATGAACATAATTTTCTGTTTAAGCAGTCCCATTATATGCTGTTGATATTTAAGCATATGAAATTGATAGTTTAAAGCCCTTATTGCCAAGGTTGCAAAGGTGTAAACCTTCTTACCCCATCTATCCAGCGCCCTGGAATCTGTATCAGAAGGTGTAGGATTTTTAGCAGTAAAGGCCTTAATATCCTTGGACCCTGAGAAATGTTTTCAGGATCTGCAATGGGATTTTTGAAAAGGAATTTGTGGGAGTCAGGAACCCTGTAGTATCTGTCCAGCTTACAAGGAGCCGGAGGCAAAGAATCAGGAGCCATACTAGATTCTGAAAAAACATCATCAACAATGTCTAGAACAGGAGGTATAGCCAAAGGCCTATGCTGAGGAAGAAGAAGAAAATACCGAAGTCTCTTTTTAGATTCAGAGAAATCCTGACTTTCCCAGTGGAAATGTTCCCTTAAGGTATGTAAGGTTTCCCCAAAAGAAAAATCCTCTGGGGGAGAAGCAGAAGGAATGGAATCTTCTGCATCAGAGTCCTCATAAGTAGGTATAGACAAATCCTGTTCATTAGAAGAGTCAGAAGAAATAGAATTCTGTTCAGAAGATTCATAATCAATATCTTGCCTAGGCCTCTTAGAAGGGGGGGGGGTTGGCTACCCCTGATTAGAGTAATTAAATCTTCAGCCATTTTGATCATTTGTTTTTTTTAAGGCATAGGGGCCTGCACGTGGCCCAGGTGTTGGGTTTTTAGACATAGATTTAGATTTTGGTCTTAGTTTTGAAGATGGTGTCGGTCTAATATATAAATCTGTAGGCTTGAAAACACCCTCAGAAGCCGGTACCTGCAAAGCGGCTCCGGACCCATCTAAGGTAGAGACATCCGCGGGTTCCATAATTGAAGCATCTCGCGGCATACCGGACTCCAAATGGGTCTCTAGTAGAGGCCTGCGAATCAGAAGTAGCGGGTATTAGGGGCTGCGAAAGCGCCTTACTGAGTACCAGCGAACTGGCTTAGGAGAAGCGTCGTCAGTTTTGGACCTCGACGGCCTCTTTTTCTTTGCGTTTTTTAGGCATTCCGGTAGTCAGACTGATAACAGACGATATTTCTGGATAATTAAAGCATGAGCCAAAATATTTAGAGGCAAAAATATACAGACGTTTAATAGTGCGTTGATTAAATTTAGCACAAAACCGACAGCAAGGTACGTTGTGGTCAGGGCCTAGGCAAGGAATACAGTACAAATGAAAATCCTTATGAGGTATTTGCTTCCCACAAGTAATGCAATTATTAACTTTTACTGACATCGGTAAGGAGCAAGAAAAAGTTTCTCCAATGGGGTACTTAGCTTTTTAGTTGAAGACTTCGATTCTGAAACTCGAAAACGAAAATTTCAGGAGTCGGCCGACTGGCACTTGCGAACTGCTTCTGCTTCGGGCACCGCACGGCAAGAAAGACTGATGTAATGGCATCGGCTGCATGTTTTATACCCCTGATGACCTGACGTCATGGAAGAAGGGACAGCAACCAACGCAGGATCCAAGACTTTGTTAATCAGGCCGACTGAGGGCAACCTGCCAGCAGATTACCCAAATGTAATGACTGCAACAGTGAAACACGAAGAACATCTGGCAATTTAAAGCCCTAATGGCCAAAGTAGCAGAAGTGTATACCGTCTTACCCCATCTGTCCAAGCCTCTAGAATCTCTATCAGAAGGGGTAGGATTTTTGGCAGTAGTAGCCTTAATGCCTTTTGGTCCTTGAGAAATGGTCTCTGGATCAGCAGTAAGATTCTTGAAGATGAACTTGTGAGAGTCAGGTACTCTGTAATACCCATCAGGTTTTCTGGGAGCTGGAAGTAAAGTGTCTGGGTAATGGCTAGATTCCAAGAAAGCATCATCTACAATGTCCAGGACAGGAGGGATAGTTAAAGGCCTGTGTTGAGGAAGGAGTAAGAATTCCCTAAGCCTCTTTTTGGAGTCAGAGTAATCCTGGCTTTCCCAGCGGAAATGTTTCCCAAGAGTGTGAAAGGTTTCACCAAAAGAAAAATCTTCTGGAGGGGAAGCAGAGGGAATGGAATCCTCTGCATCAGAATCCTCATAGGTAGATAAGGGCAAATCCTGGTAATCAGAAGAAACAGAAATATCAGATTCCTGATCCGAAGAATCAGAAGGAAAATCATTTCTAGGTCTCTTAGACTGGGAAGGTTGGCTTCCCCTAATTAAGGTAATAAGGTCTTCAGCCATTCTAAGCATTTGTTTTTTAGGCATATGGGCTTGAGCATGCGGTTTGGACGTCAGTTTTCTAAGCGTGGTGCGAGTTTTAGGCCTGGATGAAGAAGATGGCATCGGTTTAAAATGCAAGCCTGTAGGCCTGAATACACCCTCAGAAGCCGGTACCTGCACAACGGCTCCAGACCCATCCAAGGTAGAGACATCCTCAGGTTCCATAGTCGAAGAAGCATCTTGCAGCATACCGGACTCCGAATGGGTCTCAGTAGAGGCCTGCGAATCTGAAATAGCAGGTATCAGGGGCTGCGAAAGCGCCTCACTGAGTACCGCTAGACTGGCAACTAGCTTAACGGAAGCGTCGTTGGCAGTTTTGAACCTATGCAGTCTGTCTCTGTCTTTATCATTACATTTTTTCGGAAGATCGGTAGTCTGATGGCTTAATGAAGCCATTTTGGAGTACGGATACAGAGTACCAAAATAATTTGCTGCAAAGATAGCCAGACGACGAATAGTTCGGGGGTTGAACAAGGTACAAAACGTCGTGGTCTGGGCCTAAGCAAGGAATGCAGTACGAATGAAAATCTTTATGAGGTATTTTCTTTCCACAGGTAAGACCATTGTTAACTTTTGCTGACATCGGTTGGAGCAAGAAAAAAGATCCCCAACGGGGTACTTATCTTTTTTTGAAGACTTCAGTTCTGAAACTCAAACGAAAATTTCAGGAGTCGGCCAACCGGTACTGGCAAACTGCTTCTGGCACCGCACGGCAAGAAAAACTGATGTAATGGAGTCGGCTGCATGTTTTATACCCCTGACGTCATGGAAGAGACAGCATCCGATGCAGGAATTCAAGACTCTGGTATTCAGGCCGGCTGAGGGCTACCTGCAGGCAGATAACCCAAATGTGATGACTGCAACAGTGAAACACAAGAACGTCTGTGTTGCTCAAAAAAAAAAAAAAAAAAAAAAAAAAAAACAAACTCAAATTGGGTAATCATAGTCTTACATGTTCTACTGGAAGAATCAGCTTATCCCACTTGACCCTTGCTGCCTTCCCTTCCCAGATAAAATCCTTCAACTCTTTTTAATTTCTATCCACAGATTCTCCTCTAGTTGATAAAAATATGCCTGACCTGTGAATAAGACTAAAGGGACTAAAAACATATAAATGGCTTGTATCTTAGTATCCTTATCCATATAACAAAGCTTTCAGTTTCTCAATTTCTGTGGTGCAGCGGTAGCGTTGTCGCCTCACATCAAGAGGTTCTCCGGTTCGATTCTCTGGAGCACCTTCTGTGTGGAGTCTGCATGTCCTCCCTGTGGTCGAGTGGCGTTCGAAAGACATGCGTGAATGGGCATGCTTTCGCTGAAGGTTGGGCATCAGGCTGGCACCTCGGCACCATAAAAATCTACTGCCAATCATTAGCGGACCGGAGTTTCTTTGTGGCAATCCCTAACCGGGAAAAGCCGAAAGAAGAACAAACTTCTGTTTAGTCTTTTCCCACATATCCTTAGCTGCCACAACAGAGTCATTTCTAATCCATACCAAGTACTTCATTTTATCATGTCTCCATAAATATGGATATTGTCAGACCAATTTGTGTGTGGGTACATAATTCACCGCTACTGCCTTTGCTTTAGATTCATTCATTTTGTATCCAGAGAAGATTTGAAACTGTCTTAAAATGTTCCAGAACACTTAATTTCTTTTTTTGGATTTGTCATGTATAAAATATCATTTGCAAGTAGAGCCAACTTTTCCTGACCACCATACCAACTATATCCTTGAATTTCTGAATCCCTCATTTTCTTTGCCAGTGGTTTTAAATATAATGCAAACAACAAAAGGGAAGGAAGACAACCCTTGCCTGTGCCTGGTTCCTCTACTAAAGTAGAAATTATCAGAGAGGACCCACCCACCTTAATTTGCACCTCAGATCCCTAATACATTCTTCTAATCAACCTTATAATTACATCAGGGAAAGCGAATCCTTCCACTGCCCTGCTCATGAAGTCCCAGTCTACTCTGTCAAATGCTTTCTCTGCATCAATACTCACCAATAAAAGTGGTATTTTCTTACATTCTGCTTCACTCTGCATCATCAATGTTCTGTTAATATTGTCAAATGTTTGCCTCCCCTCCACAAAACCACACTGACCCATATCTCACACTTTTGCCATTCTTTTAACCATTATAGATAAATACTTTATAATCATGGTTTAGTATTGAAATGGGCCTGTATGAAGCTGGATCCGATGGATCTTTACCCTCTTTAGGTATTACCGTTACCACCACCTTCTTCTAGGATGCTGGCAATTCACTTCAAATACTGTTAAACAAAACCTTCCAGATCTTTATCATTTTTTTCCCTCCTAACTTCGACAGGAATACCATCTATTCCTGGGGACTTTCCTGTAGACGGGCTATACACAGCCATTTTTATCTCAACCCTTCCTACCCTGTTAGTAATTCAGCCTCATCTACCTCTAACCTGGGCATATTTAATTCCTCCATAAACATTTCCTAAAACCTATTAGCTTAACACAAAAAACTATGTAGATCTTCAAATAATTGAAGTTTTTGTTTCCTAATAAGAACATAAGTTTTAAATTGATAGCTACACAGACAGGCTAAAGTTAACCAAAAAGAAAGGTTAAGCATGCTAAGACGTGTGGTACAGCCTGTGCTACTAGTAAGTGCTATTTGATTTTGTATGTCTTTATAACTCTCCCAACTGAGAAAACATTTGAATGTTTTCAGTAAACACCTTCTCCAAGCCATTTCTCTATCAAATTGCTTTCTAGTGGCATAGAAACTAGACACAAAACTGCTAAGGGTACCTTGTTTATCAGGAAAAAAAAAGCCTTACAATATTCCATATTCATTTTCATTTACATGCTTTGTAGTAAACTTGTTAATGGAGAACACCTATCACCTAGGGTTCTGACCCAGTCACAAGCATGGGAAAAGCACACTGATTTTTCTTTTGTCACACACTCTTGATCAGACCCCCCCCCCCCAAGCTCCTCTTTTTTCTTTTTTTTCTCATTGCAGTGCCTACATTTGTTAAAACCTAGTAAAGAAAAAGAGAAAAGGGTGGGGACCCTCATCCATCAAAACCAGTGTCTTCTGTCAATGATTTGTGGGGGAAATCCAGGTGTCTCCTTTTAAACAGTTTCTTCCAAAGAACCTTTTTATTGGGGTACTCTGAGAAGTCTCAGAAGAAAGGGAAGTCCCTGCACAGGGACTGTCTGGAAGCTCTGTTGGGCTGGCTGCCCCTGTGGAAGATAATGAGACTCAAAACTCTGATCTTCAGGAGGAAGAGGATTCGAAGAAGTGACAAATGAATTCCAGACAGGAAAAAAACCCTTTCCATTACCTCGAAAGCAGAAGGGCCAGGGGAAGTGGAAATTAGCCTCCCCAGAGACGAAGTTCTCAGATCAGCCAATAAGTTTCCACTCCTGAGGAAGGAATCACACACAAGCAGTCGAATGCTGTGGCACCAAGGGGAAGCGGTGGCTCCCAAAACCTCTGAGTCAAAGTCATCCCCCTGGACCTCATGTCGACACTTCGGCTGCAAGCCCAATTCTGCTCAAAGACACTCAGAGCTGACTGGATAAGAGATAGAGTCAAGGAAGTTAGCACCTCCAAAACCTGGAGTCGGAGTCGCTATAGGGCATACTGAAGACTGGAGCCTCAAGGACCCCAATTTGATCCAAGTCCTAAGAAACTATCTCATCATTCTGTCCACGTCCTGTTCCAACAAATTCTGGGAAGATCTGATAGAAGACAACACTGAAGGAGGTCAAGAAGTCTTCCTAGGTGTCTCCACTAGGAAGGGAGATCTTAAAGTGGGAGAAACCGGCTTCCGAGAAAAGCGGAGGCCAGATACGAGGAGATCTAGGATGTGAGGTACAATCCAATGAATTTGGATCCAAAGTCTTTTTAAATTTAGAATCCATGGAAATTGGAGCAGAAACCTTTTTTTTTTTTTTCCTTCAGTTGGCGACTCCGAACTCACAGCCAATAGAAAAGAATGCACAGGGGAGTGCTTTCTTGACTCCCTGGTCTCCGAAGATTTTTGACTTCTCAAGGGGGTTTGAGCCCCTGAAGTAGAAGGAACAGCAGAAGATAATGCAGGCAACATCCCTTTAAGGATAAGCTTGTTGCGCCTGTCACCAATTGCCCTGGTGTTGAACCCTTGGCAGATTTCACATGAAACCTGGAGGTGAGCAGGGCCTAAACAATACACGCATTCCCTGTGGGCATCATAATTGGGTATCTTATGCCCACAGGAAGTGCATTTTTGAAACCAGTAGGTTGGTCTGTCATACCAGAAAACAGATACTACACTTAACCTTAGCCAAAAGTCCGAGAGGCGATTACAGAAAAAGCGAGAGAACAACCAAGGGAAATGTTCAGACCATAAACCAAGAACACTTCAAATACTAAAACGTAAAGGTGTGCAAGGTCCAAAAGCCACAAGATAAACAGATTTTTTTGGTGCAAAATGTCAAAATAACTAACAAAAACAGAGAATGAGCTTTTTTTGTCGCTAAACCTTGTTCAACAAATCACCAAAGCCTCCACGATAGCAGCAATA
This sequence comes from Protopterus annectens, assembly GCF_019279795.1. NCBI lineage: Eukaryota > Metazoa > Chordata > Ceratodontiformes > Protopteridae > Protopterus > Protopterus annectens. Next base: position 1,345,241,717 of record NC_056741.1, on the reverse strand, counting down.
TTATTTTATTGAGATAAAACAAGCGCTTTCACGCATATAACAATGCGCTTCTTCAGGTTACAAATTTTAAATGACATAAGTTCATTTTATATAGTAAAATATGCATCCAATTAATTAAAATTCCGGCGGGAAAAATATCAATTAACCATTAAGAATCATTGATTGTCACTAATAGTTAGAATCAAGCCCTTATATGGAAAGCATTTCCTGTGGTAAAAACTCTTAGAGAGAATTATACAACAACTTTCAGTACAAATATATCAGATAATTACAAGTGTAAGCTAAAGAAGTTCACCATCCTTTAACCTTATATCCGTTGGGATAGTCTCCGTGGTGGACTTAAATATGTTATAACATTTTTACATAGAAATTAATCAGCATCAAGAATCTTATGTTGCATTAATTCTGTTGTAAACCACAAATTGAAGTGCTATACTTTGCTAATTTATGTGTATTAACACCAAATAAACTTTTGTATTAAAAAGGAATAATATATATATAGGACAATTCATGATGCAAAAGGGTATCATTGCCTAAATATAATATGTCTGTACAAAAAGTAAACATTGTAAAAAATGAACCCGGTCATCAATTAATATACAATAAAATATAATATATAAAATAAAATGAAATGAAGTATAAAGCATTGTATTGTAGATAAAATGAATAATTAATTTAATTTGACATTATATTTCCATATCAAGTAAAACATTTAAGTAAATAGATTATGGTTCCTAACATATTTTGTAAACTTTATCTATTTATATAATCAATTATTCATATATTCCTGATACTAAATTCAACCACAATTATATTTACAATAGCGCTGGTCTAATGTTAATTGCTGTATTTAGACCTGGCTCTATGTGTGCTCTGAGCAATAAAATCCATTTTAACTCATATAATTCTAAAGTGTCACGTGCATTACCTTCCCTTCTACTTGGATAAAGTATCTGTAAGACTCTAAATTTAAATGAATGTGATGTAAATATTTGGCAATGTCTAGCTAGAGCATTATTAGTATTCATTTTTTGTATGTCATATAGATGGTTATAGGCTCGATCTTTGAGCCTACGTGTTGTCATGCCCACATAGTACACATTGCAAGAGTCACATGTCGCCAAATATATAATATTTTTAGTATCACAAGTAGCATAAAAATTAGGTATGAAATTATAACCTGTCTGCATGTTTTCAAATGATTGTTGAACACTAATATGCGTACAAACACAACATTTGTTACATGGATAGGTTCCTTTCCTATATTTCATCCTGATATCCAAAGGAATATGTAGTGTTTTCTCTTTGCATAATAATCTTTTCAGATTTGGACAGTTGCTATATCTGAAGGTGGGGTGGGCACCCACCACATTCTTGAGATCTTGATTCATGTAAAGTAACTTCCAATTCTTCTGAATAATCTCTTTTATGTATTGAATATCGTTTGTGAATTTAATATCATATTGTATCTTACCCCTATTCAATCTGGCAAAATGCCCATATCCATTTGATTTATATCTAACACTACAAGCTATATTTGTTTTATCCTAAGATATTAGTTGCAAATGATCAGAGTATCCCCTATTCATAAAACATTCTTTTTGAAAATTCAAAAGCATTTCTCTGTCCTCCATGTCACTACATATCCTGGTTATTCTATCCATTTGATTTTTTATAATGTTAGGAAAGATATGACGCGGATGCATGCTCTCATGGTGTAATATAGCGTTTTTCCAGCATGGTTTTCTGAATAATGAAGTGGTAAATCTATTCAGATCATTCTTCATTATTACTACATCTAAATAGTTCACCTTGTATAGGGAGGCTTCATAGGTGAACCTAAGGAAAGAGGTGGTAGATTCCATATATTTAATGAATCCTTCTAGGGACTCCTTATTCCCATTCCAAAAGAGTAGAATGTCATCCACAAATCTCCTATAATATAATACTTTTGTGGTGAAAGTCTCATTATTTAAAATAAAAGTTCTTTCCCATTCAAATACTGCTATGTTGGCATAGACATTTGCACAGGGGGTGCCCATGGCTACCCCCCATGTCTGTCTATAGGTCTTATCCTGATACATGAAAATGTTGTTGTTAAGTGTAAGCTCCAATAAAGCACAAATCACAAATTGTTCATTCTGACTACCCATTTTAAATTCAAACAACTTCTGACTGCCTCTACACCAAAGTCATTGGGTATACTCGTGAACAAATTCTTTATGTCTAAAGTAACTAGCAATGTCTCTTGATTTATTTTATTAATCCATGGTGAATTTTTAAGGTCTTCCAACAATTTGTAAGAATTCTTTAAAATAGTTGGAATTTTATCTACCAAAGGAGATAGTTTATATTGTATATATTGTGATGCATTCTCAGTCACCCATGATCGACCTGATACTATGGGCCGTATAGGTGGGGGATGTATCCCTTTATGCATTTTAGGGAGTCCCTTTATGATGGGAATTAAAGGGGCTTCTATTTCTAAATAGTCATATAGTTGTTTATCAATGCATCTTGTCATTAAGAGGTCATATAAGGAATCTTGAACATTTTTTATTATTAGTATAGTTTCTGCTTTATTAATCATTGTGTATGCTGTTTCATCACTCAACATCATGATCATCAGGTTATTATAGAAGCTGGAGTCCATTATTACCACCCCCCCCCCTTTGTCTGCAGGTTTGAATACCACACTTTCATCATTGCATAACAAATCTAAGCTGCTTCTTTGTAATTGGTTTAAATTATAAAACAATTTTTTATGTCTTTTTTCTTTGTAATAATTATAAAAGTCAAATTCACATGCTCTTAGAAAGCATTCTATAGAGCCAGGTATCGGTGGAGTGAATGTACTTTTCCGTTTTGGAGCCATGGGTTCAGATATGACATCAACACATTCTGAATTCTGAAACAAGAGTCTTAGAGTCAGCCTCCTGGTGAATTTACGAAGCATTATGAGTGTCTCTGATAATTCACTGCCTCGTGAGGGTATGTATGATAACCCCTTATTAAGTATAGAACATTCAATTTCTGTTAATTCTCTGGATGATATGTTGAAAAACAGGGTATTCAGAATTTCTTCTTCCTGTTCTGCCAGTTGTCTCCTGACATCTTGCGCTTCCCCCTTCCTCTGCTGGTGGAACGCATCGGGGCACGTTGTTTGTATGGAAGTGGAGAGTTTAAAACCGAAGCCTTGTTTGAAATGGCACTCAATGTATTTATACCTTCTTTGGGTCTGGCTCCTGTTGTTAGAGATTTTAAACCTTGTTGATTACAAGGTAAAGATGAAGTAGAAGAGGTGATGTCTACCTCTGCTTGCGATGAGATAAGTGCACCACTACTAGATGCACTATTATCTAAATTAATGGGAGTCAAATTAGTGTTCGAGCTATTAGCCAGATTATTATTAGCCCGATTAGGCTCACCTACTGCTGCTGCTTCATTATACCTCGGCCAAATGAAAATATTGCCGACATGAAAATCATTGCAATCTCTTTTCAGTTTTTTTAATTTCACTTGTTCCAGCTTGTTACTATAAAAAGTCACTTGCGATAACATATTATTCAATTTAGATATGCAGTGCTCACTTTTGTATTTTGTAATTATGTTTTTGTGCTCACCTTCAACTTTCTCAATAAGTTCATTCTCCGTAGGCTGGAAATAGTCAATGAGTAGTTTTAGGTAACTGTTGCCAAGCTCTAAGTTGAGCTGTTGCCACCTCCGTAGGAGATCTGGGTGCGCCTCTCCATAGCTAGGCATACAGAGGACGCGCATGCCCCGCGGAATGACTTTGAAATGCAGGCATGCCTCCAGATGTCTCCTCTGCCAGATTAATCTGTGGAGTTTATAAAGGTTGTTCTCCAGGCTTCTCAGCTCTTCATAAAAATCCTGCATATTTTCACTGTAGGTATTCACCTCCTGTGTAAGCATTCCCTTGAATGTTAAAGTTCAGTAACGAGTTTTCCCGTTGATGAAAAATGGTATTCCAATTCATACCTTCACTAACAACTTTTGGTGTATAATCCAATTCTATGTTGAGATTGTCCATCGTGTGACGGTTAGCCGGAAACAAGAAAGAAAAAATCCAAAGTATCAGCAGCAGACCCAGCACGACCATCCAAGGCTTCAGTAAAGAAGTAAAGTGCAGATTGTTCAACAAATCACCAAAGCCTCCACGATAGCAGCAATATTATTTTATTGAGATAAAACAAGCGCTTTCACGCATATAACAATGCGCTTCTTCAGGTTACAAATTTTAAATGACATAAGTTCATTTTATATAGTAAAATATGCATCCAATTAATCAAAATTCCGGCGGGAAAAATATCAATTAACCATTAAGAATCATTGATTGTCACTAATAGTTAGAATCAAGCCCTTATATGGAAAGCATTTCCTGTGGTAAAAACTCTTAGAGAGAATTATACAACAACTTTCAGTATAAATATATCAGATAATTACAAGTGTAAGCTAAAGAAGTTCACCATCCTTTAACCTTATATCCGTTGGGATAGTCTCCGTGGTGGACTTAAATATGTTATAACATTTTTACATAGAAATTAATCAGCATCAAGAATCTTATGTTGCATTAATTCTGTTGTAAACCACAAATTGAAGTGCTATACTTTGCTAATTTATGTGTATTAACACCAAATAAACTTATGTATTAAAAAGGAATAATATATATATAGGACAATTCATGATGCAAAAGGGTATCATTGCCTAAATATAATATGTCTGTACAAAAAGTAAACATTGTAAAAAATGAACCCGGTCATCAATTAATATACAATAAAATATAATATATAAAATAAAATGAAATGAAGTATAAAGCATTGTATTGTAGATAAAATGAATAATTAATTTAATTTGACATTATATTTCCATATCAAGTAAAACATTTAAGTAAACAGATTATGGTTCCTAACATATTTTGTAAACTTTATCTATTTATATAATCAATTATTCATATATTCCTGATACTAAATTCAACCACAATTATATTTACAATAGCGCTGGTCTAATGTTAATTGCTGTATTTAGACCTGGCTCTATGTGTGCTCTGAGCAATAAAATCCATTTTAACTCATATAATTCTAAAGTGTCACGTGCATTACCTTCCCTTCTACTTGGATAAAGTATCTGTAAGACTCTAAATTTAAATGAATGTGATGTAAATATTTGGCAATGTCTAGCTAGAGCATTATTAGTATTCATTTTTTGTATGTCATATAGATGGTTATAGGCTTGATCTTTGAGCCTACGTGTTGTCATGCCCACATAGTACACATTGCAAGAGTCACATGTCGCCAAATATATAATATTTTTAGTATCACAAGTAGCATAAAAATTAGGTATGAAATTATAACCTGTCTGCATGTTTTCAAATGATTGTTGAACACTAACATGCTTACAAACACAACATTTGTTACATGGATAGGTTCCTTTCCTATATTTCATCCTGATATCCAAAGGAATATGTAGTGTTTTCTCTTTGCATAATAATCTTTTCAGATTTGGACAGTTGCTATATCTGAAGGTGGGGTGGGCACCCACCACATTCTTGAGATCTTGATTCATGTAAAGTAACTTCCAATTCTTCTGAATAATCTCTTTTATGTATTGAATATCGTTTGTGAATTTAATATCATATTGTATCTTACCCCTATTCAATCTGGCAAAATGCCCATATCCATTTGATTTATATCTAACACTACAAGCTATATTTGTTTTATCCTCAGATATTAGTTGCAAATGATCAGAGTATCCCCTATTCATAAAACATTCTTTTTGAAAATTCAAAAGCATTTCTCTGTCCTCCATGTCACTACATATCCTGGTTATTCTATCCATTTGATTTTTTATCATGTTAGGAAAGATATGACGCGGATGCATGCTCTCATGGTGTAATATAGCGTTTTTCCAGCATGGTTTTCTGAATAATGAAGTGGTAAATCTATTCAGATCATTCTTCATTATTACTACATCTAAATAGTTCACCTTGTATAGGGAGGCTTCATAGGTGAACCTAAGGAAAGAGGTGGTAGATTCCATATATTTAATGAATCCTTCTAGGGACTCCTTATTCCCATTCCAAAAGAGTAGAATGTCATCCACAAATCTCCTATAATATAATACTTTTGTGGTGAAAGTCTCATTATTTAAAATAAAAGTTCTTTCCCATTCAAATACTGCTATGTTGGCATAGACATTTGCACAGGGGGTGCCCATGGCTACCCCCCATGTCTGTCTATAGGTCTTATCCTGATACATGAAAATGTTGTTGTTAAGTGTAAGCTCCAATAAAGCACAAATCACAAATTGTTCATTCTGACTACCCATTTTAAATTCATTCAAACAACTTCTGACTGCCTCTACACCAAAGTCATTGGGTATACTCGTGAACAAATTCTTTATGTCTAAAGTAACTAGCAATGTTTCTTGATTATTCTATCAATCCATGGTGAATTTTAAAGGAATCACACACAAGCAGTCGAATGCTGTGGCACCAAGGGGAAGCGGTGGCTCCCAAAACCTCTGAGTCAAAGTCATCCCCCTGGACCTCATGTCGACACTTCGGCTGCAAGCCCAATTCTGCTCAAAGACACTCAGAGCTGACTGGATAAGAGATAGAGTCAAGGAAGTTAGCACCTCCAAAACCTGGAGTCGGAGTCGCTATAGGGCATACTGAAGACTGGAGCCTCAAGGACCCCAATTTGATCCAAGTCCTAAGAAACTATCTCATCATTCTGTCCACGTCCTGTTCCAACAAATTCTGGGAAGATCTGATAGAAGACAACACTGAAGGAGGTCAAGAAGTCTTCCTAGGTGTCTCCACTAGGAAGGGAGATCTTAAAGTGGGAGAAACCGGCTTCCGAGAAAAGCGGAGGCCAGATACGAGGAGATCTAGGATGTGAGGTACAATCCAATGAATTTGGATCCAAAGTCTTTTTAAATTTAGGATCCATGGAAATTGGAGCAGAAACCTTTTTTTTTTTTTCCTTCAGTTGGCGACTCCGAACTCACAGCCAATAGAAAAGAATGCACAGGGGAGTGCTTTCTTGACTCCCTGGTCTCCGAAGATTTTTGACTTCTCAAGGGGGTTTGAGCCCCTGAAGTAGAAGGAACAGCAGAAGATAATGCAGGCAACATCCCTTTAAGGATAAGCTTGTTGCGCCTGTCACCAATTGCCCTGGTGTTGAACCCTTGGCAGATTTCACATGAAACCTGGAGGTGAGCAGGGCCTAAACAATACACGCATTCCCTGTGGGCATCATAATTGGGTATCTTATGCCCACAGGAAGTGCATTTTTGAAACCAGTAGGTTGGTCTGTCATACCAGAAAACAGATACTACACTTAACCTTAGCCAAAAGTCCGAGAGGCGATTACAGAAAAAGCAAGAGAACAACCAAGGGAAATGTTCAGACCATAAACCAAGAACACTTCAAATACTAAAACGTAAAGGTGTGCAAGGTCCAAAAGCCACAAGATAAACAGATTTTTTTGGTGCAAAATGGCAAAATAACTAACAAAAACAGAGAATGAGCTTTTTTTGTCGCTAAACCTTGAAACTTCATCAGAATAAACACTTAATCATGTTACACTTCCTTATAAAGCAGAAATAAATTGCATGGTAAATTTCCTACATTTAAATTAATAACCAATTTGTCAATCAACCAACCATTAAAATAACAGCTTGATCTTATACAAGTAATTTGAACCCTTATTATAATAAAATAAAAAAATCAATAAAAAACAGTGCAGAAGAAGGTCTTAAAACAACTTTAAAACAGTTTTTAAATGTTTAATGATTTGACTTTCAAAACTGGCTGAATGGAAATATTCTCAGTCTGGGAAATCTACAACTTTTAACTTTAATTGCCACCATGTTTCTCTGTGGTCCAAATTTGTGTTCCATTCACCACCCCTAACATAATTCTTCACTTGCACTAACATGCCAAACTTAAAACCTTTACACCTCTCATCCAACAAATGTTTTGAGAGAGCATTCACTGGGTTATTTTTCTTGGTATCATAAAGATGTTCATAGATCCTTTTCATCAAACAGCTTTTTGTTTTTCCTATATGTATCTGCCCAAATACATTATCCTTAAATTTTCAGGGTCTGCGTATTAGTTTCTCCTCAAGTGTTTGGCAGTACTCTGTACAGACTCATACACCTTAAGTGACATTTTTCCTGTGAAAGCACAACTGAAATTTCTTCAATACCTACTTGCACACAGGACAACTAGTTTGCAATGAGAAGCACTGTCCCCAGAGCTGCAAAATGGATACTCCTGGCACTAACTGATATTCTCACTCAAACTGTCGAATCAAATAAAAAGGGGTCTGTTGCCATGGATATGAACTTTCTCACTGTCTTGTTACCAGCTTGGTGGCTATGGGCATCCTGAGGCAATGTAGAAATTGCTTCATGTTTACTGACAACCAGGTAATTCTCAAACTGATATGGTATGCAAGAGATATTTACACAATGTCACTGGAGGCAAAGCTCACACACAAAAATACGCCTGTCAATAAGGTTGTCAGTAATACACATGCTGCACCCATCACACACAATTCAAAGTAGACATATCAACCCACATATCCTGAGGCATTTAAATCTAACCTTCCTAAACCACAAAGACCTCCTAAACAAAGTACACTTAAATACCCTCAAGCAGCGCCAAATGCCCTCTTTCAAAACACCCACATCAACAAAGAGCTACAGCTCATGAAGCCTCTACCTCTAAGCCCATAAGGCACATCATTACACAATCCAACATTCTAGTCACTGGAGACTTCATTGTGAGACATACTAATGTCTTTCTCAACAGGCTGCTTATCAGGGGCTAGGATCCACCAAACTACACACGCACTTAGGTCACTGGACCACAAGTACCAATATGACTCATTCATAGTCCATGTGGGAGTAAATGACCTGAGACGTACCTCCCTAGACTATATGAAGAGGGACATCATGGAGCTCTTGGAATATGTGTCTCAGGCTGGTATAAGCCTAGCATTCAGCAGCATTTTACTTTCTCCAATTATGATGCCACAGTACAAACAAAAGATGATGGACTTTAATAACTGGCTTACTTTGCCAGGGATGGTCTGCACCTCTCCCCTCTAGGCTTTTGAATATTAGCTAAAACATTGTCTTTCTCTATAGTACCTTTTTTAGGCAATGCCAAACTGAAAGTACTTCCAACATAGCAAATAAAAAAAATCAAGAAAATCTAAAGGTATTACTGTCGATGCTATGAGTCTAAACAAAAAACTCCACTCCCTAGAAACTCTCCTCACCCTAAAGAATACTGACTTTTGTGCAGTCACTAAGACATGGTTTAAAGCTGCAGAAAGCACACCAACAGTGCAAGGTAATAATGTCTTCCATACATTTAGACCAGCTACTTCACAGGCAGGGACTAAAGGTAGAGATGTCTCCATTTACTTCAAGGCTGGTCAGACAGAACAACCCACTTGAGCTGCTCTTTGTTAAAATCACCATAGGCAAAATCCAATACCACTTCCTTGTAAGCTGTAGGTCCCCTTCTATGACCCAGAAAACCCATACCATGTATTTAAACTTATTAGAAACCCTAACCATCCAACCCAATACCATACTCATGGGTGACTAATTACACCACTATTAACTGGGAATCCTATATAACACCAAAATTACAGTTACAGAGATTCCTAGATTTTGTAAACACAAACTCCCTGGACCAGACAGTCAATACACAAAACCAGGGGTGCAACCATACTGATCTGGTCCTCACTAATGAGAGTGCTGCACACCCTCTCCTGTAATGTTTTCCCTAGTAAGGTCAGACCTCAAAATGGTCTCCTTTGAAGTAAAAATAAAAAATGGACCCCCCAGCTAAACCTGGAATATTCAGGAACTGCTCTAAAGCTAACCTCCTGCTATTAAGTGATAACTTGGCAAAATTTCAAGCCCCCATAAACACTGAGAAGACTGCCACCTATGCAGAACTGTTCACAGAAACTCTGCACAAGCATAGTGGCATAGAGGCAGGTGTACCCACCTGGAAGTAGTATAGAACTAACTCAAACAAGCCACCCTGGTGGAATCGCAAAATCAATATGCTGTACAACAGAAAGAAGAAAGTCATGGCAAAAATTAGGAGGTGTGGCCACCTAGCAGGATAAAAGCGCTCTCAAACTAAACAAACTCAGAGGACAAAGTCTACTAAAGCCAAATTTGAGGTAAGTTGGGCCTTCTAGGCCAAGGACAACCACAAAGCATTCTTTGGCTATGCCAGCAACCTCAAAGGCTACACACAATTGCATACAGAGCTCAATGTAAATGGAGCCACCTATCTTCTGAACCAAAAGATATAGCAAACCTCCTGGCTGATAAATTCAGCTCCAACTTTATCCCTCTCTCCCCCTCAACCTTCCCTCAGGAAATACCATCAAATATACCCCCCCCCCAACTATTACTAGGGGAACAGGTCCTTAATGCACTCTATGACCAAGAACACTGCATCAATGGGCCCAGACAATATCCCAGGATGTCTTCTAAATAGCATGAAACATGACCTATCAGGGCCTCTGGAATTACTATTTAACTCTAGCCTCCAAGCAGGCTTAGTGCCTCATGAATGGAGAATGGCAACAATCATCCCTCTGCACAAAGGTGGGCCATCTACAGACCCTGGAAACTACACACCCTTAAGTCTCACTAGTCTTGTATGTAAAGCCATGGAAAGAATTATCATGGAAATGATAAACAGAAACATAATAAACCTCCAAACACTGGACCCAACCCAGTATGGTTTCGTCACGGGCAGATCTTGACTACTCAACCTGATGGACTTCTTTGAGAAGGTAAGCAAAGCAATGGATGAGGGAAAAATACTCGGAGGCTCTAAATAAAAATCTACCTAAACAGCAAAGACCTCCTAAGCAGATATCCAAGCAACAGCCATCCCTCAACAATACCCACGAATCACATATCTCACAAAATCAGTGTGCCTCACAGTCACAGCCCTTGAGGCCAAACTACAGACCAAATACACTTGTTATAGGGGACTCTATTGTCCGGCACACTGACGTCCTGCTCACCAGACTGAACAAGGAGAAGGTCACTGTAAGCTGCCTGTCGGGTGCCAGGATCCGCCACATAACGCAAGCACTCAGGTCACTCCAAAGCAAGAACAAGTATGACTCCGTCATTGTCCATGCTGGTGTGAATGACCTGAGACGTACCTCCCTGGACTACATGAAAAGAGACATAGAGGAGCTATCTGACCATGTAGCCCAAGCTGGTATGACCCTGACCTTGAGTAGCATATTGCCCTCACCAAGAATGATGCCACAGTATAAAGACAAAGTGATCAGTTTCAACAATTGGCTGAAGTATTGGTGTCATTCAAAGGGGATCCAGTGTCTGTCAGCCTGGGATGACATGCTCGACAAGCCACGTTGCTTCGCTAGGGACGGCTTGCACCTGTCACCCTTAGGCTTTCGTATACTGGCCAAGGCTCTTGCCACCCCCATAGTGCCTTTTTTAGGCAAGGCTCAAAGGACAAACCCACCTCCATAGACAACCCAAGGATAAAAAAACTAAAGGTAATGCTACTCAATGCCAGAAGTCTAAACCTCAAGATGCATGCACTCGAGGCTCTCCTCAGCATGGAGAAAATCGATGTCTGTGCAGTAACAGAAATCTGGTTCAAGGCTCCTGAGAGCACCCCAGCACTGCCAGGTTATAACGCATACCATGCGTTTCGGCCCCAAAACTCAGACCGAAGCACAAAAGGAGGGGGAGTATCTATACTCAAAGATACCTACACCTCCAGGTTGGTGGCACTGCACGAAGCATCGGAAACCATCCACGTGCAACTAACAGCGGGCAAAACTGCCTTTCAGTTTGTAGCCTGCTACAGAACACCCTCCCTATTACAGGAACCCCACTTGGCATTCCTGAGAACACTGGAGAATATGAAGGTCTCTCCAAACACTGTTATTGGGTGACTTCAACTACCCAAACATTGACTGGGAAAACTACTCAAGCCCAAACACCCTCGCCCAACGGTTCCTTGAATTTATAAACTCTAACGCAATTGAACAACTGGTCACCACTCCCACAAGAGGGAACAACATATTGGACCTGGTCATCACCAACATGGGGTCTCCATGTTCCACACCAGAGGTAAACCCCTCAATGGTAAGATCAGACCATAAACAAATTTCCCTGGACATCCATATCCCGTCCCCACCCCCAGCCAAGGAAATCACTGTAAAGAATTTCTCAAAAGCCAACTTTGCACTTCTCAAGACTGAGATGGAATCCGTCAAAGCCCCTGGGCCAGAGGGTAATACAGCCCAATCCGCAAAATCGTTTACAAATGCATTCTATGAGCACCTGCAGGAATGCATGGATCGTGCTATCCCAAATAAAACCAAGACTCACTCCTCCAAAAACAGGAGACCGGTCTGGTGGACCCCGGCCATAAATAAGCTATACAACAGAAGAAGGAAGCTACTACATGACAGAGCAAAATCCCAAAAAGGGAAGGCATCTCTGATCAGTATTAGCAAGAAACTTCGTTCTCTCATAAAATCATCAAAGGCCAGTTTCGAAAGAAAAATTGTCCTAGGCACTAAAGATAATCACAAGGCCTTCTTTAGTTATGTCAGGAACATGGGCGGAAACTGCCAGATATGCTCTGAATTGTTGCATAACGGTACAAAATATACCGAACCTACAGACATAGCCAACATCCTGGCAGACAGATTCAGCGCAAACTTCTCCCCCCCTTCCCCCACAAAGGAGCAAATGCCTATCCCAATTGAATGTAACCTCCCTGATATCAGATGCACAGATGAAAGCTGCCCTCTCCAAAGGAAAAAACACAGCATCTATGGGACCAGACGGTGTCCCAGGCTGTGTCTTACATGAGCTCCAAGAAGAACTGAAACCTCACATTAAGTCACTGTTCAAACTTATCCTTACTACAGGATATGTACCCAAAGAATGGCGTACAGCTACAGTGGTCCCACTCCACAAAGGTGGTGCCACAACGGACCCCGGAAACTATCACCCCATAAGCCTGACTAGTCTGGTCTGTAAAGCTATGGAGCGTATTATCATGGAACTCATAAACAAAGACATTGGGAACCTCCAGACACTGGACCCTACCCAATTCGGCTTTGTTAAGGGCAGATCTTGCCTCTTAAACCTAGTTGATTTCTTTGAAACAGTTACCAACGCCACAGATGAAGGCAAGGTAGTCCACAAAGCCTACCTGGACCTCGCAAAAGCCTTCGACAATACCCCACTCGGGCATCATAAATAAGCTTACCAGCTTAAATATCAACCCCTATATCACAAGATGGGTTGCAAACTGGCTAAGAAATAGAACCCACATGGTCAGAATCGCAGGTGCCATGTCCGAATCCAAACCAGTTACAAGTGGTGTCCCACAGGGCTCAGTTCTGGGACCTCTCTTGTTCGGTATATACTTCTCTGAGGTTCAGACTAACACGGGGGGATTATGGCTGACAAAGTTCGCAGATGACTGCAAACTGGGGGCCATAATCAAATCTCCAGCTGACACAAGCATCCTCCAAAAAGGGTCTCACAGAGCCGGATGCTTGGTGCCAGAGCCATGGCCTCAAGCTAAATGCTAAAAGGTGCATAGTCATCCCCTTTGGAAAAAACAAGGTGCCCACAAATTACCACATAGGTGGTAATCCATTAAGTACAGAAGAAGTAATTAGAGATAGGTTCATAGGTTCATAGATTAGTACTAAGCTAACTGCCCTTGCGAGCCATTTTAAGCCTAGCCAATTATCCCTTGTGAGACTCAAACCTCACACCTTGTGTTTGTAAGGCAAACACCTTAACCATTAGGTCACCCTCCCAACTTGATTTGGGGACAAACGTAGATAGTAATCTCTCCTTTGATAATCATGTTGCCAAAGTGGTTAGAAAGACCTTCTATATAGCCCACCTTATCACGAAAGGGTTTGCATCTAGATCAAGAGAGGTCATTGCGCCCCTCTACTCGTCACTCATCAGGCCCATAATTGTGTACAATGCCCCTTTTGGGATGTACCTTACCCGACACCTGCAGCAACTGGAAAGACCCCAAAAGTACCTCACCAAGAGGATCATGGGCTACAAACAGATGTCCTATGCAGCTCGACTAAAGAAACTCCAGCTCTACTCAGTTGCTTACCGCCTACTCAGAGGCGATCTATGCTTGACGTACAAAGCCATGTCAAACCCAGAATTAATGGACATGCTCCACCTCAAAAAATCCAAGTCCCTTAGAGCTACACGATCCAGGGACCTAAACCTCAGCACAAAAATAAATAGGACATGCTGGAGGGACAGATTAATTTCCCAGAGGCTCCCCTCACTCTGGAATAGAATCCCAATTCATATTAGACATAGCCCCTCGCTGACCCTCTTCAAGCGAAATCTGGACGCGTGGATGGGAGATCGCAAATTCACCCCTGGGATCTCTTCTGTGTCCCTGCTAGACAGAGGCACAGTAAACTAATCTTAAAAGGGTACCTTCTGTGACCTACTTTAAAGAGGCACAGTAGGCTAATCTAATAGGGAGGCGGAAGCCAAATACACTCTGGCTAGGCTTATAAATGTCCTAGGGCAGATAGCCTAGTATCTGCCTATGAACCTATGAACATTGCCTGCCTTGACCTGGCCAAGGCATTTCACACAATACCCCCACTCGGGCATCGTTGACAAACTCAAGAGGTTAGGTACAAGCTCTTATGTCACCCAGTGAATATCCAGGTGGCTCACAGACAGGACCCAGGAAGTTAGAATTGTAGACTCCACCTCTACAGAGAGGCCAGTCACAAGAGGAGTCCCTCAGGGATCAGTCCTTGGGCCGCTCATTTTTGGAATTTACTTCTCAGACGTCAAAGCCAATGTCAGTAGTCTTTGACTGACTAAATTTGCAGACAGTTGCAAATTAGGAGCAGTCACAATCTCACACTGACACAAATGTTCTCCAGAAGGGGCTAACACAGGCACACAACTGGTGCCAGAGCCATGGACTAAAACTAAATGCCAAGAAATGTATAACAGTATCTTTTAGGAAGCCATCCGCCCCTGGTAACTATCATATTGACAACACACTCCTCAGAGTTTATCCAGTAATCGGGGATTTAGGGACATGCATAGTTAGTAATCAAGCCTTTGACCATCACTTGTCTACAGTAGTGAGGAAATCATTCTATGCTGCACAACTTATAAACAAAGTTATGGCATCTAAATCCAAGGAAGTCATTATTCCACTGTATTCGGCATTCATCAAGACGTATCATCGAGTAACAATGACCCCTTTGGTATGTACCTAACCAGGCATATCCAACAACTGTAATGTCCACAGAGGTTCCTCACAAAGAATACAGGGTGCAAGTAAAATGTCCTATGCAGACCGCCTCAAGGCCATATCCTTGTATTCCATCTCCTACAGTCTTTTAAGGGTTGATTTATGCCCGGCATACAGGGCACTGTCAGACCCCACTCTGACAGACCTCCAGCATATCCACAAAACAAACATCACCAGAATTACCCATTCTAAAAAGACTTAAACCTTGCCTGTGATATAAATAGGACCTAATGGAGACACAGCTATGTTTCCCAGAGAGTACCCTGCCTACGGAACAGGCTCCCTATCCATGTGATGCAGAGTTCCTCCCTAACCCAACTGAAGTGCAACTTGGACAACTGGATGGTGAACAAGAAATTCATCCCTAGTTGGGCACCAATGTCTTTAATGGATGCAGGCAACCTGTACAAGGTTCATCTCCCGGGCCTCTGCTTACACTTATCAAGGGCATCAGAACTTGTCAGAGATTTGGGATGCATGGCTAGGCTTAAAAAGACCCTTGTGGTTGTTAGCCTAGTAAACACCTAAGAACCTAAAATGCAGTGCAACTTGCACATTTCATAATGTCGACTATACCTTTGCTAGCACAGTTACCCTTTTCTAACAGTAGTGTTGATTTAAGCATATTACCCATGTTTAAAACCTAAACTTCTAAAATGCAATTACAATGTCTACAATGTCCATAAAGTGTATTACTTCTAATAGGCTTCTTCTTTCAGCTTTTCCCAGTTAGGGGTTGCCACAGCAGATCACCTGTCTGCTCATGATTGGCAGTAGAGTTTTACGGTGTCAAGTTGCCAGTCCGGTGCCCAACCTTCCACAGAAGGCACACACATGCACACACTCATACCTAGGGCCAATTTAGAGTGTCCAATCCACCTACAGCATGTCTTTGGGATGTGGGAAGAAACTGGAGCACCCGGAGGAAACCCATGCGACCACAGGGAGGACATGCAGACTCCACACAGAAGGCACCCCAGCTGAGGATCGAACCGGAGAACCTCTTGCTGTGAGGTGACAATGCTAACCCCTGAACCACCATGTAGGACTTCTCTTAACAGTGTTTAGTTTTAATAACATAGCCTAATGGGGTTGATTCAAAATGCTTTTTCAGAATACTCCCTGCTTTAAAAATAAAATGTGGTCTGTCCGCTAATGCATTAAATACAGAGGGGTTTGCTCTAAAAACATTCCACTGTCTATTGCTAATGTGTTTAATCTCTTAGCTATTAGCATTATATTCAATCTCCACAGAGCATTCAAAAGGTTTGTTAAGTCAGGGAGAGGTATATTATTAGTCAAGTCAGCTGCGAGTCCAACTCCTAACAGGGGTTTACATTTAATACGATACCACACCAAGAACTTTATTAGATAAAGCTTTCGGGTCTACACCCTTCATCAGTATGAGTCATTACAAAAAAATCAGCATTTAAATAGGAGAATATAAAATCACATGCTTCAGCCCATCCCACTCCCTAATTAACAATCAAAACTAAAAGTAATATACAACTCATAAAGGTCTACATAAAAAATACTAAAAAAAGGACAAGAAATCTTACTTTACATAAAAACTCTTCTGCTTAGAATAAAACATAAAAATTATGAATAACTTATACAAACATTATATAAGTATTAATATATCTATACACAATAAAGAAGTCACTGGTAGCATCTAACATCCTATGGTGTATTACATCAGGTTCTAGAAACTTGTCATAACCTATTAAAGCCTCTCTCTCTGCCTTTTAACTAATACTGGCTTTAAACTAACCATTATTTAAGCCGGTACATCCGCCTGTAGCCTAATAATCCACTCAAGTTCTCTCAACTCCAAAAAATTGTTAATGTCACCTTTCCTTAAACTCACTGCCATTTTACTTAATACCCTAAATTTAAATACATGTCTTTCACCTTTCTCCATGGCATGCTTACTCAGAGCATTTGTCAATACTTTTCTTCTTACTTCAGATTTATGTTCCACTATTCTCTCTCTTAGTTTTCTGATCGTTTTGCCCACATAGAACGATGTACATAAAGTACACGTAGCTAGATACACTATCCTTTCCTCATTACAAGCAGTTAATGTTTTTATAGCAAAGACTTCTCCTGTTGTTGGATGTTGAAATTTAGTGTCTCCTTCATATAAATCATTGCAACAGGAACAATTATAACATTTAATCGTCCCTCCTAATTAATTTTTTCTTTTAGTTTTAACCTGAAAGTCTTTATAGCATATTTTCTGTTTCAGAGCTTCACAGCTCCTGTAAGCAAACCTTGGTTTATCACCTACAATTGATTTTATCTCAGGCATAGCCAATAAAATTGGCCAATTCCTTTCTATTATATTACATACACTCCGTGTATTTAAATTGTATGTTGTCATATACCTCAAAGTTTCAACAAGGTGAACCATCATTTGTTTTCTCATTACCAACCGCCAATATTGGTCTATAATTAATCTGTCTACCCTCTATTACTTCCTCCCTTATCTTATTTATCAGATGTTTAGAATAACCACTTCTCTCAAACTCTAATGACATAATTTCTACCTGTTCAGAAAATGTTGTTCTACAAAAGATTTGTGGACGATTGTTTTATGATATGGAAGGGGTCCCTATTGGAACTGGAAGCTTATGTACAATACCTCAATAGCTCAACTGACTTTCTAAAGTTTAAAATGGAGGCTTCAGTTAGTAGTATGAATTTCTTGGATGCAACGTTGTTTAAGGTTAATAGCAGATTAGAATCTAAGGTGTTCAGAAAAGAGGTAGATGCTTTAAGGTATGTGAATAGGGACAGTATGCATGCTCCACATATTTTTAAAGGAATAATTAAAACACAATTTATAAGATTGAGTAAGCTGAATACAGTTGAGGATGTTTTTTCTGAACAGGTAGAAATTATGTCATTAGAGTTTGAGAAAAGTGGTTATTCTAAACATCTGATTAATAAGATAAGGGAGGAAGTAATAGAGGGTAGACAGATTAATTATAGACCAATATTGGCAGTTGGTAATGAGAAATCAAATGATGGTTCACCTGCAGTTGTTGAAACTTTGAGGTATATGACAACATACAATTTAAATACACGGAGTGTATGTAATATAATAGCAAGGAATTGGCCAATTTTATTGGCTATGCCTGAGATAAAATCAATTGTAGGTGATAAACCAAGGTTTGCTTACAGGAGCTGTGAAGCTCTGAAACAGAAAATATGCTATAAAGACTTTCAGGTTAAAACTAAAAGAAAAAATTAATTAGGAGGGACGATTAAATGTTATAATTGTTCCTGTTGCAATGATTTATATGAAGGAGACACTAAATTTCAACATTCAACAACAGGAGATGTCTTTGCTATAAAAACATTAACTGCTTGTAATGAGGAAAGGATAGTGCATCTAGCTACGTGTACTTTATGTACATCGTTCTATGTGGGCAAAACGATCAGAAAACTATGAGAGAGAATAGTGGAACATAAATCTGAAGTAAGAAGAAAAGTATTGACAAATGCTCTGAGTAAGCATGCCATGGAGAAAGGTGAAAGACATGTATTTAAATTTAGGGTATTAAGTAAAATGGCAGTGAGTTTAAGGAAAGGTGACATTAACAATTTTTTGGAGTTGAGAGAACTTGAGTGGATTATTAGACTACAGGCGGATGTACCCCCGGGCTTAAATAATGCGGTTAGTTTAAAGCCAGTATTAGTTAAAAGGCAGAGAGAGAGGCTTTAATAGGTTATGACAAGTTTCTAGAACCTGATGTAATACACCATAGGATGTTAGATGCTACCAGTGACTTCTTTATTGTGTATAGATATATTAATACTTATATAATGTTTGTATAAGTTATTAATAATTTTATGTTTTATTCTAAGCAGAAGAGTTTTATGTAAAGTAAGATTTCTTGTCCTTTTTTTAGTATTTTTTATATAGACCTTTATGAGTTGTATATTACTTTTAGTTTTGATTGTTAATTAGGGAGTGGGATGGGCTGAAGCATGTGATTTTATATTCTCCTATTTAAATGCTGATTTTTTTGTAATGACTCATATTGATGAAGGGTGTAGACCCGAAAGCTTTATCTAATAAAGTTCTTGGTGTGGTATCGTGGTTCAGTTGAATTATAGCAGTAACACCTACTGTTGTTTTTGTTTACATTTAATACCCCAACCAATTCTCACCTCATCAGTAATGCTTTTAAAAGCTTAACCTCTGTCCAGAAACAGGTTAAAATTATGTCTAGTCCCTTCTCCACACTTCTGTTTCAGATGTCATTCTGACCGCTCTAACACATTGACCCTTAACTAAGTTTTGCTTCTGATAAAATTGCTGAAAACTTGTAAAGTGTAGACAGCTGTTGCTGAAGGTGGATTTTCTATACATCTGAGATTTAAAACCCCTGTCGGTGCTGGTAACAACAGTATCCAAACAGTTAATACAAACTCTGTTAAAATGAAATGTAAACCTTAAAAAGTCTGTACAAAATGAAGAGAGAATCTGCTGCACAGCTCAGCAGCAGATACAGTTTTGTACACAAAACACTGAACTAAGCGCTTTCGCATGATTAACAGATGCTTCTTCAGACATCAGGAACTACTACAAAACATTTCATCCAGTAATTAAAATACAAAGTAATCACTAGGGTTACTTAAAGCACACTAGTGTAAATGCGGTTTTAAAGAAACACTTTCATTTAAAAACATAGCCTGTATCTGACTGAAAGGAAAGAACACTGAGTGGGGAGGGTTCACTGATCTATTACTATAGCAGAGAAGTTCAACTCATCCAGAGTCTCTCTCTACTGTCCCCTAATCGCTTATCTCACCCCACATATTGTAACGCTAAAAAAGTAAACGTATGACTGGCCCCTTCTTTTTTAATATGTCTATAAACAGCATTATTCATATTGGCTTTGCGTATGTCATAAGTGCTCATGAACCCTATCCCTTAAAGAGCAGTTTATCTTTTCAATGTAGAACACTGGACATAATTTACATCTTGCTAAATAAACCAAGTCAGTGCTAGAGCAGTCAGCATAAAGGGGAAAACCTGGGATGAACTTTAAGTTCTGCCATTATCCATGTACGTGCAGTAGTTCCTACAGCTGAACATGCCTTGCCTCTGAGTGGGGAGGGTTCACTGATGTATTATCATAGCAGAAAAGTCTTGTTCTTTAAAAACTAGGTATAGCACCTAAACAATCTAAACTATGTTCATCGGCAGTCAGTGCATGCCTGCCAATTCTTTTTAAAAATGTAACATATATGATTAAGTCAGATAAAAAAGATACCACCACCCTGGATTTGCTATTGCTACCTCCATTTCTTGTTGTATGAAGGTATACGGTATTTCTAGCATCAGAAAAATACAGACGTCCTTTCCCTTTTCTATCAGCTCCAAACATAATTAAAGAATGTGCAAGATCTCTGCTACTATAGCCCCTGTTCAAAAATTCTACTGAAAGAGTAGACTGGGCTGACTCCAAAGATCTATCATTGCTTATCAGCCTAGAAGCTCATAATAGCTGCCCCTTTACTACATTTTTTTAGATGTGTGTAGGGTGCATGCTCTATGTAAAATCACATTTCTCCTGCAGGACTTCCTATAAAGTTCACTGCTAACAGAAAAGTCACAATTCATAACTAACTTCACATCTAAGAACTAAATCTCAACTTGAAGATTTCTTGGTGAACCTTAAGAAGGATGTATTAGTTTCCAGATATTCTACGAACTAGCTCAAGAGCTCAGGGGTTGCCAGTCCAAAGGAGGAAGATATCATCCACAAAACATCTGTAGTAATTAATGGATGTAATCCTAAAACTGCCTATTTAAAAAAATTATGGTTTCCCAATGCGTTAATACCATATTTGTGTATGAACGGGCACAGAAGTGCCCATAGCTACACCGGATTTCGTACATAACAGCTCTTACCAAAATGAAAAACGTTCTCCAATGCCAATTCAATTAACCTACAAATCAAAGAAATCTGATTATGTGTACACGTACTATTTTAAATGTAAACAACAAGCAAACATCCAAGGTGACAAAATTGCTCCTTTCCACAACCTTCCTATCTCTAGTATACTCAAAGCGACTCGAGAAAATCTTTAGTGTCTCTTAGCACCATTTGGGCTGATTCAGGAACAGGTCTTAATGGGTATCAAAGGACAGTGTACAATCAGATACTTGTACAGTTCAGGTGTAATACATCAGGTTAAGAGATCATCATAGATATTATCATGTACCCTACGTACCATGTGATCTATGAACTGTACAAATATCTGATTATACACTCTCCTTTGAAACATTATACAAGGTTTACCCAAAGTACATAAAGATGATGTGAATCCTCCCTTGAGACCGACAGTCTCAGGAAAGGGCTAGCTGACTGAGCCAGCATCTATTTATATAGAGAATATGTTAAGATAAGTTCTTGAATCAGCCACAACAGAGCTAAGAGACACTAAAGATTTTCTACAATTGCTTTATGAGTATACTAGAGATAGGAATGTCATGCAAAAAGAGCACTTTTGTCACCCTGGATGTTTGCTCGTTACTTACAGTTATTCCTAATGACATTGGTTTGGAATATATTGGGTTATATCTGGGTAAAATTAGTACATATACACAATCAGATTTCTTTGATTTGTAGTTTAATTGAATTTGTTTTGAAGAACAATGTTTTTCTGTTTAGTAACAGCTACTACTTACAGAAATCCAGTGTAGCTGTGGGCACTTCATATGCCAATTCATATGCAAATATGGTATTAGTGCATTGGGAAAGAACATTTGTTTTAACTAACAGGCAGTTTTCATATTATAAACTTTAGTACAGATGTGTTGTGGATGATATCGTCATCCTTTGGACTGGCACCCCCAAGCTCTTGAACCAGCAGTTTGTAGAATAGGTCACCAAGAAATCTTCCAGTAGTGGGGATTGAGTTCTTAGATATGAAGTTAGTTATAAACTGTGACATTTCTGTTAGGAATGAAGTTTATAGGAAGCCCTGCGGGAGAAATGCAATTTCACATAAAGACAGCATACACCCTGCACATATCTATAAAAATGTAGTAAAGGGGCAGACACTACGAGCTTCTAGACTGATTAGCAATGATAGATCTTTGGAGTCAGCCCTGTCTATCTGTAAATTTTTTGAACAGAGGCTATAGTAACAGAGATCTTGCACATTCTTTAACTATGCTTGGAGCTGACCGAAAAGGGAAGGGACATCTGTATTTTTCTGACACTAGAAATGTAGCATACCCTCAAGAAATGGAGACAGCAGCAGCAAATCCAGGGTGGCGATATCTTTTTCATCGGACATTAATCATATATGTAACATTTTTAAAAAGAACTTGCATATACTGACTACCGATGAATGTATTTTAGATGTTGTAAGTTTCTTTCAAGAACAGTACATTTTGAAGAAACTACACTGTTACAATAAATCAGTGAACCCTCCCCACTCACAGAAGTAAGGCATATTTAGTTGTAGGAATTGCAACTACTGCACGTACTTGGAGAATGGCAACACATTCATTCATCCCAGTTCTAGAAAGATACTTAGGTTTGCCATTTATGCTGACTGCTCTAGCACTAATTTAGTTTATTTAGTGAGATGCAAATTATGTCCTGCATTCTATATTGGGAAAACAAACTGCTCCTTAAGGGAAAGGGTTTGTGAGTACTTGCATGACATATGGAAAGCCGATATGAATATTGCTCTTTATAGAAATGTTAGAAAGACGGGGCAAACCATAACTTTACTTTTTTAGTGTTACAATATACAGGGCGAGATAAGCGATAAGGGGACACTAATACTGAGACTTGAGATGCTTTGGATTCTTTCCCTTCAGTCAGATACGGTTTAAATGAAAGTGTTTCTTTAAAACCACCTTCTCACTCATGTGATTTGCTTAAATAACCCTAGTGGTTACTCTGTATTTTAATTAATGTATAAAATGTTTTGCAGTACCTCATGATTTTAGTGGTCTGAAAAAGCATCTGTTAATGATGTGAAAGCACTTACCAACTATTTCATTTGTTTTGATGTATATGTTCAGGGTTTGTGCATTAAACTTTTTATCTACCACTCATCTGTGCAATGGACTCTCTCTTCATTTTGCACATTTGGTTTGATGCTTAAAAGGGACAGTTACCTTCACTTTTGGTGATTTTGTTTATCCTAAAAAAGTCTGTGGTCACATTCAACCGATTTACAAAACTTTCTACTTGGGATTCTGAACCTTCCCTTAGAATAAAAATATTGTCCAAAAAACACAGGTACAGTTTTACATAGTGAAAAACTTCATTGTTAAACATAAACCATTTCTTCCAAACAATCATTACTAGGTTGGCATAAAAAGGCGTGCAAGCTGCACCCATGGCTACTCCCTTATTTTCTTAAATAACTCCCCTTCAAAATAGACATAACTGTCGTTCAACACTAGTGACACTAATTCAGAAACATTTTACTACTAGTCCAGAATTCATAATTAACTAGGCTTTCTCTAAACAATTATAATCCTTCTTCATAAGGTACTGAAGGAAATTGGTTGTATTACTCCATAAATCCAGACTAAGTCTACCAAGTCCCTCCCAACCGTCCTTCAACGATTGTGATGGATTTAAAAAGCTAAGACTGTTCTCTGTTGCATACCACTTTCTCAGAGGCGATCTCTGTCTAACGTACAGAGCCGTGTCCAACCCAGAATTGTTGAACATGCTCCATCTTAGCAAAACCAAATCTACTTGAGCTACACACTCTAGGGATATAAACCTCAACACAACAATGAATAGAACATGCTGGAGGGATAGATTCCCTTCGCAGAGACTTCCCTTACTATGGAACAGGGTCCCGATCTACATAAGACAGAGCCCCTCACTATCACTCTTCAAGAGGAACCTTGATGAGTGGATGGGTAACAAAGTTCACACCGGGGATCACACCAACAGCACTACTAGATAGGGGCCAAGGGTACTAGCTGCTAGTACAAGGGTCTAGGGAACTACTAAAGGGGCGGTGAATACCGCACAATGTGGCTGGGCCAATATATGCCTTTGGGCAGGTAGCCCAGTACCAACCTATGAACCTATGGTGTCAAGTCACAGATAACTTAAAGTCATCTGTCAATTAAAACAGGTATTGGATATGTTTTTGTGCAACTGGATGTCACAATTTGTCGAAAAGGGGGGTAAACAATACCTTTATGCACTTTTGAGATGCCAAAAATAGAAGGAATAATGGGATTACGTACTTTCAAAATTTAAAGTTTGAAATCATTATTAGAAACCAAGTCCTCCAATCTCAAATCGATATGATGGTAGGCTATACTGATTTGGTTTTTAGATACTGGGGTGTAGGAATCTGAACCGTGGAAAATGTTAGGCAGCACACTGGAATAATTGAGAGAATCAAATAAAACTGTCCCACCTCCCTGACTGACAAACTCCTAATTAACTTTAATGTTAATTAACTTCTGATGAAGTCCCAAGGTTTAGGGATGACAGCGCCCATTCTCTGTTTTTATTAAAGTATTATCTGTTCTTATTAAAATTTTGCATCAAAAGAATCCATTTATCTTGCGGCTTTTGGACACTGCACACCATTACATTCAGTGTTTACAGTGTTCTTGGATTATAGAAAAAGGTAAACATTTTTTTTATAGAAGAAAATACCAGCAATGGTAAAAAGAATTACCTCAGAATAAGTAAGGAAAGAAACAGACTACCAGCAATGAAAAGTTGAGGCTATACCAAGAAGTACAAATAAAAGATGTCTAATCTAACTTGAACCCACTAACTAGGGTAAAGAGAGGAATAAAAAGGACTATTTCAGGAAAAAGGTAGCAAGAAAAAAAATTTAAATCACTTGCAATTTCTCCAACTATCTTGAAGTTCGAGAGCATGAAATCCCTACTGACCACTAGAGCGACACATGACATCTGATGTAAAGCAGTAATGAGGGGCATTATGGGTAAAGGGAGGAGCTCGACAGACAGTCGGATCCTAGACTGAAAAAACTGGAAAAGTTGGATCCGAACTCATTTGTTGAGGAAAGAACGAAAATGACATCATCAAATACAATGTTTGGAAGAAGCTTCTCTGTTAGTGACGCAAAGTTAACTGTAGAAATGGAAGAGGAGAGAGATTAAGCAAAGATTTGGAAATTCCAAGAGAGATGAAAGGAGGCAGACTAGTTCTAATATGGACAACCGCACCTGCATCCTAGAAACTGTGATGTGAAGTATCACATGAAGGGAAACTATGGCATAAAAGAAGAATACCAGGATGTTGGTCACACCTGAACTGGAGCCAGTGAAGAAGGAAGGTGACAAAAGCAACAACAAACAGAACGCTGAGGTGCAGAATCAGAGATAAGGATTAGGGATGCTAAGAAGTAATGATGTTATGTAGTCCTATCTCGCCGTAATTCTTGCTGGATGGGTTTGGAGCAGATTCTCGGCTCCGACTAAGCCAATACTAAAGGTCGAGAGCTTTTACTGGCTCGAGGCTAACCCTAACCCATGGTGCCTCACAGCAATTCCCCAGATCTCAATTGCAGTGAAAGCTTAGAGATTTGTCTCCTTACTGGCTCACTGGCTAAGTAGAAGATTTTTTTTGATAAATCCTGTTTTTTCTCATATATTTTCTTCATATTTCTTCCTTAATAGTTGTTCTTTATTACCTGTGTGATTGTTGTCGAGTGCTTGATCCCCTATTCCACTGTTTTAGGATTGTACAGCCCGTTTTAGTTAGAGGGCCGTAGTTGCCCGTTTAAATTAGAGGGAGGTGAGTGCTAGTCCTTCTTCCCTTTAAAAAAAAAAAAAAAAACTTTTCTTCTCTTCATAACTTTGCTCTTAGTTCGTATTATTATTATTGTATTTGTTGTTAGCTTGTTTTCTTGTCAGCATGTCCAAAGAAAGAGAACATAAGGATCACAGCCCTTTGGGGTTCAAGAAATGTGACAAGTGTTCACGAAAAATGTCACTGACTGACAGTCACACTAGCTGTGTGTACTGTCTGGGAGAGGCTCATTTACAAGCACCCTGTACTTTTTGCCATGCCTTCAGTACTACGGTTCTTAATGAGAGAAAACGCAAACTGATAAGGGTCTTATGACTAGTTCCTTCCAGAAACAGCTGGAACTTAGTCAGACAGCTCCCAAAACTGTAGAGAGAAAATCTTCAGTTCCAGCATCTGAGCCATCTAAAAAGTCTAAAGCGATGAAGCCAAGGAGTACTGGCTCCGATTCCACTTCTTCTGTCTCAGTGCCATCGGTTTCCTTGGTGCCGAGACCATCTTCAGTATCAAAACACTCACCAGTTATCGACCCTATTCTCACTAACTTTGAGGTCTCCTATTTTGGAAAGGAGGTGATCTCCTTCCGTCTCCACCCATTCCCTCCAGGACATTTTCAGATGAGGATATCGAGTGAGTGGTGAAGAGGTTGCTCTGTGACCCGGCTCCGACAAAAATGTTAGCTCTTCCGGACCCAAAGGCTTCGGAGCCGTCCCAACCCCAGACTACTGCTCCTCCGACTGCTTCGCTCGCGGAGCCGAACACTTCGGGTTCTTCTGCATCAGATCCTTCGGTTCTGAGAATTCTTCCTTGGAACCAATAACTCTATCCTCAGCGGCTCAGTCTGGAGCCGAGGGATCTGGGAGCAGACACTCTCGAGTCGACTCCGAGAGGGATAGTCACCCTATTTTTTTCTTCGGAACCGACCCTCCCTCTCAGTGAGTTGGCTCGACTGAGCTTGGTTCCCACGTCTGCTTCGGAACCTGTCCCTCGTGCTCGGAGCCGGCCTTCTTCAGAGCGGGGTGGAAAGGCCTTCAAAGCAATATAGAAAGCTTTGTCCAGTGCCAAAGCCATGCCTTTGTACCCGATGTCACACCAGCAGCCGGCAGCAACCTTTTTTCCACCACTACCCCCTCAGCGTAGGAAAGCAGAGACTCAAGCAGCCCCCATTGGAGGTGGCCCCTCTTCTGAGACCTCTTCAGATCATCCCACTGGAGAGCTCCCTTGGAAGAGACTTTGAAAGAGGAAGCACACTGACTCACCCGAGTCTGTCATGTCAGACACTGATATGGATGAGTCAAAAGTGTCCCCTGGATCCTCCTCTGAGGATGTCTTCTTTGCTGACATCCTTGAAAGCCTTAGACAGAGGGGTGATTGGAAGATCTCTAACCCTGAGGATGAATCAGTGTACCTTGAGGTCTTTGGTTCCTGACCTTCCACCTCCTGGGTGACTCCGCCTTATGACCAACTCTTGGGGGTCATATCCCGGAAAGCCTGGACCTTCCCGGACACAGTGGAGCCTGTCCCAAGGAGACCAAACAAATTTCTGACTGCTCCGAAAGAATGAGTCTTTTCTTTCTAAGGGAGCTCCTGTGGTAGCAGCGGCCATGAAAAAGGAGTTGTCCGAGACATCGTCTAATATCCATCCTAATAGAGAGTCCAGGATGATGGAGAGGTATGGAAAGCGTACCTTCTCTTCAGCG
Organism: Protopterus annectens; assembly: GCF_019279795.1. Lineage (NCBI taxonomy): Eukaryota > Metazoa > Chordata > Ceratodontiformes > Protopteridae > Protopterus > Protopterus annectens. The sequence continues at coordinate 1,345,213,809 of NC_056741.1, read as the reverse complement.
GCATTTACCTTACTATCACTGAATTACCTGTCCCATTTTACTAGACTTCAAAGGGATCTCCTGAAGGAGTTAGGAGACACCCTTCAGGGTTCAGTAGCTTCAGGATCCATAGATAAGGTATCTGCACAGCTCTCCACCCTTAAATCTATAGCTAACTCCTCCATGAGGCTGATTTCCTATGCAGCGGACGGAGCGAGCAGGGCAGCAGCAGCAGGAATTTCTCTTACGAGACATTCCTGGCTGCATCTATGTAATTTCACGGAATCCTTTAAGTCTTCCTTTACCAACGTCCCCTTTGATGGTTCAACACTTTTTGGACCGAAGGTAAGAGAGACTTTGACCAGGTGCGAGCAGGAAGGGAAAACCTTATCTGCTGTCAGAGTCTGTTTCTCCCTTCCTTCTAGACCCTATCCCAAGGGTCAAACAGGAAGGAAAATGTGGTTCCGTAAATCCCCAAAAGGTTTTCCTCAGGCACAAGGTCAACCTTCCCCTACAGGCAGAGGGAGAGGATATAATGGAAGACGCTGCCCTCGTGGTAGAAGAGGTCCGCAACATCAGGTAGATACAGATACTTTCTCTGATCGTCCCTTCCATCGCCCCTGAAGGGTTGCCAGACTGCCCGTCTCTGGAGGCAGTCGGGGGCAGTATTTCACTGTACCAAAGCGCCGGGCTACAAATTTCCCAAGATTGTTGGGTATAAAACATAATATCCAGAGATTACCTTATTCCCTTGGTTTCCGATCCCCTGGTAAACCAGTCTCTACCAGAAGTACCACTCACTCAATTAGATCGTGCAACATCAGAGGTCATCTCGTTGCTGCAAAAAAAGAGTCATCCAAGAAGTCCCCACAGAGCAAAAAAGATCCGGAACTTACGCACAATTCTTTTTAGTTCCAAAAAAGACGGGACTGGAGATCAATCCTAGATCTCACCAAACTCAACAAGTCTGTAAAGAAATCGAAGTTCCGAGTGACCACTCTGCAGTAGATATTTCCCTTTATCGGGAAAGACAACTGGATGTCTTCAACAGATCTTCAGGATGCGTACTACCACAGATCTTCAGGACAGGCACTCCAGAAGACACCTACGCTTTCAGCTGGGAGCCAGCCATTTTCAATTTTGAACACTGCCCTTTGGTCTCACTACAGCCCACAGACTGTTCACCAAATGCATGGCAGGGGTAATGGTGCACCTGAGACGTCAAGGATTCCAGGTGTTTCCGTACCTAGACTGGCTCCTCACTGCTACCACTAAGCACCAACTAATCAGAACCAGGGACGAGACTCTATCCTTGTGCACCAGATTAGGCATTACAATAAACCTAAAAAAATCAGCCTCATCTCCATCGCAGCGCATTATATTCTTAGGCTCAGAAATAGACTCAACCACCATGACAGCAAAACTGACACCAGAAAGGATAGAATCGTTACACAACCAAGTCAGATTCTTGCTGAAGAGAGACCAAGTACAGGCTAGGATAGTCCTTCAGGTCCTAGGGACTATGGCTTCCCCATTCTCTTAGTGCTCCTAGCCCATCTCCACATGAGAGTCCCCGTCTCACCAAATACTCATCACAAACTCCTGCAAGAAGGATCTAACATGGTGGTTACATACGGATCAACTTCATCTAGGTCGCCCACTTGCTCCAACTCAAGAAAATGCAGTCTTGACCACGGACGCCTCCCAGATTTGGGGGGGGGGGCATTACCTGGGAATGACGGTCCACGGTACTTGGCAGGATCACGAGAACTACTTACACATAAATGCTCTGGAGATGAGAGCAGTGCTACATGCGTTGCAAGCACTTCACAGTTCTCTCCCAATGGGACAATTGCGATTCAATAAGACATGTATGTAGTGTGGTACATAAGCAAGGGGGAACCGAATCTTATCCACTTTGTCGAGAGGTTTTAAGAGTATGGAAATGGGCGATGGACACTCGATGCTTTCTGGTAGCAATGCACATCCCGGGGAAGTCCAATGTGATAGCAGACAAACTCAGTCGAGCAATTCTGATGCCTCACGAGTGCGGAAGAGATTTTTCCCAAATGGGGCCAGCCTTGCTGCGACCTATTCACCACATACATGAACACCAAATACAGCCAGCTACTTTGCCCTAATTCCCCATCCGGTGATGTCACCCAGGGATGCTCTGGTCCACAATTGGCCTCCGGGAATCCTTCGTGCTTTTCCACCCTTTCCTCTCATTCCAAAAGTGATTCAGAAAGCAAAACTGTTGAAGAGTACCCCGATCCTCATTGCTCCTTACTGGCCTCGCCAAGTCTGGTTCCCCTTCCTGTGGCCCTATCTCTTGGAGGAAAGTACAGTTTTGTACCTACCATAAATGTAGATGTCCGAACTGGATAGCATCTGCAGTCATAACAAGTGGGTTGTCCTGTCGTCAGGCAGCCCTGCAGTCGGCCGGATTCCAAAGTCCGGGTCCGGCTTCGGCTGATGTCGCACTCCACCCGACGTCATCTCTGTTGGTCTTCGGGTATAAAAGCATCAGCCGACGCCATTTTCCTCAGTGTTTCTTGCCCCAGATGCCAGTAGCCCTCTTGCAGGCTAAAATTTGGATAGATGCCAATGTTTCCAAATAGATAGAGGTAAACACAACAATAAACATATATGTACATATATACAGAGAAATACACCATAAAGACTCCCCAACAGCTAGCTATTAGGAGGGTAAACACCCTAGGAGTACCACAGAGGGAAGGAGGGAGGGTAATCCTGACTGCAGATGCTATCCAGTTCGGACATCTACATTTATGGTAGGTACAAAACTGTACTATGTCCTTCATGGATGCATCTGCAGTCATAACAAGTGGGTAGAATACCATAGCCAACTAGGGAGGAGGATAAAAGTAGATTATGGTGTGTTTAGGATCCCTTGCAGTACAGCAGTGGCAAACCCTGCTCGGGATCTGGAATATAGAGGCAAATTATAATGCTTGGCAAATGTATGCACGGAGGTCCAAGTAGCCGCCTCAATAATGTCTTTGGTTGCCACTCCTCGTAAGAAGGCTGTGGTAGTGGCTGTTGCCCTTGTAGAATGAGGTCTTATGTTCTGTGGAATTGGTTTTCCATGGAAGGAGTAACAGTATCGTATGCAATTTCCTATCCATTTGGAGATTGTCTGTTTGGAAATAGCTTTTCCTTCCCTTCCTGTTGCATAGGCTACAAAAGTTGGTCAGTCTTTCTGCTATTTTTGTTCTGTCCAAGTAGTAGTGTAGCTGTCTATGTACATCCAAGGTATGCAGTATTCTTTCCCTCTGTTTTGTGGGTTGGGAAAGAAGGTAGGTAGGTGGATTGCCTGGTTTAAAGATACTCTGGATACCACCTTGGGCATAAATGTAGGATTAGTTCTCATGGACACTCTATCTTGGTGGAAGATTAGGAAGGGTTGCACTGCCATTAAGGCCTGTAGTTCTGAAACCCTCCTTGCTGAAGTAATTGCCAGTAGGAAAGCAGTTTTCCATGACAGGTGTTGTAGGTCTGCTGTTGCTGCTGGTTCAAAGGGTGATAGTGTCAACTTTTCTAGCACAAAGTTTAAATCCCAGGCTGGTAATGGTGGTTTCCTTGGAGGTTTTACATTCTTGATTCCTCTGAGGAACTGCCTGAGCAAAGGGTGCGAAAAACAGGTGGATCAAAGCTGTATTCTGCTGAAATAGCTGATGCATGTATCTTGATGGAGGAGTAGGACAGGCCTGAATGAAGAAGTTCGCCAGATACTCCAGAATGTTAGGCATATCTATGTTTGACACATCTTTTCCTCTTTCGGTACTCCAAATGACAAACCTTTTCCATTTTCCAGCATAGTTCCTTCTTGTTGAAGGTCTGCGTGCTTCAAGAATAATGTCTTTAACTCTTTGGGAAAGTTCTGGATTAGCTGCTGCTATGTGATGTTCCATGCAGTCAGTTGCAGCGTATTTAGGTTTGGATGTATGATGCTGTAGTTGTTCTGAGTTAACATCAAAGGCATCAGGGGTATTGGCCACATATTGTTCCGAGACATGCTCTTCAGTAGTGGGTACCAGTGTTGTCTTGGCCAGTTTGGGGCTATCAGGATTATCCTTGGACGTTCTTCCTTGATTTTTAGTAGTACCTTGTGCATCAAAGGAAGAGGTGGGAATGCATATGCTGTTAGGCCTTTCCAGTTGAAGGAGAGTGAGTCCACTTTCCATGCTAGTGGGTGGAATGTCCTTGTGCAGAATTTTTTGAGCTGGTGATTGAGAGGTGATGCGAATAGGTCTATCTGTGGCATTCCCCATTTCTTTGAGATGGTCTTGAAGATGTCCGGGTGCAGCTTCCATTCGTGGGCATCCGAAGTGGTTCTGCTTAATATGTCTGCTAGAGTATTGTCTTTCCCCGGTACAAACATTGCCTGTAACTGAATGTTGTAGCCGAGTGCCAGGGTCGACAGCTCCAAGGTCATCCTGCATAGGGGGTATGAATGAGTGCCTCCCTGTTTGTTGATGTACCACATGACTGTGGTGTTGTCTGTCCTTATCAACTGGCCCTCTTTGAGGAATGGTTTGAACTCTTGGATTGCCAGTTTTACTGCCAGCATTTCTTTTAGATTGATGTGCAGGTGAAGTTGATCCTGTGTCCACAATCCTTGCACGCATTTGTCCAGCATGTGGGCCCCCCATCCTAGGTCTGAAGCGTCTGTTGTGATGGTCTGGCTTGGTTGACATCTGCGAAAGGGTAGGCCTGGGTTTGACTGGCATGCCTGAGCCCACCATAGGAACTCCTGTTTTAAGCATGGAATTAGTGGGATTTCTGTTTCTAGACTGTGTCTGTGTTGGGACCATAAATTCTTTAGGTACCACTGTAGTTTCCTCATATGTAGTCTGGCAAATGGGACCAAGATTATGCATGATGCCATGAAGCCCAAGGCCTGCAGAAATTTTCTTGCTGTTAACTCGTTCAGTTTTGTTAGTGCCAAGAAGTAAAGAGGAAGTTCTTTTGTTTTCTGTAGTCAGGAATGCCATTTGTTGTACTGTGTCCAATTCCGCCCAAGAATGTCCTTGTTTGGGATGGTATCAGCCTTGACTTTTGTAAATTGACTGTGTATCCCAGTCCTTGTAGCAAGTAAATGACCCTTTGTAAATCTGTTGTCAGCTTGCTTTTGTTGTCCCTTGTAGTAGGCAGTCGTCCAGGTATGGGTAAATCTGAATTCCTGTAGTCTGCAATGGGCGATTACTGATGCCAGGCATTTTGTGAATACTCTGGGCAGTAGATAAGCCAAAGGGCAATGCTGAGAATTGATAGTGCTCTGATCCTGCAAGAAATCTGAGGTATCTTCTGCAGATTGGTCGAATGGGGACGTGCAGGTATGCCTCCTTGAGATCTAGAGTTACCAGCCAAGACTCCTTGCCCAGCATGGGAAGAAGTTGCTGTAGGGTCAGCATTTTGAATTTTGGGACAATGATGTATGTATTTAAGGTGGACAGGTCGAGAATTGGTCTCCAACTTTTTCCTTTCTTGGAACTAGGAATAGTCTGGAATAGAACCCCTTTCCTTGTTCTGCTGTTGGCACTCTTTCCACAGCTCTCATGTTTGCTAACTCCATTATCTGGCGTAGAGCCTCTGTTTTTGATTTGGAGGTAGATTTGGCATTCCTCTTTGACTGGTAAAGTGTGGAAGTGAAACCAGTAACCTTGATCTATGGTTTGTAAAATCCACTTGTCTTTTGTTATGTAGTGCCAGTTCTTTGAAAATAAGGTTAACTTTCCGCCTAGAGGAGCTGCTATTTGTTCCCTGGTAGGCGGAGTTAGGATTAAGTCACTGTGGTTGTGCTGATGTAGTGGCAGTGGCTGCGTCTGTGCCTCTGTTGTTACCTTGCCACTGTCGTCCTCTGTAGGCACCTCCTCTGGATTGGTTTCTGCCTCTGGAACGTCTATTCCTGCCCCTTTGAAATTTTGTGGAGTCAGGAAAGGACCAATTTTGGCAGGCCAGTTCCTGCTAAACCTTGGGGTTGAACCTGCAAGAAATCTTTAACAGTTTGAACAGATTTTGCCTTTTCTTCCATTTTCTTCATAACCTGCTGGGCAGGTGTACCAAACAAACTTGTCTTGTCCATAGGAGCATCTAGCAACTTAGCTTTAACATGATCCGGTAAAGCTTGTTCCTTTAGCCATGCATGCCTTCTTATCACTGTGCCTGTCATGGCTGATCTAAATGAAGCCTCCAGTGCATCATAGCCACATTTTAAGGAATGGTTGCTAACCTGTTGTATGTTATTTACCATCTCTAATACATATTTCTTATCAAGAGATTCATCAGTGGTTAGTTTTTTAGTTAACTGATCAAGCATAAACTCTTGGTATTGTATCATGTGAAACTGACAGTTTAAAGCTCTAGCTGAGAGAGTAGCTGAAGTGTAGACCATTTTACCCCATCTGTCTAATGACCTTGCTTCCCTTTCAGAAGGAATAGGGTTTTTAGCTGAGGTCGCGGCTACTGCCTTGGGACCCTGGGATATAGTTTCTGGGTCTGCAAGTGGGGCCTTGTAAAGGTGGTGATGAGTATCTGGCACCCTGTAAAATCTGTCTGGTTTGGCAGGGGCTGGGGTAAAGAATCTGGAGCGGAGCAAACATCATTGAAAGCATCATCCACCACAGAGAGAACAGGAGGTATAGCTAAGGGCCTGTGCTGTGGGAGGTGCAGAAAGGTCCTAAGTCTTTTCTGGAGTCTGAAAATCCTGTTGCTGCCATTGGAACTGTTCTCGCATGGCATGCAAGGTTTCCCCAAAGGAGAATTCTTCTGGTGGGGAAGCAGCTGGAATGGATTCTTCAGCATCAGAATCTTCAAAATTGGAGAAGGGAGCCTCTGGCTGGTCAGTAATGTCTGATTCATCAGCAGAATCATCAGAAGACACTGGCTCAGGGGGCTCTGCCCTAGGTCTCTTCTCTGGGGGCTGAGAGGCCCTGTCTGGGTGAGATTGAGATCCTCTAATTAAAGAAATTAAATCTTCTGCCAAAGAAAGCATTTGAGAACTAGAAGAGGGCCTGGATGTGGGGGGTTTAACAGGCACTGATTTAGTAGTCTTGGCTGCTTTAGCCCTGGCGAAGGCCTTAATGGACATGGCTGCTGGAGGCCTAGCAGCACCACGTGCTGGGGTAGAGACATCCAAGGGGATGGTGTCTGATAAGTCAACCACCGTAGTGGGTAAAATTTCTGAGGTCGATTCAAGAGTTGTAGCAGGGGCCTCAGTTGTAAGAATAGGTTCAGCTGTACTTTGATCAGTTTTCTCGGTTTCGGCCGAAACAGAGACACTCGCGGTTTGCTTTACCGTGGTTTCGGCCGAAACCGCGGACCGCGAGTGTCGGTCTTTATCTTTGCGTTTTTTGGAAGATTGGGTAGTCGGAGGATCCGACGGCATAATGTACGCAAAATCAGTACCGAAAAACTGTTCTGCAAACTCCGACCGACGCCTAAGCGTTCGTCGGTTGAAGGAGGCACAGGCCGAACAGGCTGCTACGTCGTGGGCTGGGCCTAAACAAGGCAGACAGTAAGAGTGGAAATCTTTATGAGGTATTTGTTTCCCACAGGTTAAACAATTGTTAACTTTTTCTGACATCGGCTGAGGCAAGAAAGAGTCCCCAACGGGGTACTTAGCTTTAGAAGTCTTCGAAGTAGTATTCGGTAGAAGTAATCTCTGGATCCGACCGACCGGCACTTGCGAACAGCTTCTGCTTCGGGCGCCACGCGGCAAGAAAGACTGAGGAAAATGGCATCGGCTGATGCTTTTATACCCGAAGACCAACAGAGATGACGTCGGGTGGAGTGCGACATCAGCCGAAGCCGGACCCGGACTTTGGAATCCGGCCGACTGCAGGGCTGCCTGACGACAGGACAACCCACTTGTTATGACTGCAGATGCATCCATGAAGGACATCCATGGATTCTGGAACTATCTCCAGACCTCCTGATTCATCGATCAGGGCAGTTCCATCCTACTATCCAAACCCTGAAATTGGCAGTGTGGCTGCTCCAGTTCCACTAACAGCCAGGTGGGTTTCCCTTTCCCCTACAGTCAAACACATTCTGATTTCTTCACACAAACCTTCCACCAGGGAATTATAATCCAGCAAATGGAAAAGGTTCTCCATTTGGGCAGCAAACCAAGGCATAGATCCCTACTCAGCCCCTATAGAGTCTATCCTGTCCTTCCTGGCATCCATTTTTCATGAAGGAGCTGTAGCTGCTACTGTTAGAGTTCAGTTAGCTGCCATCTCTAATTATCACTTTGGCTACATGGGAAATCTAATCATGTCCCACACCTTTTTGAAAGGAGGAGTCCTTCTCAGACCTCCAATCAAGCAACCACCGGAGCCCTGGGACCTAAACCTAGTTCTTACATCTCTAATTTCGCCACCCTTTGAAAACCCTCTTCTTCATCGGATCTGAAATTCTTGTCTTGGAAGACACTGTTCTTAGTGGCTATAACATCTGCTAGGAGAGTTTCAGAATTGCAAGCCCTCACCATTCAACCACCTTACATTGTTTTCCACAAGGCTAGAGTCTCACTTAGAACTAATCCTTCCTTTCTTGCTAAAGTATGCTCAGAGCATAATCTCAACACAACTGTCGAACTACCAGTTTTCTTCCCAAATCATACTAATAAATCAGAATACAGACTACACCAATTAGACGTCCACAGAATTCTCAGGTTTTACCTGCACAGGACTAAAGAATCTTGAAAATCAGGCCAATTATTTGTTTCCTTTTCAGACAACAATAAAGGCTTGCCTGTTTCTAAGGTCACCTTGTCTAAATGGCTTTCAGACTGCATTTCATTTGCATACAAAGCTGCTGGCAAACAATTGCCAGCCAAAGTAAAAGGCCCTTCAACAACAGCAGTATCAACTTTATATCTAAACTCCCAATTGATACCATTTGTGCAGCAGCTACTTGGGCAAGACCTCATATCTTTGTCACTCATTACAAATTGGATTTGGCCTCCCAGAACAGGTCATCCTTTGGGTCCACTGCGCTGAAGAGTCTCTTCGCTTGAGCTACCTGGAATAAAGGTGCTAGGGACACTGTCCCATCCGCAAGAATTATGGCAAGATAGGACTACATAATAAAGAAGTTATGCACTTACCATAACGTTCCATGTTTGTATTCCATCTTGCCTACATTCTTGCGTCCTACCCTCCTTCCCCCTTCCTGTTTCTTGCAGGAACTGGTGGACTACACATTATGCAGTCTGACCTGGTTGTAGCTGTCTGTCCACCTGGCATGGATAGTAATACAGAGTGTTCTGTTTGTTATGTGCATAGTTATTGATAGTTTACTGACTATTATGTACCTATTTACTTTCTTGCAAACAACATCTGGGGAATTGCCGTGAGGCACCATGGGATAGGGGTTAGCCTCGAGCCAGTAAAAGCTCTCGAGCTTTAGTATCGGCCGAATTGGAGCAGAGAATCGTATCCACACCCATCCAGCAAGAATGTAGGCACGATGGACTACAAACATGGAATGTTATGGTAAGTACATAAACATCTTTTTATGCTCTACCAGGGCACAGCCAGAAACTGACTGCTGTGTGCAGTTCTGTACGGCATTATTCTCATCCACATTTACTTTCTTCATACATAGATGCTTTGCTAATGATACATTGTATACTGCCCAATTAATGTATATACCTGATGGAGGTTTTCTTCCCGAGCTTCAGCAAAAAATTACAGTATCTGACTAACTAACCAAAAATTAAAATAAGACACAGTCATGGCAAGGGGCACCACGCCACCAGAAGGATGTGTGGGACAGACAAGAAATGTTATAACACACTAGGAGAACTGGGAGGTCTTCTCACTGAAGACAACAAAATGACGGAGGTACACGCTATATGGATACATAGAATTATGTCAAGGTGATGTGAAATATGAGAAAGGGGGGCAGAGGAAATGCATGCAGCAGACTTATGGGACAAACTACTCCCTTGATCTACTAACATTCTTCACCGAGAGGATTGTGGACCCATGGAATGGAATACAAGAAATGCTGGTGGACAGGGAACACAAAAAAGCATTTAAGAGTCTATGGGACAGATGCAAAGAGGGCTGGCACAGAGAAGGCACAAGTGGAAAAGCAATTCAGAATTCTGAATGTATTTAAATGGTTAAATTAGGAAGTATTACTGTCACCTTCTGTCAACAAGCAAATGCCACTTAATGCAGGCACAATTCAGTGCCTGCATTATGAAATTCTTCAGTACCTTTAAAATTTCCATTTTCATCCTGACACAGATCATGAAGGTTCTGCCCTCTTTTTTCCAATTCACTTCACATGTCTCTGAAAGGAATTTGTTATCACCTTGCAACACAAATACCACAATATTTCTGCAGCCTTCATTAAATCACTGTCCATAACTTTACATCCGAAGTGATAAGTCTTGCTGAGGTCACTGAAGTGCTATAAGTTATGCAGCAGAAGTGAAACTTTTCCAAAGAGTTGTCCATTAAATATTTACTCAAAGGTACTGCAACACTACATGAGCTGGTAAGTTCTCATGTCTGGTCAGTGAAATACTGCTGTTAGCCATACAATTACAGAAAATTAACACTACAGAATGGTAAAAGTTGCCTGAAAATACCTTAGAAATCTCTGAAGTGTCAAATGTCAGTTACAGGCAATCAAGTCATAGCTGTGATCCTTATTGGAGTTTGAATACTTAATCCATGCAAATCGCACAATGAAAGGCTTTTAGTGGCTCACAGAACAAATCTGAGTACTACAGCTGAAAAAAATAGCAACAATGTTTCCAGGCAAAAATCGAAGACGCCAGTGATTCACAGTACTGTCACTGTAACTAAACATAGAAACAAACAGCTTGATGTACTGCATTACATCATGGGAAGACAAAAAAGGGAGAGATACTAAAAACCACCACCAATCAGCATGCTGGTCCCAACCAGGACATTCTGGGGTACAAAAACCCTGCAAATTACTAGAAACTAAGATGCTGCCACATCAGTAATAACGGGAAGGTCAAGACATCATACAAAAAAAGAAGTTATGTACTTACCATAATGTTCCATCTGAGTAGTCATACTTCATTTTTCTGCAATCTGTGGGTATTCGGATCCGCGCCGGCAACTTATTTTCTAGAATCTGCTCCGAGCTCCTCCCCCTACCCATAATACACCACCATCTCCTATCTTCCCTCAGATCGAGTTTGCTGCAACTATACACTTTAGCAACTCAACTAAATAAACCAAACATGTTTATCCACATGAAAAGGTCAGGGGGACGGAGGGTGGGAAGGTTGCAGAAAAATGAAGTATAACTACTCAGATGGAACGTTATGGTAAGTATGTAACTTCTTTATCTGAAGTAGTTAACTTCATTTGATCTGCAACCTGTGGGACAGAGTCCCCAGCTACTCAACAAATCCTGGGAGGCCCTCATGGAAGGATATTCCTGAGCAACGCAAAGCCAAAGGATGCTCTCCCTGTGGAATATGATCTAATTTGTAATGGGAGATAAAAGTATGTGAATTTGCCCAAGTTGCTGCTGCACAAATGTCATCCAAAGGAACCTTAGACCAAAAGGTAGCGGAAGTCGCCATGGACCTGGTACAGTGCGCTTTAATCAGACCAGGAGGAGATAAACCCTTGGCTTTGTAAATATGTAAAATGCAAAGACTGACCCATCTGGCTAAAGAAACCTTGGAAATGGCCTTTCCCAAACGAGGTTTAGAAAATGAGACAAATAACTGATCAGACTTACGGAAGAGTTGTGTTCTATGAAGGTAGAAACAAAGTTGTCTATGAACAGCTAACAAATGAAGTTTATATTCACCTTTGTTCTGAAAATTTGGAAAGAAAACAGGTAGATTAATTGTTTGGTTTATGTTTGATTGAGATGCCACTTTGGGTAGAAAAGAAGGATTTGTATGGAGAGAGGCCCTGTCCTTATGGAAGACCAATTAAGGAGGCACGGCAGACAAAGCCTGAAGCTCAGAGACACTCCTAGCCATTAGGAAGGCTGTCTTCCAAGATAAAAACTTTAAATCCACTGATGCTGCAGGTTCAAAAGGAGGAGTTACTAATGACTGGAGAAGCAAAGTGAGGTCCCAAGGAGGAACTGAATCTTTGATGGGAGGACGCAAAAGAAAAGTGCCTTTTAGAAAGGCTTTACACAGCCTAGAAGAGGCCAGGAAAATCTTATTTTCACCGACATGAACATTAGAAATGGCTGCCAGCTGTACTTTCACTATGGAGGAACTAGCTCCTTGCTGAAATATACTAGTCAAGAAATCCAACACCGCTGGAACAGGGGCTGTCAAAGGATCCAGGTTTCTCTGAGAGGCCCACACAGAGAAACGTCTCCATTTACTGCAATAAACTTTCCTAGTGGAATCTTTAAGAGAAGCCACTAGTATAGATTTAACGGGATGAAAGACCGGGAGTCCTGGCAATCAAAGGAACTGGAGCAGTCAAGCTGTCCGCTTGAGACTGTCCAGATTGGGAGGGTAGGCACCCGAAGGATGAGAGATTAGATCCAAGCAGGGATCCAGAATCCACGAAGGAGCTAGAAGATAAGACCAAAGGAAGGGGAACCAAACTTGACTAGACCAGAATGGGGCAATGAGGATCACTTTGCACCCCAGGCGCAAGCTTTCTGAAGAAACTTCGGAATGAGTGGTAACGGTGGGTAAGCATACAGTAACCCCGGGGGGGGGGGTTCAAACATGGACTAGAGCGTCTCTGGGGGCATCCCCTGGTGAGGGAATCACAACAAAAAACTTGCTGCAATTCGCATTGGAAGGAGATGTGAAGAGATCACAGCAAGGCTGTCCCCATGCAAGGAATATCTCCTCCGTTACTGACTGTTTCAGAGACCGCTCGTACGGCATCAGAATAGCCCGACTCAATCTGTCCGCTAAAATGTTGGAGCATCCCGGGATGTGCTTTGCAATCAGAAACAGACCAGTGGAAATTGCCCACTCCCACACTCTCATGGCCTCGCGACACAGAGGGTAAGATCTGGTCCCCCCCCCCCTTCTTGTTGATAAATCAGACAACCGACATGTCTGACTGAATTGCAATCATACCAGAGGAAGGACAGTGTGGAAAGCTTTCAACGTTGAAAGCACTGCCCTCATCTCCAGAACATTTATGTGCAACTTGGTCTCGAAAATGCCCCCCCCCCCCCCCCCACCCGAGTTGAGAGGCATCCATGGTCACTGTGACTTGGGCTGGAGATGACACGAAAAGGCATCCCGCTGCAACCTCCGGTGAATGAAGCCACCAAAGGAGAGACGTCCTGCAGGTGTGACTGATCCTTATTGGAAAATTCATGGGCAGCCAGGACCATTGGACAGCTAGGGTCCATTGAAGGACCCGCATGTGAAGGCGTGCACAGGGGAGAATAGAGATCGCGGCAGCCATAGAGCCCAGGGCCTCTGAGAACATCGCTCGCCTTTGGAAATTTGAGGTCCACGATTAGAGCAATGTGGTACCCGAGGTTTAAGATCCTGTCTGGCGTTAAGAAGACATTTAGTTGCAAAGTGTCTAGCCGTGCCCCGATAAAATCTAAAACTTGTACTGGCTGCAAAAGAGATTTGTGAACAGTGACTGTAATCCCCAGCCGATCTGCCAAGAGAAGAAAATAGTCTCGGGCCAAACAAAGAAGACACTTGGACGCAGCAAAGAGCCAGTCGTCCAGGTAAGGAAATACCTGAATTCCCTGAAGCCTCAGGTGAGCTGCTACTACTAACATTACCTTGTAAACAGCCTGGGGGCTGTGGTGAGACCAAAGGGTAGAGCTCTGAACTGGAAGTGACCGACTCCCAGCCGGAAGCGAAGAAATCCCCTGGAGCTTCTATGGATCTTGATATGGTAGTAAGTATCCTGGACATCTAACGAACACATCCAGTAGCATTCTCGGAGATAAGACAGAATGGACTGTAGGGTGACCATCCGGAACTTTTGTTTGGCAACAGACAGGTTCAAGGTTGACAGGTCTAAAATGGGCCTGAGGTCCCCTGTCTTTTTTGGCACTGAAAAGAACCTGGAGTAAACGCCTAATCCGGACTGGTCGAGGAGGACCGGTTCAATGGCTCGTTTGTGAAGCAGCTTTGAAACCTCTAGAGCTGTGGCCTCCCTGCGAGCGGGTGGGACATCCGGGAGGCATTTTGTAGCACTTGGCGGGGCAACAAATGGGATAGTGCAGCCTCTGGATATTATTTGTAGCACCCAACCATCTGCAGTTATGGACTCCCATGCCGCTGGGTGCAAGGACAATCTCCCCCCGACTGCATCCAGAGTAGGACAGTCGGGCAACCCCTCAGAGCTGCTGCATGGGCCTGTCAGAAAAAGGATCCCTACACCCGAAATTCCTGGGACCCCCTCTACCTCTGAGTCGGCGTGGATCCTGTCCCCCTCTGCCTTTGGAGGATGAGTTCTCCTGAAACTCCCGGGAAAACTGATATTTCCGGAACCACATCTTCTTTTGCCCTCTTTGGTTCCTAGAAAAAGACTGCTGAGAGTTAGAGAAGCACATCCCGACAGCAAACAAAGTCTTCCCGTCTTTTTTGCTCAGGACAAGAGTGTCACGTACTGTCTTCCCAAAAAGGGAGGAACCATCATAGGGAGCATTAGTAAATGAAGCCTTGACAGGGTCCGCAAGCTGACACTACCTGAGCCAGGCATGTCGCCTCATGGCTATGCCTGTCCCAGCCACCGTAGCTGCACCTTCCGTGGCGTGAGAAAGGAGGCGCATGGACGTGTCTGATACAGACTTCAGAGTCGACATTTTCGCAGAGAACAGTTGTTTGTCCTGCTGCGACAAAGTCTCTGGGGGGAGACTCAGCGAATTCCGAGACAAGGTCTCACTGCAGCCGTATAACATGTGCCAAATAGTTCAGCGCACGGCTGGAAAAGGTCGCTGATGAATAAACTAATTTCCCAAACCTATCCACTGACCTGGACTCCTTGTCCGGAGGGTGGACTGAGGAACTCTCTTGCGCCAGTTCCTTCTTGATGGCTGCTGCGACCACCACAGCATCAACAGGGGCTTTTTTAGACCATGGTTGTCTGTTTGTGGGAGGAGAAAGAATCTTGTCAGGGCGTTTGGGGATCAGCTCTACGGTGTCAGGCTCCTTCCTTGCCTGTGTGGTGATAAGGTCCACCAAGGGGTCCGCTGTCGGTGACACCCAGGAAGTAGATGGGCCCGAGCCAAAGCTTCCAGGAACACGGAATAATCCGTAGAAAGTTTTGGGGCTGACCAACCTCCCCTCTGGTGAAGGATCTCCATATCCTCGGGAGGTGACCTGGGGGAACCTTCTTCATCTAAATCCGTGTCTGTAGTGAGGGACTCAGGGGAGTCCAAGTGTCTCCTTTTGCACTTACGCTGGCTCTCTGAAGAGAACTCGTAAGCCGCGGGGGATTCCTAATGAGGAATAACCTGGGGCTCCTCTGGCACGGGTTGTCCCTGAGACAGGCTGAAGGGAGTCGTTGCCAAATCCAGTCAAGTCTGGGTGGAATCCGAGATGATGTGCTGAGGTCTCAATCCCTAGAAGAGAACCCTCTCCACCACTTCAAACACCGAAGGAGAGCACACCTCCTTGGCACCCAGCAAGAAAGAAGCTCTCCCCGGGTCCAAAGCAGGGATTGGAGCCGAAACGAGGGTAGCCTGAGCTCCAAGGGAACGGTTCAGATCCGAAAAGGTCGGAGCCGAAGATGGATCCATTCCCTCGGGCCCGACTCCCTGTCCACGGCTCCGAGAGTCACTCAGATCCGAACTAGCCGGATCAGAGGAACTCAAGGTAACAGCCGGAGTCGAGGTTGGAGGAACCGTCGGCGCCAAGTTACCAGCTCCAAAGAGTCTCGGATACAAAAACCCCGAAGCAGCCGCACAGATCGGGGAAGGAGAAATAGGACGGAAGACGGGCATAGAAGTCACCCCCCCCCCCAGAGGGAGAGGGGCCTGGCAAGACTCCCATCTGTATTTGGGTCTGAATGAATCTCCACATCATCCTGTCCAAGTTCGATAGGCTCCTAGTCAATCGCAAAGAGGCGACCGACTCGAATCTGGCTGGTCTGCGAAGCAAAGGTGAGGAAGGCCTCAGATCTGAAGACTCCATCGGCTCCGGCGAGAAACGGGGTGAGCGGAGCCTAGCAGAAGCTGGTCTCAGAGTCTTTGATAGTGGACTAGGGAAGGGTTCCCTATCCGAAGACCTCTTGCGAGGCCTATCCCTCTTCCTCTCTGTCTTCCTTGCATCTTTCTCTGTCCTTTTCTTTCTCTTTTTCCTCCGCCACACCAGCATGAGTGGGAGTTTGAGTCCCTGTCTGAGTGGGTGGTTTGGAGGGAGTACCAGAAACCAAGGCCGTGGCAGAATCCAGCATGGAGGTAGGGAGAAGACCCTTGGCAACCAATTTGGCCTTCCTATCCCTGAGGGTCCTCTGGTTAAAGCCTGCACAAATTGTACACTAGATCGATAAATGAGCCACTCCCAAACAGATTACGCACAGTGTGACCATCAGCCGGTGAGAGCTTAAGACTGACTTAGGCTGATCAGCCATAGCCCAAAACTAACTACCACTCCCTAAAGAGAAAGCACAACGCAACAGCACACACTGAAGGGAAGTGGGCCTAGAAACTACTCTTTAAACTAGCACCGACGAACAGCATATGCTAAAAGAGGGGAGGAAGGGAAAACTAACTACCACTTTCATACAGTAAAGGTAGAAATAAAAACACACTTACAATCCCTGAAGCTCAGAGCAAGGGAGACCACGATGCTCACTATGCTATGGCAAACGAGATCTGAGGGAAGATAGGAGATGGTGGTGTATTATGGGTAGGGGGAGGAGCTCGGAGCAGATGCTAGAAAATAAGTTGCCGGCTCGGATCCGAATACCCACAGGTTGCAGATAAAACGAAGTTAACTACTTCAGATCATATTCTTTCGGTTTTGGGTGAAGTTATAATTTGAACAACCCTGTTGCTTACACTAAGTTAGAAAAGAAAAAAAAAAAAGTCAACTAAGATACAGAAAACATCTAAGTAACAGACAATCTCAGTATCAACTATCTGCAAAATAAGGCATCTGCTTAATTACAGGGCTCCACCTAAGGACCATGGCCTAACAGCAATTACGGACAACATTAGAAATGGTGTTAGCGGGACAGTTCTTGGCACACCACTTCATAATTCCTACCTGTGCTTTAGGCTGCTCTGCTAATTTCAGTGACTTGCTCTTTTCAATCTTGTACAGCTGTGCTTTGGCCTTTCTCAGCAGGCTAACCACCCTTTTGTCTGCCATCTGCATTTTGTCTGCCTGAGCCAGCACGGAGCTTATAGTGGATGTGGAATGTTTCACTGCAATTGTTGATGTAGCAGAGGCCACAGGCAGATGTACTGTTTTTTCTTTCTCCTGCAAAGGAACTTCTGGACTTGCTTCTAAGCCTACAGTTCTCTCCATATTTCCTCTACCTTTTTTGGGCATTCTGGCAGTCTTGGCTATGGATGTATCACCTAATGTTAAAGTAGCCCCATCTTTAACAGCATCTGTGATGGTGGACTTTTTTCTTCCTAAAGTTTTCTTTGCTGAAGAAGGTGAAACTCCATCTTCAAGGTCTTTTTCTTTGGACATTCTGGACAAAGGAAACAAGGGAGATGAGCTCTGTATTTCAGACCCTCTGTTCACCTTTTCTCTGTCTTTCCTAGACTCCCTTTTGTTTTCTTTTTCTCTGTCCTTTTCTCTGACCTTGTCCTTTTCTACAGGTCTATCACCTTCATTCTCTTTAGCCAGTCTGTCTGCCATTCTTACTTTATTTCTCCGTCTGTCCATCTGGGTACTAGGTGTAAACAACTGGAAAAGTGGTGATTTGGTTCCAGCAGAAAATGTTTCTCCATGAGTGCTGCTCTGTCGTTTCGGTCTCGGTACATTATCTGCAGCAACTTCAGACTGTGTCAAAGATGAGGAGAAGCTAAAAGCTGGAGTTAAGGCACTATTGGTGTTAGAGCTAACAGAAATATTAGTCAGTGATGAAGATACAGAAGACTGTGGGGTGGTAAGGGATGATGTTTCAGAAGAACTCAATCGTCCACTTCTTGTCCTCATAGAGTGGGAAGGAGACCTTGGCTCTGGCCTTATAGGACTAAACACCCTTCTCTTCCTCTTCCTGGAAGACTGAGCTGCCAATGATGAATGTCTTGAGTGTCTGCCCAAGGCAGAAGTCATGGTAACAGATTCATAAATCCTAGAGTGGGCCTCGCTTGGAGTAAAGCGTGGGGCCCGTAAAAGGGGGCTTCTTTTGTGCACATCATACCTTGGAGAAGAATGAAGATGAGGAAATAGGTGTGCAGGGACACCGGCTGCTGAGAAACCTGGGGGAGGTGCTAGGCCAACATCTTCTCGAGTAAGCGGTGGGGGTCTGAAGTTATCAAATATTGGTTTTCGGATAAGGCCTTCTTTGGCATATTTGGCAGAGGAGAAATATTGTACATCTGACCTAGCCTGCTTTAAGGAAGTCCACCTAAAAGTTGGCTCTCGCAAAATTGATTTCCGTTTGTCTTGCAAAGCTGCTGCTGCAGCAGCTGCCGACAAGAATGCTGGTCCCATTGGCATTGGAGGCAACAACCAGGGAGTGGGGTCAGAAAGAGGGGCAATCTGGAGTGGAGGTGCTGGACTCAGCAAGGGAGGTGGAGAAGAGGAGGATGACTGCTGCAGGGGAGGTTGTGAAGATAATTTTCTTGGTCTCCCTACTCCACGACCTCTTTCTGAAAGCATAAACCTTCTACTCCTCCTCTCACTACCATTTGGATCTGGAGAATGCGCAATAGGTAAAGAGGAATGCATTTCTTGTGTACAGCTTGGATCTTCTGAAAGAGCCTGCATTTCTTCAGAGGCCTGAGAATCTGAAGAAGTGTCAACACTTGGGCTACTGGACCTGGAGGAATCAGAGGACATTTGAGAAGAATGCTGAGATACGGCACTTGATTTTTCACTGGACCCACAAGATGTGGTGCTAAACCTACTGTTGGGAGTTGATTCAAGGCGAGCAAGTTTTATGGGGGGAACATAACTATCATCTTCAATAAATCTTTTAGGAGTTTTAATAATCCGTGAAGAGATTGCACTGACAACTGGCATAATAAACTGTCGAATATTCTTAAGCTGTGTTCTCCCCTTCCTGCCCTGTAGTTTAGCTGCTTCCTTTTCCATTTTCTTCTGAGCTCCCTTTCTAGCCCGCTGTAGAAGCTGTTTTGCAATGGTTGCATCAGTTCTTTTAGAAGGAGGAACAATTCTAACAGGCTTGATTCTACGGGGGCTTTGACGTACAGTAGTTTTTCCTTCTTTTCTGACAGGCAATGGCACATCTTTTTCTTTTCGAGCTCTTTGTGTCTTTTCTAGCTGAGGGGAAGGCAATACAGCTGGTGCTGCCTTTAAACGCTCTGAAGATGGTGGTCTACCTCTCTTACGTACAACTGGAGAGCCCTTACTGATCTGTAGTTTAGCTGCCTTAAACCTGGGCTTCAATGGAGATAACTTTACAGTTCTTAGCTTTTTTATTTTTGTAGCACGCTGTAATGTCGCAGATGGCGTCCTTTTTACCTTCTTCAGGTTTTCTTTTTCGGTTTTCTCCTTTTGTATTTCTGTGCTGTCTTTTTCTTGTGATACTTGAAGCTTAAGGCTGTTCAATGATGGGGGTCGACCCCTTCTCTTTTCTCCACTCTTAACTTCTGGCTTCTTTTCTTTTTCTGCTGGTACCGTCTCAGGTTTGTTAGCAGCGGGCAATACAACAGGAGAATCTGACTGGTTTTCAGAAACTGTAGCTGAGATGGTTCTTGGTCTGCCACGAGGCTTTCTCTGCTGTACTTTATCTATTAAAAAGATAAAGAAAAAAATCAATGCTGTTGCATAACTAATTTTACTGTAATGTGAGATTTAATGTTTACAGCCAACATCCAGGTTAATACAAGAAGGGATGAGGAAAGTACAGTTGTGTAATCAATTCACTACATAATTGCAAATGTTAAAGGTATAGTCATTGTTGTAGTCATATCTGGGATTTTTGCCACAGGTGAAGTCCTACACCTGTGGAAAGTTTCGAAGTGTACCCATCCCACCCACAGGCTAACCTTATGTCTCATGCCATGGCTAACCTTATGTCTCATGCCTTTCAGACATCTCTACATCATGATATAAAGGAAGACACATGGACACATGATTGGTCACTTTTTGTTCCTTCCTGCCTCCTAACCAAGGAACACCCAGACTTTCAATATTAGGATGCCTGCCTGGTAGAAAAAGAGAAGAAAAATGTGAAAGCTACAGTACATACTAGTGATAGGCTTTTCAACCTCTGTATTGTATCGTAGGCAGAGTCTCAACTGGCAAAGAAGGGAGAAAGACCAGAAAAGCAAATCAATGCAAGAATAACAAGGGGAAGGGGCTACACTGGTGCCTCACCCTAGTCCATGAAAACCTTAAAAGAGAAAAATAGGGTAGGAAACTGGACTGCAGCAGAGACTACACTGGAAAATTCACAATTATGGTAAACTGATGACAATTATACTATATTCTTTGTGTAGGTCACTGCTGCAGTAATAATTTGAGGGGCAATTCTCACAGCATCCTCCCACTGTCTGTTAGCTGGTTGGCAGTCTTGCAGAAGAAGGCAACAAGTCCTTTAAGACTGCTGCAGCAAACTCTACTGTAGCTCTAAATGAAAAGTCCAGTCTGTACTATTTGGAGAAAAAGTGGACCAAGGACCAAGTGCCTGCTTCATGCGATCACTAATGGAGACTCCATTCAGGAAGGCTACATAGTATTAATAACTGTGCCCCTGTGCACATTTTCTGTGCCAAGGAAATTATGCAGAAAACAATACAATGGGAAATCCACGTATAGATCATTTGTTTTGACAGCTTTCTAAAAAGGCCACAAAGAGCTGATCCACCTTTCTGTAATCCTCTGTCCTTCTTGAGTAGTACTTCAGTTGCTTGTGAGCAGCTTAGGGAATGGACGGCTCTCTTCCCCTTATTCTATGGTCAGGGATACAGATGACCTGATTCAGAGCCACTTCTGTCACTACCTTCAGTATAAATGAGGGACTGTTGTGTAGGGTAAACCTTACTGAACAGAAAGCCAAAGAGTTCTTTGTTGGTTGGTATAATGGCTAAGGTGTTTACCTTACAGACACAAAGTACAGGGTTTGATTCTCACATGGGGTAGTTCGCTAGGTTTAAAATGGCCCACAAGGGTAGCTAGCCTAGTAGTAATCTATCCATCTACAGGGGGGCCCGCAGCTGTGATTCCCTTCAAACAGAAGTGATGCCAAGCAACAGCAAGATCTTCCATGACAGAAACTGTCTGCCAAACTTATTAGTTCAAATGGGGAAAGCAGCAACTCTTCTAGAAAAGAAATCAAGCCCAGGTTGGTACAAATGTCCTTTTTGGAAGCCTGAGATGCAGAACTTTTTCAGAAATGTCTCTACTGCTTTTCTAGATACAACAGGAGGACCCACAGGTAGGCGTGCTGCTACTGCAGGTAAGCGGACCTTACTGGAGTACATGCTAAGCCTCCACGAAACAGTTCTGTCAAGTATCATAGCGCACATGGTACTTCTGCTTCATTGGGTACTAGGGTCTTCCTTTCTGACACCATAGGAAGAATCTTATCCATGTTGCTAGACATGATTTCCTAGTGCTTGGATTCATGGCCTCCCTCACTACACAGTGCAAACACTCCAATTTGCAGCCAAAGGGCAACAATGCTAAATCTTCCAGGCTGCCAGACTGAGGATCATCTTGAACCCAGAGCATCTTAAGGTTCTCTCGAATTGCATCAATAGGTCCACCCACATGGGCAGACTCACTGGGTCTTCTTCGGCCAGCAACATGAGATGGGAGAAATACTGCTGCCTTGGCCAAAAAGGGGTTATAGGGCTCATCTGTGAAAAAAATACAGGAAAAGCAACCAATCACTTTTGGAATCTAAGCAGAGTGGAAAAAGGCACCTAAAAACCTATCTTTGGAACTATTAGGATGTAATTTTAAAACTTACACATCCAAAAGCTTCATAGTCCTATTTTGAGCACCCAAGACCTTTGCAGCCTATGACAAGAAAAAGTTGCTTACTGTGGAGCCTGGGGCTACCACTTATCGATATTATATCCAAGAGAGGAAGACATCTGTAAAAGACAAAAGACAGTCAATCTTCCCTACATGGTGTCTGGCTCTATCAAGTCATTAAATGAAGCATGGCACACCTCCAGTCTTCATTAGAGGGACATTCATCTGGTGTTGACTATTTGGCACGTCTTGCCTGCCAACCTTGCAAAACAGTTAAAAACCCTTTGGTAAAAATAACAAGTCTGAAGCTTTTGTCAGAGAAAGGTCAGTGATGAATCCAGCTGAGACTTCCTACAGTCCAGTCTAAGACATTTAACACAAACTTATTACCCTTTCAGTTGTGTTTTTGTCATCCACTATCACCAAGGGAAAGCATTCTTCTCTCTCAGTGGGAAAGCTTTTCTCTACAGAAAGTATTTAATTGTGTCCAGTGCAGAGGCTTCCCTTATTTTATAGTCCCGACTCTGGAGTGGCTTCATCAGGGGTAGGCAACTCTAGACAATGACTGAGCAGGTACCATTCTTAGTAAAAGGTTCCTCCTAGAGTGAGATTTCTGAGGCAAAACATCTGAATGACAGCTGCCAGATGCCAGGGTCGAAAAACTAAATGAATGCTGCTATGGTGTTCCTTAGAGTATTTACAGTTTTGGGACTAAAGTCTTTGCAGACGGCACGAGGCAATACTGAGGTCAAGACCTGCATTACAAGCATATTTGTCCTGCCTCTCGCAGTTAATCTATCTTTTACAAGCATGGAATTATTGGGCTAGCATTCCTATATCTCCAAGGGGAAAATCCGCACCCCAGCACACAACTGAAATGCAAACAAACTAGTAAAGCAGCCCCTACTACAGAAGGGTCTTTACAAGATAAAGAAATCTCTTAAGAGGTACCTTTCACGCTCTTCACCTCTTGCCCTGGTCAAATGGAAGGTAAGCGGCAAGAAATCAGTTAACCACATGCCTTCCTTCATACCACAAGGTGGGAACATCCAGGAGGCAAGAGGTACAAAGTAGGAATAGAAAAGAAAAGGACAAGGCCTGAAACTCTGACTATAAGTAGGACTCCACCTGTGGCAGAGATCCCGGAAATTATGACTTCAATAGTGGCTAACACGGCCATCATTAACTACCAAGATAAGACTGCATATCACAGAATATTGTTGCTCATGTTCAACTAATCGCATACCTTCCCTATAAAGCAAATCCCTCAAATAATTTCCCTTTTACTGACCCATTCCCATCATTTGATATAAAAAATAAATAAATAAAAAAAAAGCAACTATATTCAAAACATGACAACCACATTAGCCCCTCCACAGTTAGCCATTTAGAATGACATACTCACAAACCCATCAACAAATGGTAATACACAGGAAACAAGGGAGTAGAAAATGCAGCATTTGCGGATGGTATAGAATATGAAAAGGTTGAAACAAAGCTACCCCTGTATCAGAAAACTTTCTGTACCACTAAAAGGATAATGGACCACTTGTGAGATATTAGCAAACACTGGCTGAGCTTGATTGCCAATAAAATGGCTTCCCCCAGAACGTGGTGTGCTACAAGAAAATGGTTCATATGCAAAAAGTGGTTCATAGACATTGCCTACTTCAACCTCAGGGAGATCCTCCATGCTTGCCAATTACCAAACTGAAGCCATGTTGTCAATGTAAACAGGTATAGCACTGAAAGTAAGAAAGCCCCAAAAGGCCTAGAGAGTCATCAGAATTGCCCTCATTTCCAAGATACTGACATACAGGCTAGCTTCGGCTTGCAATCATGCATCAAGAACTGTATGTTGCTGACAATTCATCCAAGCCTGAACCACAGCAGAAAGTGCAGTTGGGTACACATACCATAAATGTAGATGTTCGAATGCAGTCATCACACTTGGGTTATCCTGCCAGGGGTAGCCCTCAGTCGGCCTGAATACCAGAGGCTTAGTATTTGTGCGTCGGTTGCTATCGCTTCAGGACTGATATCAGCTTGTCAGGGGTATAAAAACAGGCAGCCAACGCCATTACATCAGTTTTTCTTGCCCCAAATGTCAGGAGCCCCCCAAATAGGAAGCGAAGTTATGGTGGAAAAACACCACCAGTAAAAAGTAAATATCAATATCCCTGTAAGAAGTGAGTAAGATAAATAGAGGAAGAGAGAGAGAGAGACAAGGGGGGCTGGAGGGTGGGAAACCAGGACTGCAACATTGAATACACTTGAACATCTACATTTATGGTAAGTGCACACGACTGTACTATGTTCATGTTTCACTGTTGCTGTCATCACACTTGGGTTGATTCCCAAAGCTGAGGAATAGGTGGAGGCAGTCAAGAAGAGTTGGGTCTGGCTAGTATACCCTGCAGGACTGCTGTTGCAAAGCCCACCCTGGATTTGGAGAAAATAGGCAGGTGGTAATGCTTTGTGAAGGTATGAACAGAACTCCAAGTAGCAGCTTCCAGAATGTCCCTGGTAGGGACTCCTCTGAGAAAGGCTGTAGAGGTTGAAGTTGCCCTAGTGGAATGTGTTCTGACCCCCTGAGGGGGTAGTTTTCCATGGTGTTTGTAACAGAAATGGATACAGTGTGCTATCCATTTGGAGATGGTTTGTTTTGATATGGCCTTGCCCTCTGCCCATGGGGCAAAGCTGACTAGTAACTGGTCAGATTTCCTGAAGAGTTTAGTACTATCAAGGTAGAATATGAGCTGTCTGTGCACGTCTAAAGAGTGCAGGATCCTTTCCTCCTTATTTTGAAGATTAGGGAAAAAGGGCAAATGGACAGACTGGTTGAGAGCCACACTGGACACCACTTTAGGTATAAAAGTAGGGTTAGTCCTGAGGGAGACCCTGTCAGCATGAAAAATAATGAAGGGTTCCACAGGCATAAGTGCTTGTAGCTCAGTCTCCTAGCTGAAGTGATGGCCAGAAGCAAGGCTGTTTTCCAAGAGAGGAAGTTTAACTCTGCTGATGCTGCAGGCTCAAAGGGGGGTAGGATGAGCTTTTCCAACACAAAATTAAGGTCCCAAGCAGGGGTGGGGGTCTCTTCTTGGTGGTCATATGGTGTTACCCCTCTCAGGAATGTTTGACGAGAGGGTGAGAGAAGAGAGGTGGCTCAGTGCTGTAATAAGTAGAGATGGCAGAGGCATGGATCTTAATGGAAGAGAAGGACAGGCCTCTGTGGAATAAGTCTGCTAGGTAATCCAGGATGAGAGGTAAGGAGGGCTTGTGCTGTATCTGCTCCTTTAGAGTGAATCCAGGAACAATACCTTTTCCACTTATCAGCATAGGATTTCCTTGCACTGGGTCTCCTAGCTTCACGTATGACATCCAGTACCTGCTTCCTTAGGCTGGCCACTGGAGGAGAATTTTGGTAATAAGCCAGGGTGCAAGGTTCAGGGTTTTCAGTTGCGGATGCAAGATCTGTCCCCTCCTGCTGAGTGAGGAGGGTTGGGATCTGGGGTAGGTGCCATGGTGGCACCAGTGCCAGACTGTGCAGTAGTGGGTACCCAGTGTTGGCATGGCCAGTCTGGGGCAATCAGGATTGCCCTTGGTTTTTCCTGTCTTATCTTGAGTAGTACTCTTGTAAGAAGAGGCAGAGGGGGAAATGCATAGATTCAGAGGTTTACCCACTGGAAGGATAGGGCATCCACTTTCCAGGCCTTGCTGTGAGGTACACTGGTGCAGAATTTGCTGAGCTGGTGGTTGTATGGGAGGCAAACAGGTCTACCTTCGGGGTACTCCATTTCTGGGTCAGAAGGCTGAAGGTGTTGTGGTCTAATTGCCACTCGTGTGGGTCTAGGAGATTTCTGCTCAAGTCAGAGAGTTTTGTTTGCCTGGCAGGAATTGAACTTGCAGGTGAATATGCACAGCTGAGGCAGTGTTCCACAGGGTCATGGCTAGCCTGCAGAGTGGGTAAGAGTGGGTTCCCCCCTGCTTGATGTACCACATCACTGTGGTGTTGTCGGTTTTTATTAGAAGGGGCCCCGATGAGAGTAGAGATTTGAAAGCTGTCAGAGCGTGTTGAACAGCTAGCATCTCTTTTTGGTTGATGTGCAGATGAATTTGGTTTGGGCTCCAGTGGCCCTGAATGCACCTGCCATCCAGATGTGCACCCCAGGCATAGTCTGATGCGTCTGTGATTAGGGTCTGGGCGGCATGGGGTTGTGTAAAGGGAAGTCCCTTGTTGTGGTTGCATGCTCCTGCCCACCAAAGAAACTCTGTCCTTAGACAATGACAGTTTCCAGGTCCTGAGAATGTTGGCGCCAAAGACATTTTAAGTACCATTGACGTTTCCTCATATGCAATCTGGCATATGGAATTAGTAGAATGTAGGAGGCCATGAACACTAGAGCCTGCAGGATTTTCCTTGCGGATAGCTGGTTCTGGTGGCCATTTGAGCGAAGCAGCCTGTCAGAAAGGCTTGTTTTTCTGGAGTAAGGTACGCCATCTGGGATGCTGTGTCCAAGCTTGCTCCCAGGAATACAATTTTTTGACTGGGGACTAGTTTGGATTTCTTTTCGTTGATAGTGTACCCCAGGGAGGGAGGTTAGAAGGTCCTTTACAAATGTCAGGTGCTGCAACAGCTTTTCCTGTCTACCTGAATCAGGCAATCGTCCAAGTAAGGGTATATGTGAATCTTTCTCCGTCTGCAAAAGGCAATGGCTGGAGCCAGGCATTTTGTGAAAACTCTGGGAGCAGTGGCTAAGCGAAAGGCAAGTGCAGAGAACTGATGATGCATAGATCCTGCCCTGAAACGTAGATATTTCTTGCAGGAGTCCCTGGATACAGATGTGCAGATAGGCTTCCTTTAGGTCTAGGGTGGCTAACCAGGCATCTTTGGGACAGCATAGGGTGAAAGCTGCTGTAGGGTGCGCATTTTGAAATTTGGTACCACCAGGAAAGTGTTTAGAATGGATAGATCTAAGATTGAGCGCCCGGTTCCCTCTTTTCTGGGTACCAGGAAAAGTCTGGAATAAAAACCTTGGCCTACCTGTTCTGCAGGAACAGGCTGAATTGGCCTTATGGAGAGCAGGGACTGAACTTGGTTTTGTGCCTCTGCCCACTGGTTTGGAGGAAGGTCTGGGAACCCTTTTGGGGTCGGCAGCATGCAGAAATAAAATTTGTACCCCTGGGACACTATGTTGGGGACCCATCGATCTTTGGTGATGGAGGTCCAGTTTTTGTGCATGGTGGGCAAGTTTTTCTCCTAGGGGCACGAGCAATTGGGCAGAGGTGAGGGGAGGATTTGAGAAGTCATTGTGAATTCTTTCCGTAAGGGGATGGCCTAGCACTCCCTGTTTTAAAAGAGGAGGTACTCCATTGCTTAGATCTCTGCATACTCAGACTGTAATCTGGGGGATCTGTTTCCCCGGGGTCTAATTAGAGATGGCCTTGAGGGGGCTGGAAAGGACCAATGTTTTGAGGGGCAATGCCTACTGAATCTAGGAGGCCGCACTTGCAAAAGATCTTTCACTGTCTGCATAGACTTAAGCCTTTTCTTCCATCTTTTTTAAAACCTCTTCGGCCTTGGTGCCAAACAGATAGTTCTTGTTCATAGGAGCGTCTAATAATTTTGATTTGACATGGTCTGGCAAGGTCTGCTCCTTAAGCAGGCATGCCTTCTAAGTACAGAACCTGTGACTGCTGCCCTGCAAGATGCTTCTAGGGCATCAAACCCAAGGATATGCTCACTGACTTGGCCTGCAGAATGCATAAGCTCCTGTAATTCTTTATTTTCTGCACAGTCAGGAAAGGTAGATAATTTTTGCTTAGCAAGTTCCATAGTATGTTGCTCGTATTTTAGCATGTGGAACTGACAATTCAATGCTCTAATGGTGAGAGTTGCAGAGGTGTATACTTTTTTACCCCATCTGTCTAAAGCTCAGGATTCCCTGTCCGAAGGGGTGGGATTCTTAGCTGTAGTTGCTTTTATTCCTTTAGGTCCTTGGGAGATGACCTCTGGGTCAGCAGTAGAGTTTCTGAACAGAAATTTGTGAGTCAGGGACTCTGTAGTAACAGTCTGGTTTCCTTGGAGCAGGGGGTAAAGTATCAGGAGTTAGACTGGATTCCATAAAAACATCATCCACAACATCCAGAACAGGAGGGATAGCTAAGTGCTGTGGTAAACCTAAAAATTCCCTGAGTCTCTTTTTGGACTGAGGATAATCCTGGCATTCCCAGTGGGCATGCTCTCCCAAAGTATGTAGGGTTTCACCAAAAGAAAAATCCTCCGGAAGGGAGGCAGAAGGAATGGATTTCCTCTGCATCTGAATCCTTATAGGTAGATAAGGGCATGTCTTCATATTCAGAAACCTCAGAGTCGTAGGACTCTTGGTCAGATAAAGCTGGTGGGGACAAGTCTCTTTCTTTTAGCAAGGGAAAGCTGGCTTCCCCTAATCAGCATGATCAGGTCTTCTGCCATTTTAAACATCTGAGATTGTGGCAAGGAAGCAGGCACTTGAGTTTGGGTCATCGGTTTTTTAGGCATAGCTCGTACTCTTGGCCTTAGAAACACTGTAGTTTTAGAAAGAAGTGAAGATGAGAAAGAAGTCGTCGGTTTGTGTCGAATAATGGTAATGTGAAGAACTTTCTCAGAAGCTAGTGCCTGCACAGCAGCTCCGGACCCATCCAAGGTAGACACATCTGCAGGTTCCATAGTCAAAGTCGTCTCACGGCATACCGGACTCCGAACAGGTCTCGGTAGCGGCCTGAGAATCCATCGATGCAGGCATCAGGGGCTGCGAAAATGCTTCACTGAGTACCGGCAAACTGGCAACTAGCTTAACGGAGGCATCATCAGCAGTTTTGGACCTGTGCTGTCTGTCTTCATCCTTGCATTGTTTTGGAAGATCGGTAGTCTGATGGCTTACCAAAGCCATTTCGGAATATGGAAATCGAGAACAAAAGCATTTAGCTACACAAAGGGCCCAACAAATAGTTTGGGAGTTGAACAAAGCACAAAACCGACAGCGAGGGACGTCATGGTCTAGGCCTATAAAGGTGATGCAGTAAGAATGGAAATCTCGGTGTGGTATTTGCTTTCCACAAGCGAGACAATTGTTAACTTTTTCTGACATTGGTTAGAGCAAGAAAAAAGGATCCCCAACGGGGTACTATGCTTTAAAAGACTTCAGGAGGACTCAAATTCGGAAATGAAAACTCAGGTAGAAGCCAACCGGCACTCGTTCGAACTGCTTCTGCTTCGGGGTGCTCGGCAAGAAAGACTGATGTAATGGCGTCGGCTGCCTGTTTTTTACCCCTGACGACCTGACGTTATTTATGAAGCAACAGCAACAGACACAGAAATACTAAGCCTCTGGTATTTGGGCTGACTGAGGACTACCCCTGGCAGGATAACCCAAGTGTGATGACTGCAACAGTGAAACACGAAGAACATCTGAAGTTGAAACTTGGAAGGGATTGCAAGAGAGGTTTTGATGGTTGTAGTCAACACAGATGTTGCTTGCAGGACCCAGAAATGCTTTACCAGTTTAATGGGTCCAATATCTGGCACCAAAGAACCCTTGGGGTCTGAACACTCCAATGGAATCAAGCATAGGGAATCTTGCAAATGGCCACCAACATGAGCTCCAAAGACCTGAAATAAAGGAAGGCAAGCACCGACCAAGCCCTAGTGATATCAAGAAACATGTTGTCTAAGAAGCCTGTCTGCTAGGGTCAGGTGTATAAATGCAGATGTCTGCAAAGCGTCCACTTTGGACTTTGAAGTGCTCACAGTAATGGTCAAATACAGGGAAAGACTGAGCAGAGACTCCCTCACAGATTCTGCTCCTTATGTTAAGTAGGAGTCAGTCATCCATAAAAGGAAAACATCATGACTACTTGTAGCCTCCTTCACTGCAAATATGAACATGCATTTGATCAATACTCTAGGGGCTGCAGTAAGATCAAATAAAAGCATCTAGAACAGGTAATGACTTGGGACCTACTCAAAAGCAGAAAAACCTCAGCTCTTTTGTGATTTCTACAAGAAAATAAGTTTTCCAGAGGTCCAGACAGCTCAGACACACTCCTTCCTGACAGAGAAAGACACGGCTGCAACATGACCACACTAAAATATTCTTTCGAAACAAACTGGTTTAGAACACTGAAATACAGTATAAGCCTGAGATTCATGGATATCGTAAGAGCTAAGAACCACATGTAAAACCTGCATCATGTCCTAATGAGACCTATAGGAAGCTCACTTTCATAACTCAACTCATTTTTCTTTACTTAAGTTTTCTGATGGAAGGTATAAGAAGGTAAAGAATGTGGAAATGTGATAAGGTGAGGCTGCCAATTAGTTACGAGTGGAGTCTCACAGGATTTTGTCCAGTGTCCTCTCTCCTGTTTAGTATCTACTTCTCCGAAATCCAGGCCAACACGAAGGGACTCTGGCTGACAAAGTTCGCAGACGACTGCAAGTTGGGAGCTAATATAAACTCCCCAAGTGATGTTGATATCCTACAGAATGGCCTCACGGTGACCGACGACTGGTGTCAGAACCATGGCCTTAAGCTCAATGCCAAAAAATGTGTCATCATCCCCTTTGGGAAAAACCCGGTTCCCATGAATTACCACACTGACGGTAGTCCAGTGAACACAGAAGACGTTATAAGAGATCTGGGAACACAGGTTGACAGCAACCTCTCTTTTGATCACCACATTGCCACTGTGGTCAGAAAGTCCTTCTATGTGGCACATCTCATTACTAAGGGTTGTAAATCCAGGGAGAAAGAGGTCATTGACTCCCTCTACTCTTCCCTCATTAGGCCAACCATAGAGTACAATGCCCCACTTGGCATGTACCTCACTAGACACCTGCAACAACTGGAGAGGCAGCAAAAGTACCTCACAAAGAGAATTCTAGGCCTTAAACACTTGTCCTATATGGACAGATTTAAAAACCTCCAACTATTCTCAGTCTCATATCGCCTACTTAGAGGCGAACTCTGCTTGACTTACAAAGCCATGTCTGACCCAGCTCTGTTAGAAATGCTATATCTAAAGAAATCTCAATCCCTCCGGACCACACACTCCAGAGACCTCAACCTCATTACCACAATTAACAGAACATGTTGGAGGGACACGTTCATAACCCAGAGACTGCCCATGCTATGGAACAGACTTTCCCATACATGTCAAGCAGAGCACCTAGCTGACCCTCTTCAAGAGAAATCTTGAGGAGTGGATGGGAAACAGAAAATTCACCCCGGGGATAACACCAGTGGCTATACTCGACAGTAGCACTGGGAACTAATGTTGGGTGGCACTATGCCACAGTAATCCTATGACTAGGCTTGTAAAGGCCCCAGGGCCATTAGCCTAGTACACACCTATGAACCTATGTAGCCTTTGAACATTAAAGCCCTACCCCACCTGCTCATGTGACTGCCATGCATTCAAACAGTGGAAAGGCAAATACCACCTAAGTGGACAGTCAAACAAGGGCTCAGGAATCTGCTACTGCCTATCAAAAGGTAGACCCACAGTATCCCTTCTCCTGCCAATTGTTACTATATCTGAGCTGGCAAAACTTCTGCAAATTACATCATCAGTGGTGGTTTCTATCAGAATTATTTTGCTGCTACAGCTGGCTAAACAAACTAAAGCTGATGGGGACTTCACTGCTTTCTAGAGAAAGAGCAATTACTACATTAGCAATGAATTTAAGAATACTTTGCTTTTTTTTTTTTTTTTTTAAGTTAGCCCTGCTAGTAGAACTCAAAGTTCCTTAATTCCAGACTGCTCTAGTTACGATTTGCATATCAGGGTATAACCATGCCTCTCAGAACACAAGACATTATAACTACTAGATGTAGATATTTCCACAATTAATAAATTAACTACATAATTATCTACACAAAAAGTTTAGTCCCCCAATGCTTCAGCAAAAACTTTCTAGGGAGAATTAAACAAACACAAAGCACATACAATAAAAATGAAATGCCGCAAACCAATTAATGAAAATTCAATTACTTACAAAGCCTTCCAAATACAAACTTGGTTCATATAAAACAACAACATATGGGAGAAACTCTCCCAGCTAGGGATTAACCCATACATCACTAGATGGGTAGCCAAATGGCTCACCAACAAAATGCACGCTGTCAAAGTTGGGGAGTTTACATCCATCAGTAGACTAGTTACCAGTGGGGTACTACAAGGATTTGTGCTGAGCCCTCTGCTTTTTGGAATCAATTTCTCTGAGATCCAGGTGAAAGTACCTGGCCTGTGGCTTACCAAGTTTGCAGATGACTGCAAACTGGAGACAATCATCTAGTCCCCCCCAACGATGTAAACATATTACAGAAGGGACTGACACACAAATGACTGGTGTCAAAATCACAGACTAAAACTAAACGCAAAAAAAAAAAAAAATGCCTTATTTTTTTTGGCAAAGTAGCCCCTGCTAATTATGATATAAAATGCACCCCTCTACACATGAACGGAGTGGTGCGAGACTTGGGAACACAGGTTGATATGAAATCTAAACTTTGATTGGTGTCCATAGCGGTAAGGAAAGCCATCTACATTGCATATCTCATAAATAAGGGCATCGTGTCCCAAAACTATGGAGGTTATAACTCCGCTGTACCCTACCATTATCAGACCACTAACTGATACAATGCTCCCTTCTGTATGCATCTCACCAGACACCTAAAACAACTGGAAAGACCACACAGATTTCTAACAGAGAACCCAGGGCCTCCAAAACGTGATTTACATGAAAAGTCTAAAAGCCCTGTCACTGCACTCTGTATCATACAGGATGCTGAGAGGCAAACTGTGCCTAGTCTACAGAGCAGTCTCTAACTCTGCCCTAATGGAAATCCTGCACATCCACAAATCATATGAGAAGTTTCACTTGCTCCAAGGATCTCAACCTAGCCTGTGACATTAACAAAACATGCTAGAGAGAGAGAGACGCATTTCCCAGAGATTGCCACTCTTCTGGAATAAGCTCCCACTTAACGTAAAACAGAGCATTTCAATGACCCCATTTAAGTGCAACCTTGACAAACTGGATGGGCGACCGTAAATTCACCCCCGGGGGTGGTACCTATGACCCTCATGAACAAGGGTAGTTGGTGATGACCATAGAATTGCTCTGCTAATAACGGCTATCTAACTATGGTCAATTACAGTACATAGGTGTTTTACATGGTTAGGCTTGTAAAGGCCCTACGGCCATTAGCTTAGTAACCACCTATGAATCTACATATGACTGCTTGCCCAGAAAGAAAATCATACAGAGAAACTATCAGTGAGACCACAAGAGGCCTAGTCATCTACATCTTTAAGAAGACACAAAAGTTTCTTGCTAGCTTTTCTGAGTACTTAGTATTGGTCGCCTCACAATTTGATGCTATCTGTGTCATTATTGATCACAGATAGGTCAGAGTCCCCAGCTACTAATAACCCTGGGAAGTCTCATGGAAGGATATGCCAGAGTACAGAAGAACCAAAGGAAGCCCTGCTCCTGGACACCAAGTCTAACTTGTAGTGAGCAACAGAGGTATGGGGATTAGATCAGGTAGCAGCAGCGCAAATCTCATCTAAACACAGTTTAGCCAAGAAGGCAGAAGATGAGGCTACCGACCTAGTAGAGTGGGGCTTTGACTGATCCAGTGAGCTCCAGGTGTCTGCTTTCATAAATATAAGAAATACAGCTGGCAATCCAATAAGAAATAGACACCTTGGAAACCATTTGACCTCATCCTGGCCTGAGAAAAGGCAACAAAGAGCCGATCAGACTTTCTAAACTTTTCCGCCCAGATGAGGTAAAAATGTAACTGCTTATGATCATCCAAACAATGCAACTGATATTTGCCTTTATTGGAAAAATTTTGAAAGAACACAGTAAGTTGAATCAACTGATTAAGAGTTGCCTCCAAAGCTACCTTAGGGACAAAAGAAGGATTAGTACTGAGAGACACCCTATCCTTATGGAATACCATGAAGGAAGGGTTTATGCACAGAGCCTGCAATTTGAAGACTCTCCTGGCTGAAGTAACCTCTACCAAAAAGGCAGTCTTCCAGGACAGGAATTTGAGGACACAGGTCGCTGCAGGCTCAAAAGGCTTCTGCGTCAAAGACTGCAGCAACAGAGTGTGATCCCAAGGGGGGGTGGGAGCCTTTACAAGAGGTCCGAGTAGAAAGATCCCTTTAAGGAAGGCCTTGCATAGCCTCGAAAAGGTGGCACTTTCGCTAAAATGGAAGTTGGAGATAGCAACCAGGTGGAGTTTAATCAGAGAAACTAGCCCCCTGTTGAAAAAGAAAGGCCAGGAACAACAAGATGCCAGGAACAGAAGCTGAAAAGGGATCTAGACTGCGCTGTTTTGCCCATATAGAGAATCTCCTCCATTTGCTAAAATACACCTTCTTGGTAGATGGCTTTTGAGAAGCCAAATAATGAGTCTTAACCGGGGAAGGAAGCATGGACTGGGAAAGAATCACTGGAATTGGAGGTACCAAGCAATCAGACGAAGAGACTGAAGGTTGGGAAGAGGAAGCCCCCAAGGATGGGAAATGGGATCTGAAATGGGATCTAATATCCAAGGCGGATATTTCAGATGAGACCAAAGGAGGGAAAAAGTACAGTTTTGTACCTACCATAAATGTAGATGTTCGAGTGCTCATACAGCTGCAGTCATCACACTTGGGTTATCCTGCCGTCAGGTGGGTCCTCGGTCGGCCGAATGCCAAAGTCTAGATCCGGCATCGGTTGTCGTCGCTTCTTCCCTGACGTCAGTGTGGCAGGGGTATAAAAGAGGCAGCAGACGCCATTTTCTTCAGTTTTTCTTGCCCCAGATGTCAGGTGCCCCCAGAAAGGAAGGCAAAACATGATATTATGCAAACATACAAAGTAGATAAATCAAAACAGTAGTTGCAAGCAAATACACCATAAAGGAATACCCCAAATAGGTTGTATGTTAAAGGTGTTTGTCATAAGCCCTGTCCTAAGAGGGGATGGAGGGAGGGTAACCTGGACTGCAGCTGTATGAGTACTCGAACATCTACATTTATTGGTAGGTACAAAACTGTACTATGTTCATCGTGCATACAGCTGCAGTCATCACACTTGGGTAGAATCCCAAAGCTAAGTAAGGGTGGCAGGTACTAAGCGGAATTAGAAGGGGCTAGAATGCCCTGCAGGACTGCTGTGGCAAAGCCCGCTCTAGATTTTTGAGTATAGAGGAAGGTGGTAGTGCTTGGAGAAAGTGTGCACTGAACTCCAAGTAGCTGCTTCCAAAATGTCCTTGGTAGGGACCCCCCTGAGGAAAGCTGCAGAGGTAGCTGTAGCCCTGGTGGAGTGGGATCTGATGTATACAGGCACTGATTTTCCATGAAATGAATAACAAAAGCGTATGCAGTGGGCTATCCATTTTGAAATAGTCTGTTTGGAAATAGCCTTTCCTTGAGCACCTGTAGCATAGGACACAAAGAGCTGCTCAGATTTCCTGAATGACTTTGTTCTGTCCAAGTAATAACGAAGTTGCCTGTGAATGTCCAAGGAATGTAGTAGCCTCTCTCCTTTGTTCTGTGGATTTGGATAAAATGTAGGTAAATGAATAGTCAGATTCAAAGCTACACTGGATACTACCTTTGGCATGAAGGTAGGGTTGGTTCGTAAGGAAACCCTGTCCTGATGGAAAATGATGAATGGTTGCACAGCAATGAGGGCCTGTAGCTCTGAAACCCTGCGAGCTGAGATAAACAGCCAGAAGGAAGGCTGTTTTCCACAACAAGTATTGTAGCTCTGTTGAAGAAGCCGGCTCAAAAGGAGGCAGGGCCAGCTTTTCCAATACGAAGTTGAGGTCCCAAGCTGGGGCTGGTGGTTTCCGTGGGGGGTTTATATTTTTTGCCCCTCGGAGGAACTGCCTTAATAGAGGATGTGAGAATAAAGGAGGATCTGTATTGCATTGTGCTGAAATGGCTGAAGTGTGGATCTTGGTGGAGGAGAAGGAAAGGCCACTGTTTAACATCTCAGCTAGGTACTGTAAAATTTGAGGTATATTTATTACCCAAGGATTCTGGCCCTTTTCTTGATTCCAGGAACAAAATCGTTTCCATTTGGCGGAGTAGGTTTTTCTTGTAGAGGGTCTCCTGGCCTCCAAGATGACATCCTGCACCTCCTTGGAGAGGAGAGTCTGTTGGGAAATTAAGGTATTCTCCATGCAGCTAGATTTAAGGTTTTGAGCTGGCTGTGAAGGGTTTTGTAGTTGTGCTGGGACAACAGAAGAGGGACTAGAGGTAGGATCCATGGTGGCGAGTGTGACAGGCTCTTTAGGAGAGGATACCAGTGCTGTCGTGGCCAGTCTGGAGCAATGAGAATCATTTGTGGCCTCTCTGCTCTGGTTTTTAAAAGAACTTTGGTCAGTAGAGGTAGAGGCGGGAAGGCATAGACTGTCAATGTTGTCCAATTGAAAGAGAGTGCGTCTACTTTCCAGGCCTGTGGATGATAGGTCCTTGAACAGAATTTCTCCAACTGGTAATTTCTGTGGGTAGCAAATAGATCTATGTCTGGCTGTCCCCATGCCTGAGTTATCTCTGAGAAGACTTGAGGATGCAACTTCCATTCGTGTGGGTCTGTCATATTTCTGCTTAAGTTGTCTGCCAGTGTGTTTTCCTTCCCTGGCAGGAATTGTGCCTGTAGTTGAATTTGTAATTCCAGTGCTGTGTTCCACAGGGTCATAGCTTGCCTGCACAGGGGGTATGAATGAGTCCCCCCGTTTGTTTATGTACCACATGACTGTGGTGTTGTCTGTCCTTATTAATAGCTGGCCTGGATGCAGTAGGTCTTTGAAGGTCATAAGAGCATTTTGCACGGCTAGCATCTCCTTTTGGTTGATGTGTAAATGCTTCTCTTTTTGGGACCATTTTCCCTGAATGCACTGATCTGCCATGTGTGCTCCCCAGGCGTAGTCTGAGGCATCTGTTGTGATGATTTGAGTTGCTTGAGGTAAACAGAAAGGGAGACCTGTGTTTCTTTGGCATGCTTGAGCCCACCACAAAAATTCCTTTTGAAGGCATGGAATGAGTGGTATAATTGTTTCCAAGCTGTGGCTGTGTTGAGACCATAAGTTTTTAGGTACTATTGCAGTTTCCTCATATGCAGCTTTGCACATGGTATTAGTAGGATGCAAGATGCCATGAACCCCAGAGCCTGCAGGACTTTCCTTGGAGTTAGTCTGGTTAAAGTTGCCATTTTGTTGAAGTATTGAGACAGTTGCCCTTGTTTGTCTGGCGTGAGGTAGGCCATCTGGGTTGTTGTATTTAAGCTGGCACCCAGGAAAATTATCTGTTGAGAAGGTATTAGTTTTGATTTCTTTTTGTTCACTGTGTAACCCAGGTAGTTTAATAGATTTATCACAAACGCCAGATGCTGCAATAGAATGTCCTTGCTGTCCGCTTGGATCAGGCAGTCGTCCAGATATGGGTAGATTTGTATTCCTTGTTGTCTGCAGAAGGCAATTACTGATGCCAGGCATTTTGTAAACACTCTGGGCGCAGTAGATAAGCCAAAGTGCAATGCAGAGAATTGGTAATGGGTTGAACCTGCAAGAAATCTGAGGTATCTTCTGCAATCTTGTCTGATAGGGACATGCAGGTATGCCTCCTTGAAGTCCAACGTTACCAGCCAAGACTCCTTGCCCAGCATGGGAAGAAGCTGCTGTAATGTGAGCATCTTGAATTTTGGTACCTCTAGGTATGTGTTTAGAATAGATAGGTCTAAGATGGGTCTCCAATCTTTGTCCTTCCTTGGTACCAGAAATGGTCTTGAATAAAAACCTTGACCTTGTTCTTTTGCAGGTACCTCTTGAATTGCTTTCATATCCATGAGAGCGGAAATGTGTCTTTGTGCCTCTGCACTTTGACTTTGTGGCAGGTTTGGCATGCCTCTCACTTTTGGAAGGGTGTGAAAGTGGAACCTGTAGCCTCTGTCTATAATATCCAGAATCCATTTGTCTTTTGTAACAATGTGCCAGTTTTTTGAAAATAAGGCCAGTTTTCCGCCCAAAGGTGCTGCCATTATAGCTTTGTTTGGCAGGCATAGGGGGAAGTCATTGTGTCTATTTTCTAAATAACTGTGGTCTATCTTCTCCACCTCTTGGGTTTGGTGCTTGCCACTGTCTAGCTCTGTAAGATCCTTGAGGTTGTCCTCTACCCCTTGGGCATCTGTATCTGCCCCTTTGGGGTCTGTCC
The DNA here is from genome assembly GCF_019279795.1 of Protopterus annectens. Lineage (NCBI taxonomy): Eukaryota > Metazoa > Chordata > Ceratodontiformes > Protopteridae > Protopterus > Protopterus annectens. The sequence goes on along the minus strand of NC_056741.1, from coordinate 1,345,175,495 downwards.
ATGGCTAGAAAGGACCAATTTTTTGAAGGCCAGTTTCTGCTGAAGCGTGGAGGTTGCACCTGCAAGAAATCTTTAACTGTTTGCATAGATTTCGCTTTTTCCTCCATTTTCTTTAGTACATCCTCAGCTTTAACACCCAACAATACATCTTTTTGAAGTGGTGCATCTAATAACTTTGCTTTGACATGATGTGGTAAGGTTTGCTCTTTGAGCCAAGCATGTCTACGTATGACAGACCCCGTGACAGCAGCTCTATATGAGGCCTCTAAAGCATCAAACCACACTGCAAGGTATGTTCCCCCACTTGCTCTGCTGCATGCAACAAATCCTGCAACTCTTTCAAATCTGGTTGTTCTGTTTGTGTCATTTTGCCTTTCAGCTGAGATAACAAGAACTGTTGGTACTTTAACATATGAAATTGACAGTTTAATGCCCTCATGGTTAAAGTGGCTGATGTATACACCTTTCTAATGCTCTGGAATCTCTCTCTGAAGGTAAAGGGTTTTTAGCAGTAGAGGCCTTAATCCCCTTGGGACCCTGTGAAATTGTTTCTGGGTCAGCAGTATGGCTTTTATAAAGGAACTGATGAGAATCAGGAACCCGGTAATATCTGTCTGGTTTAACAGGGGCTGGAGGTAAAGAGTCTGGATTAAGACTGGCTTCTGCATAAACATCATCCAAAATATCTAAAACAGGAGGGATAGCCAGGGGCCTATGCTGGGGGAGCAGTAGAAATTCCCTGAGCCTTTTCTTGGAATCTGAGTAATCTTGGCCTTCCCAGTGGAAGTGCTCTCTCAATGTATGCAGGGTTTCCCCAAAAGTGTAGTCCTCAGGGGGGGGGGGCGAGGGAATAGACTCCTCAGCATCAGAGTCTTCAAAAGGGGAATAAACGTAATCCTGGTCCTCAGAATGGTCTGAGGTAATAGAAGCCTGGTCTGAAGAAGGGTAGTCTTCCTCCAACCTGGGTCTTTTGTCTGAGGGGAGTTGAGAACCCCTGATGAGAGTTATCAAATCCTCAGCCATTTTAAGCATCTGTTTTTTAGGCTTGGGGCCTTGAGAGGAGGTCTGAGGACCCTGTTTTTTAGTTTTCATTGCAGCTTTAGATTTAGTGAAGGATTTAATAGAGAAGGTGGTAGGCCTGAAGACGCCTTCAGAAATGGCAGGACTCGCTAAATTTTCGGTTTCCCCGCCAAGAGTGGCGTCGGTATCTGCAGTGGGAATGGAGACCGAGGAACCTGCGACCTCGGGTACTGAAGTCACCGGTAAAATAGTTTTATCGGTAGTCAGGGGCTGTGTAGGCGCCTCGCTGAGAACCGGAGAACCGGTAGTCGGCCTAAGCGTGGTCTCAGTACTCGGTGCAGGCCTCGGATGTCGGTCCTTATCTTTGCGTCTTTTACCTAAAACTGGCGTCGGTGTATCCGACGACATGATATAATTAAATTTTTTGCCAAAATAATGAAGGGCGAACTCCGCCCGGCGCTTAATAGTGCGCTTGTTAAACCTAGCACAAAAACGGCAGGCCGAGACGTCATGGTCTGGCCCTAAGCAAGGTATACAGAAAGAGTGAAAATCCTTATGCGGTATTTGCTTCCCACAAGAAATGCAATTATTAACTTTGTCTGACATCGGTCTGAGGCAAGAAAAGTTTCCCCAACGGGGTACTTAGCTTTAAAGAAGACTTCGGCTGAAATACTGTTCGTAAATCTCAGGAGCTGGCCGACCGGCACTTGGGAACTGCTTCTGCTTCGGGCACCGCGCGGCAAGAAAGACTGAAGAAAATGGCGTCGGCTGCCTCTTTTACACCCCTGCCGCACTGACGTCAGGGAAGAAGCAACGACAACAAGACGCCGGACCTAGACTTTGGAATACGGCCGACCGAGGACCCGCCTGACGGCAGGATAACCCAAGTGTGATGACTGCAGCTGTATGCACGATGAACATCCACATCTGATGAGGATAGAAGGGGAGCAATAAGGATGAGAGGAGTCTTCAGGAGACTAGCTTTCTGTAAGACTTTGGGAAAGAGGGGAGTTGGAGGACAGGCATACAGAAGTCCCGACGGCCAGTCGTGAACCAGAGCATCTCTGGGTGACATCACCGTTGGGGGGGGGTCAGGGCAAATTATTTGCTGCATTTGTGACCAACTGGAGAGGCAAAAAGATCGCATCAAGGGAGAACCCAGCAGTCAAATATCTGACATGCAACTGACAGATTCAAGGACCACTCGTGAGGACTCAGGATAGATCTGCTAAGTGTGTCAGCTAACACAACGGAACTGCCAGGAATATGCGTTGCAAGAAGAAAGCGTCTGGAAGACATCGCCCATTCCCACACTCTCATGGTCTCTCTGCACAGGAGATGAGATTGTGTTCCCTTCCTGCTTGTTGATGTGCCAGACCACTGCCATGTTGTCTGACTGAACTGCAATGGTCCGGAGAGGGAGAGTCTGGGAAGGCTTGCAATGTTAGAAGGACTGTTCATCTCCAGGACACTGATGTGCAATTTGGTCTCTAAGGGGGACCACATGCCTTGAACAGTCCCTCCCCAATAATGTTCCCCCCACCCCAACAGGGAGACATCTGTAGCCACCATGGCTTGGGGCTGGGGAAGACAGAAGGGTCTGCCTAGAAGATCTTTTGCTTGCAGCCACCAAGCAATGTGACGTCTGCAGACTTGAGAAAGCCCGACAGTCATGGACATGGGATGAAGATGAGCTGACCATTGCACCACTAGGGTCCACTGTAGAACTCGCATGTGATATCTGGCTACAGGGACTTACTGAATCATTGCCACCATTGAACCAAGAGCTTGCAAGATTAAATGGACTGCAGGACGTTCCAGATCCAGAAGACTACAGACCTATTCCCAAATCATCTTGACACTGCGTGGGGGAAGTGCTGCAGTCTCTGACACAGTGTCCAGAAGGACCCAGATGAATTCTAGGCTCTGACATGGGGCAAGATGAGATGTGTGCAGGTTGACTGATGCCTAGGTCCTGAAAGAGACTGTGTGTAATCCATGGCAAGTGTGAGCTGATGCCTTGTGAGTGCTGTGAGGAGCCAATTGTCCAGGTATGGAAAGACCTGGAAACCTTGCAGCCGGAAATGGGCTGCTACCATTGCCATACATTTGGTAAACACCCAGGGGGGGGGTGAGGTGAGTCCAAAGGGCAGGGCTCTGAACTGATGGTGATTGGCCCCCAGCCAGAAGCTCAGGTATTTCCTGGAGTGTCTGTCAGTTTTGATGCGACAGTACCCATCCTTGAGATCCACTGAGCACATCCAATCATCCTTGCACAGAAGAGGCAGAATGGACTGAACAGTGACCATCTGGAACTTTGACTTCTTGACCAACAAATTTAAAACACTGAGGTCCAGAATGGGGCACAGGTCCCTATTTTTTAGGGGGGCACCAAAAAGAAGAAAGAGTAAGTTCCAGACCCTCTTTGCCCTGTTGGGACCATCTGGATGGCTCTTTTTTTGAAGGAGGTCTCAAGCCTCTAGAAGGGCCAATTTCCCTTTGGTGGAGTGGGACATCCGGGAGAGATTTTTGAGCTGGAGGAGGCTAAAAAAAGGGTATGAGGTAACCCCTGGACACTATGTTTAACACCCACTGATCTGAGGTAATACTTGTCCAGGCTAATGGGTGGAGGGAGAGATGACCCCCGACTGCCTCCAGGGCAGGACAGCCAGGCAGCGCTTCAGGAGCGCTGAGAGGGGCTTCTCCAAAAAGAGTTCCTGGGAGCCCTGGTTCTGGGGTCCTCTATCGCTGGGGTGACGTCTGTTGTCAAACACCCTTACCCAGCTGGAGGAAAAGGATTCCTGAGGAGCACTCTGGAAGGAAGTCTGAAACACGTGGAACAGTTTCTTATTACCTCCTCTGATTTTTGGAAAAAGATAGTTTGGGAGTAGAGAACTTGATCCTGACCGTAGACAGAGTGTTTTCCTCCTGCTCAATACGGGTTAAATTTCTTTGACTGAAGGGCCAAACAGAGTTGACCCACCGAAAGGGGCATTAGTGAAGGACGTCTTGAAGGGTTCCGCAAACCTGCAAAGGCAAAGCCAGGCATGGCGCCTAATGGCAATGTCAGTGCCAGCTGCTCAAGGGTTGGCCTCCACCACACTGGAGATCTACCTCATCAAGGTGTTAGTTAGAGCAGGCAGCTTCAGAGAGACCAATTTGAGACTCTCTGGAGGTAGCAACTCAAAAAGGGAAGTGGAGAGCTCTGACACAAAGTCCCTTTCCAGCCGGGTAAAGTGTGCCATGTAGTTGGTTGCTCTCAGTCCAAACGTAACTGAGTAAGTCCCCCAAGGGAGAACGTCCTGAAAAGCTTGCACCAAGAGGAGGACTGCTCATCCCTAGGACAGTGATATGCAACCTGGTCTCTATGGGAGACAACGTGCCTTGGACTATCTTCCCCTTGAAATGTCCCCCACCCCCAGCTGGGAAGCGTCCATGGACACTGTGGCTGCAGGTGAGGGAAGAATGAGTTGTCTTGCCAACTGATTAGTCGGAATGAATCCACCATTCCAGGTGGGTTTTGCAAATTTTTGTCAACTTGATAGCAGTAGACAGAGGCTGGTGAAGTATAGCCCACTGCACAGCCAAGGTCCCCTGCAGAACACGCATATAGAACCTTGCCAGAGATTCTAGTGTTATAGCAGCCACCACAGATACAAGGGCTTGAAGAACAAGTCTGGCAGGAGGAGAAGGATGAACTAATAACATTTGGACTTGGTTCCAGGTTCCTACCCCGATGTAGGGGCAACAAAGCTATTTGGGTAATTGTGTTCAGCTGAGCCCCAATAAACTCCAAAGATTGAAATGGCACTTGTTATTTGCCCTGATTTATTGTGATGCCTAGGAGGATCAGATATCTGGTAAAGGTAATCTCTGGCATTAGACAGTTGATGCCTGATTGGGGCAATTAGGAGCCAGTCATCTAGATATGGTAACACCCAAAAACCTTGCAGTCTGAGATGAACTGTGACCACTGCCATGCATTTGGTAAACACCCTGGGAGCTGTGGTGAGTTCAAAGGGCAGGGCTCTGAATTGGTAGTGACTGGCTCCCAGCTGGAAGCACAACTCCTGGAGCACCCATCTACTTTGATGTGATAGTACATGTCCTTTATGTCTACAGAGCACATCCAATCGTCTTTCTTTAAGAAAGGAAGGATAGACTGTACCACAGCCATCCAAACTTTGTTTTCTTTACGTACAATTCCGAGGCAGCAGTCTAGAGTACAGTAAAAGTACAATACATTTCCTCACAATTGTTAGCTACTTGATAATGCAAGGTCAAAAGATGCAAGACTGCATACTGAAAATGAAGGCTCTTTACTTGCCTTCGATCTTCCTGATTTATGTCTACCTGCCTCAGCCACAGGACTGGTTAGCCTCAGATAGCAGTTACTCAACACCTTTAAGTTTTTCTCAGATGACTATTACTTCATTCCTACATTGCACTTCGCCTCCCATATTCACCAGATCAAGTTTGCCCCAAGGACATGTAGATTCCACTAAGTAAAGGATGTCCTCTGGGCCAATCCTAAAAAGACTGAGGATGAAAGAATGAAGATGGTTGGCTCTCTTGTTCTCTGCAAAGATCTGTTAAACCTTTTCCATTTACCTCTGCTAAGACTTGATGGCAGATGTTTTAATGAGAAAGTCAGTATTTCTTCCAACCATAAGTGTGAGGGTGGGTCATGTGCCACATTCAAAACTGGAAAAGCCAAACCAACAATTTGGGGATACTTATGTCTGGGCAGGGTGACTGGTATTAAAGGAGTGTACAACAGACTCCTGGGCCTGATGTTATACCAATGCACCGTCACTTAACTATGTTATTGCAGGATTAAAGAATATTTTATGGCATTTCACTCTATCCACTGTTCAAGCGAAACTCATTAAGAAGTAGGAGGTGTCTACAGAACCTGTCTGCAAGGTGTTGGTCTCTCCAAGATGCACAGAGCTACCGAGAACCACCTATAAGGAAAGCCCCATTCCCACAGCACAATGGCCTCCTTGCATAAAGAAAAACAGTGCGTAATCTGTCTGCTGATGTGCCAGGTTTCCACCACCAGGGGGCAACTTGTCTGCTGATGTGCCAGGCTACAATCACCAGTGGGTAACTTGTCTACTGATATCCCAGACTACTGTATGGCGAGACAAGGGGCCTTGGGGTATGAAATCCTGGAAAGCTTGCAGAAATAAGAGCACTATACACAGTTCATGCTTATGCATGTGCAGTTGAGAGTCCTGCAAAGACCAACACACACGCATGCAAGAATGCACAAGCAGCTATACCCTAGGGCAAACAAATCCATAGTGATCAGAAGATCCAAGGGAAGGGGGTAGGGAAAGGGCAGTCACACAGTAGGCTGGGTACACAAAGTACAGTTGTGTACACCTACCATAAATGTAGATGTTCGAGTGTATTCATTGTTGCAGTCATCACACTTGGGTTATCTGCCTGCAGGTAGCCCTCAGTCGGCCCGAGTAACAGAGACTTAGTATTTCTGCGTCGGTTGCTGTCACTCCAGAACTGACGTCAGGTCGTCAGGGGTATAAAAACAGGCAGCCGATGCCATTACATCAGTTTTTCTTGCCCCAAATGTCAAGAGACCCCAAATAGGGAGCTAAGTTATGGTGGAGAAAAAACACCCCAGTAAAAAGTAAATACCAATACCCCTAAAAAGAGTGAGTATTAAACATAGAGAGGAGAGAGACAAGGGGGCTGGAGGGAGGGAAACCAGGACTGCAGCAGTGAATACACTCCAACATCTACATCTATGGTAAGTGTACACAACTGTACTATGTTCTTCATGTTTCACTGTTGCAGTCATCACACTTTGGTAGATTCCCAAAGCTGAGGAAGGGTGGAGGCAGTCAAGAAGAGTTGGGGCTGGCTAGTATGCCTTGTAGGACTGCTGTTGCAAAACCCACCCTGGATTTGGAAAAGATAGGCAGGTGGTAATGCCTGGTGAAGGTATGTACAGAACTTCAGGTAGCAGCTTCCAGGATGTCCCTGGTAGGGACTCCCCTGAGGAATGCTGTAGAGGTAGACGTTGCCCTAGTGGAATGTGTTCTGACCCCCTGAGGTGTTGGTTTCCCATGGTGCTTGAAGCAGAAATGGAGGCAGTGTGCTATCCATTTAGAAATTCTTTGCTTAGAAATAGCTTTGCCCTCTGCCCCTGGTGCAAAGCTAACTAGTAACTGGTTAGATTTCCTGAAGGGCTTAGTCCTATCCAAGCAGAATCTGAGTTGTCTGTGCATGTGCAAGGAGTGTAGGATCCTTTCCCCTTTACTTTGAGGATTAGGGAAGTTGTTGGTCTTCCAGCTTTTCACGGTTAGGGGTCGCCACAGTGGAACTCCAGCCCACTAATAATTGGCAGTAGATTTTTATGGTGCCGAGTTGCCAGCTCGACGCCCAACCTTCAACAAAGGCACGCCCATTCACGCATGTCTTTCGGAACACCAGTCGACCGAGGGGAGGACATGCAGACTCCACACAGAAGGCACTCCCACCACTCCAGCAGAGAATCGAACAGGAGAACCTCTTGCTGTGAGGCAATAACGCTACCACTGCACCACCGCGGATTTTGAGGATTAGGGAAGAAGGTTGGCAAATGGTTAGATTTGGTTGAGAGCCACAATGGACACCACTTTAGGCATAAAGAAAGGGTTAGTCCTGAGGGAAACCCTGTCAGCATGGAAAATTATGAAGGGTTCCACAGCCATTAAGTGCCTGTAGCTCAGACACTCTTCTAGCTGAAGTGATGGCTAGAAGCAAGACGGTTTTCCGAGAGAGGAATTTCAACTCTGCTGACGCTGCAGGCTTAAAGGGGGGGTAGCATGAGCTTTTTTTTCAGTACAAAGTTAAAGTTCCCAAGCAGGGGGTGGGTGCTGTCCTTGGTGGCCTTAGGTTGTTTGCCCCACTCAGGAATTGTTTGATAAGAGGGTGAGGGAAGAGAGGCGGCTCAATGTTGTAATGAGCCAAAATGGCAGAGGCATGGATCTTAATGGAGGAGAAGGATAGACCTCTGTGGAGTAGATCTGCTAAGTAATCCAGGATTAGAAGCAGGGAGGGTAGAGTTGTGTCCTCTCCTTTAGACTGAATCCAGGAGCAGTACCTTTTCCACTTATCAGCATAGGATTTCCTTGTACTGGGTCTTCTGGCCTCAAGGATTACGTCCAGCACCTGCTTGCTTAGACTGGTTACTGGTGGAGATTTCAAGGAGTAAGCCAAGCTGTAAGATTTAGGGTTTGCAGTTGTGGATGCAAGATCTGTCCCCCTGCTGAGAGAGCAGAGTTGGGTTCTGGTGTGGGTGGCACCTGTGAAAGGCTGCGCAGGAGTGGGTACCAGTGCTGGCGTGGCCAGTGCGGGGCAATCAGAATTGTCCTTGGTCTGTCCTGTCTTATCTTGAGCAATACTCTTGGGATAAGGGGCAGAGGGGGAAAGGCACAGATTGAGAGGTTTACCCACTGGAAGGATAGGGCATCCACTTTCCAGGCCCTGCTGTGAAGTGTCCTGGTGCAGAATTTGCTGAGCTGGTGATTGCAGGGGGAGGCAAAGAGATCCACCTCTGGGGTCCCTCATGTCTGAATCAGAATGTTGAAGGTGCTGGGCTCTAATTCCCACACATGTCCTTCAGGAGATTTCTGCTTAAGTCGTCTGCCAGCGAGTTTTGTTTGCCTGGCAGGAATTGAGCTTGCAGATGACCTGCATGTCTAAGGCCGTGTTCCACAGGGCCATGGCTAGCCTGCAGAGTGGGTTCCCCCCTGCTTGATGTACCACATCACTGGGTGTTGTCTCTTTTTTATTAGCAGGTGTCCTGGGGAAGAGTAGGGATCTGAAGGCTGCCAGAATGTGCTGCACAGCTAGCATCTCTTTTTGGTTGATGTGCAGATGAATTTGACTTGGGCTCCAGTGGCCCTGAATGCACTTGCCATCCATGCATGCCCCCCAGGCATAGTTTGATGCATCTGTGGTTAGGGTCTGAATGGCGTGGGGTTGAGTAAAGGACAGTCTCTTCTTGTGGTTGCATGCTGCTGCCCACCAAAGAAACTCTGTCCTTAGACATTGTATGACAGGAATGACGGTTTCCAGGTCCTGAGAATGTTGGCACCAAAGACTTAAGTACCACTAAAGTTTCCTCATATGCAGTCTGGCATATGGAATTAGAAGAATGCATGAGGCCATGAGCCCTAGGGCCTGCAGTATTTTCCTTGCAGATAGCTGGGGTCTGGTGGCCATTAGAGTAAAATAGTCTGTCAGAAAGGCTTGTTTTTCTGGAGTGAGGTATGCCATCTGGGATGCTGTGTCCAAGCTTGCTCCCAGGAATACAATCTTTTGACTGGGGACTAGTTTTGATTTCTTTTCATTGATGGTGTACCCCAGGGAGGTTAGAAGGTTTTTTTTACAAATGTCAGGTGCTGCAACAGGAATTCCTGACTGTCTACCTGAATCAGGCAGTCGTCCAAGTATGGGTAAATTTGAATATTTCTCTGTCTGCAGTAAGCAATGGCTGGGGCCAAGCATTTTGTGAATACTCTGGGAGCAGTGGGCAAGACAAAGGGAAGTACAGAAAACTAATTAAATGTATAGTGTCCTGAAGCGTAGGAATTTCCTGCACGATTCCCTTATAGGGAATTGCAAATAGGCTTCTTTCAAGTCTAGGGTGGCTAACCAGGTATCTTTGGCTAGCATAGGTAGAAGCTGTTGCAGGGTGAGCATTTTGAATTTTGGTACCACCAGGAAGGTGTTGAGAATTGAAAGATGTAGGATTGGGCGCCAAGTGCCCTCCTTTCTGGGTACCAGGAAAGGTCTGGAATAGAATCCTTGACCTATCTGTTCAGCAGGAACAGGCTGAATCGCCCTTATAGATATAGCAGGGATTGAATTTGGTGTTGTGCCTCTACCCATTGGTTTGGAGGGAGGTCTGGGAACCCTGTTGGGGTTGGCAGTGAATGGAAGTAGAATTTGTACCCCTGGGATACAATGTTGAGGACCCACTGGTCTTTGGTGATGGAAATCCAGTTTTTTGCGTGAAGGGCAAGTTTTCCTCCTAGGGGCACAAGCAGTTGGGCAGAGGTGGGGAGTGCAGTAAACAAGTCATTTGGATTCTTTCTGTAAGGGGGTGGCTTAGCACTCCCTGCTTTAGAGGTGGAGGCACTCCATTGCCTAGATCTCTGCATACCCTGAGACTGTAGTCTGGGGGGGGGGGGGGGGGTCTAGTTTGAGATGACCTTGAGGGGGCAGGAAAGGACCAATGTTTTGATGGGCAATGCCTCATCTAGGATCTAGAATCTAGGAGGCTATACTTGCAAAAATTCTTTGTCTGCATAGATTTAGTTTTTTCTTCCATCTTTTTAAGAACCTCTTCTGCTTTGGTGCCAAACAGATTGTCCTTGTTCAAAGGAAAGTCTAGTAATTTTGATTTGACATGGTCTGGCAAGGTCTGCTCCTTAAGCCAGGCATGCTTTCTCAGTACAGAACCAGTGACTGTTGCCCTGCAAGATGCTTCTAGGGCGTCAAAGCCACACTGCAATGTATGTTTGCTGACTTGGCTTGCAGAAAGCATAAGCTCTTGCAATTCTTTATTTTCTGCACAGTCTGTAAAGGTAGCTATTTTTTGCTCAAGTTCCATAACATGTTGTTGGTACTTCAGCATGTGAAATTGACAATTAAAAGCCCTAATGGCGAGAGTTGCAGAGGTATATACTTTCTTACCCCATTTGTCCAAAGCTCTGCAATCCCTGTCCGAAGGGGTGGGATTCTTAGCTGCAGTTGCTTTGATACCTTTAGGCCCTTGGGAGATGACCTCTGGGTCAACAGTAGTACCTGTCTGGTTTCCTAGGTGCAGGGGGTAAAGTATCAGGAGTTAAACTGGATTCCATAAAGACATCATCCACAACATCCAGGACTGGGGGTATTGCTAAAGACCTATGATGTGGCAAATCTAGAAATTCTCGGAGCCTCTTTTTGGATTGAGGATAGTCTTGGCATTCCCAGTGGAAATGCTTTCAAAGTATGTAGGGTTTCACCAAAAGAAAAGTCCTCTGGAGGAGAGGCAGAGGGAATGGATTCCTCTGCATCTGAATCCTCATAAGCAGATAAGGGCATGAGGCTTCCTCTTAGCAGGGGTAGGCTGGCTTCTCCTAATCAGCATAATAAGGTCTTCTGCCATTTTAAGCATTTGATGTTGTGGCAAGGGAGCAGGTGCATGTGCTTGGGTCTTCAGTTTTTTAGGCATAGCGCATACTCTTGGCCTTAGAAACTCGGTAGTTTTTAGACAGAACTGAAGACGTGAAAGAAGCCTGTTTGTGTTGAACATCGGTAATGCAAAGTACTTCCTCAGAAGCCGGTGCCTGCTCAGCGGCTCCGGACCCATCCAAGGTAGTGACATCTGCAGGTTCCATAGTCTAAGAAGAGTCTTGCGGCATACCAAACTCCGAACGGGCCTCGGTAGAGGCCTGCGAAAGTGCCTCACTGAGTACCGGCGTACTGGCAACTAGCTTAACGAAGTGTCGTCTGCACCTTTGGACCTGTGCGGTCTGTCTCAGTCTTTATCCCTATGTTTTTTCGGAATATCGGTAGTCTGATGGCTTACCGAAGCCATTTCAGAATACGGAGATCGAGAACGAAAGTATTTAGTGGCAAAAAGGGCCCGACGAAGGATGGTTTGGGCGCTGAACAAGTCACAAAACCGACAACGAAGTAGTCGTGGTCTGGGCCTTATCAGGTGATACAGTAAGAATGAAAATCTCAGTGTGGTATTTGCTTTCCACAAGCAAGACAATTGTTAACTTTTTCTCATCAGTTAGAGCACGAAAAAAGGATCCCCAATGGGGTACTTAGCTTTAGAAGACTTCAGGATGATTCAATTCGTAAACAAAACCTCAGGTAGCGGCCAACCGGCACTCGTGCAAACTGCTTCTGCTATGGGCTCCTCGGCAAGAAAGACTGATGTAATGGCGTCGGCTGCCTGTTTTTATACCCCTGACAACGTGACGTCAGTCCTGGAGCGACAGCAACTGACACAGAAATATCAAGTCTCTAGCATTTGGGCCGACTGAGGGCTACCAGCAGGCAGATAACCCAAGTGTGATGACTGCAACAGTGAAACACGAAGAATATCTACAAAGCCAAACACTTCTCCCAAGACTCAGCTATAGACATCTGAATTGTGTTTATGCTGATGTACTGCAAACACAGACCCCACTCAATGGTCTTGTGTAAGAGTGTATGAGGTACCAAATGATTTCTGACATGTAGACTAGGACTTGTTCTGTCAAGCATCCTCATTGTTGCTGCAAGTCTCACAAAATGCACTGCAATATCTGGATTCTCTTCAGGTACAAAGGATTTCCAAACTCTGATATCCAACAAAACCCTGCAGACAGAAAGTATTTCCAAACTCTATTACTCAAGGTACACCCCCAGTGTGATTCGCAGGATGGGGGTAAGCTGCAACTTAGGCGAGCAGAATGAAATTTTCAGATGTTGCACAGCCTGATCAAAGACTGGAACTAACTGCCCAAATAGTCTGGTGAAGGCCCAGCATGCAGCCAATCCTTTAGGCATGGGAAGAGCTTTGCTCCATGCAGCCTCTGATATATTACTGCTGCCACAATGCATTTCATAAAGAATCAAGGGGATCATTTGCAGACAAAAACATGGTAGACATTTTAAATGGTACTGCAGTGTGTTCCTCTCTTTGTTCACTCTCTCTTTTATTTTTAAGGGATCTTTATGGAGTTAAGTTAGGATTTATTTTATTATTTGCACAGCATCTTTAAAGATGTCCACCAAGACTGGGACCATAAATCTTTACAACTGTTACAGTCTTCCATGGTGCAGTATATAGGGCCTTTGGGCCCTACCTTTTGTCTTACATTAAATGAAGGCATTCTCTTTGTGCCATGGAGGGTGCACTCCTTGTTGTCCAAGTTTTTGACTGGAGACTCCTAGGAGAGTTTATATTGACTTGTAAAGGGCTTTATAAGGCCATTTAGGGAGGGAGTTTAAAAATTTGGTAAACAAAAGAGGATATCTGTGTTTCTTACAAGGCTCGTCTGCATATGTCGATTGGTCTGCTGCAATACTAGCACTGCACTGACAGAGACTGCTCCATATAAGTCAGCATGGCATGCCCCTGCACTACCTGCAGTACAGTCAGCCCAGTCAACACTTGCACTTAATGTCTGGTGCTGTGTACAATGGGATCCTGCTGGTGATGCAGCCAGCTCCAACAGAGGTCATTGACACTGTAGAAAGTACAGTTTTGTACCTACCATAAATGTAGATGTCCGAACTGGATAGCATCTGCAGTCATAACAACTGGGTTGTCCTGTCGTCAGGCAGCCCTTCAGTCGGCCGGATTCCAAAGTCCGGGTCCGGCTTCGGCTGATGTCGCACTTCACCCGACGTCATCTCTGTTGGTCTTCGGGTATAAAAGCATCAGCCGACGCCATTTTCCTCAGTGTTTCTTGCCCCAGATGCCAGTAGCCCTCTTGAAGGCTAAAATTTGGATAGATGCCAATGTTTCCAAAAAGATAGAGGTAAACACAAAAATAAGCATGTATGTACATATATACAAACAAATACACCATAAAAGACTCCCCCACACCAGCTAGCTATTAGGAGGGTAAACACCCTAGGAGTACCACAGAGGGAAGGAGGGAGGGTAATCCTGACTGCAGATGCTATCCAGTTCGGACATCTACATTTATGGTAGGTACAAAACTGTACTATGTCCTTCATGGATGCATCTGCAGTCATAACAACTGGGTAGAATACCATAGCCAACTAGGGCAGGAGGATAAAAGTAGATTATGGTGTGTTTAGGATCCCTTGCAGTACAGCAGTGGCAAACCCTGCTCGGGATCTGGAATATAGAGGCAAATTATAATGCTTGGCAAATGTATGCACGGAGGTCCAAGTAGCCGCCTCAATAATGTCTTTGGTTGCCACTCCTCGTAAGAAGGCTGTGGTAGTGGCTGTTGCCCTTGTAGAATGAGGTCTTATGTTCTGTGGAATTGGTTTTCCATGGAAGGAGTAACAGAATCATATGCAATTTCCTATCCATTTGGAGATTGTCTGTTTGGAAATAGCTTTTCCTTCCCTTCCTGTTGCATAGGCTACAAAAGTTGGTCAGTCTTTCTGCTATTTTTGTTCTGTCCAAGTAGTAGCGTAGCTGTCTATGTACATCCAAGGTATGCAGTATTCTTTCCCTCTGTTTTGTGGGTTGGGAAAGAAGGTAGGTAGGTGGATTGCCTGGTTTAAAGACACTCTGGATACCACCTTAGGCATAAATGTAGGATTAGTCCTCATGGACACACTATCTTGGTGGAAGATTAGGAAGGGTTGCACTGCCATTAAGGCCTGTAGTTCTGAAACCCTCCTTGCTGAAGTAATTGCCAGTAGGAAAGCAGTTTTCCATGACAGGTGTTGTAGGTCTGCTGTTGCTGCTGGTTCAAAGGGTGATAGTGTCAACTTTTCTAGCACAAAGTTTAAGTCCCAAGCTGGTAATGGTGGTTTCCTTGGAGGTTTTACATTCTTGATTCCTCTGAGGAACTGCCTGAGCAAAGGGTGCGAAAAAACAGGTGGATCAAAGCTGTATTTTGCTGAAATAGCTGATGCATGTATCTTGATGGAGGAGTAGGACAGGCCTGAATGAAGAAGTTCGGCCAGATACTCCAGAATGTTAGGCATATCTATGTTTGACACATCTTTTCCTCTTTCCGTACTCCAAATGACAAACCTTTTCCATTTTCCAGCATAGTTCCTTCTTGTTGAAGGTCTGCGTGCTTCAAGAATAATGTCTTTCACTCTTTGGGAAAGTTCTGGATTAGCTGCTGCTATGTGATGTTCCATGCAGTCAGTTGCAACGTTTTTAGGTTTGGATGTATGATGCTGTAGTTGTTCTGAGTTAACATCAAAGGCATCAGGGGTATTGGCCACATATTGCTCCGAGACATGCTCCTCAGCAGTGGGTACCAGTGTTGTCTTGGCCAGTTTGGAGCTATCAGGATTATCCTTGGACGTTCTTCCTTGATTTTTAGTAGTACTTTGTGTATCAAGGGAAGAGGTGGGAATGCATATGCTGTTAGGCCTTTCATGCTGAAGGAGAGCGAATCCACTTTCCATGCTAGTGGGTGGAATGTCCTTGTGCAGAATTTTTTGAGCTGGTGATTGAGAGGTGATGCGAATAGATCTATCTGAGGCATTCCCCATTTCTTTGAGATGGTCTTGAAGATGTCCGGGTGCAGCTTCCATTCGTGGGCATCCGATGTGGTTCTGCTTAATATGTCTGCTAGAGTATTTTCTTTTCCCGGTACAAATATTGCCTGTAACTGGATGTTGTAGCTGAGTGCCAGGGTCCACAGCTCCAAAGTCATTCTGCATAGGGGGTATGAATGAGTGCCTCCCTGTTTGTTGATGTACCACATGACTGTGGTGTTGTCTGTCCTTTTCATCAACTGGCCCTCTTGGAGAAATGGTTTGAACTTTTGGATTGCCAGTTTTACTGCCAGCATTTCTTTTAGGTTGATGTGCAGGTGAAGTTGATCCTGTGTCCACAATCCTTGCACGCATTTGTCCAGCATGTGGGCCTCCCATCCTAGGTCTGAAGCGTCTGTTGTGATGGTCTGGCTTGCTTGACATCTGCGAAAGGGTAGGCCTGGGTTTGACTGACATGCCTGAGCCCACCATAGGAACTCCTGTTTTAAGCATGGAATTAGTGGGATTTCTGTTTCTAGGCTGTGTCTGTGTTGGGACCATAAATTCTTTAGGTACCACTGTAGTTTTCTCATATGTAGTCTGGCAAATGGGACCAAGATTATGCATGATGCCATGAAGCCCAAGGCCTGCAGTACTTTTCTTGCTGTTAACTTGTTCAGTTTTGTTAGTGCCAAGAAGTAAAGAGGGAGTTCTTCTTGTTTTTCTGTAGTCAGGAATGCCATTTGTTTTACTGTGTCCAATTCCGCCCAAGAATGTCCTTGTTTGGGATGGTATCAGCCTTGACTTTTGTAAATTGACTGTGTATCCCAGTGCTTGTAGCAAGTAAATGACCCTTTGTAAATCTGTTGTCAGCTTGCTTTTGTTGTCCCCTTGTAGCAGGCAGTCGTCCAGGTATGGGTAAATTTGAATTCCCTGTAGTCTGCAATGGGCGATTACTGATGCCAGGCATTTTGTGAATACTCTGGGCAGTAGATAAGCCAAAGGGCAATGCTGAGAATTGATAGTGCTCTGATCCTGCAAGAAATCTGAGGTATCTTCTGCAGATTGGTCGAATGGGGACGTGCAGGTATGCCTCCTTGAGATCTAGAGTTACCAGCCAAGACTCCTTGCCCAGCATGGGAAGAAGTTGCTGTAGGGTCAGCATTTTGAATTTTGGGACAATGATGTATGTATTTAAGGTGGACAGGTCGAGAATTGGTCTCCAACTTTTTCCTTTCTTGGGACTAGGAATAGTCTGGAGTAGAACCCCTTTCCTTGCTCTGCTGTTGGCACTCTTTCCACAGCTCTCATGTTTGCTAACTCCATTATCTGTTGTAGTGCCTCTGTTTTTGATTTGGAGGTAGATTTGGCATTCCTCTTTGACTGGTAAAGTGTGGAAGTGAAACCGGTAACCTTGATCTATGGTTTGTAAAATCCACTTGTCTTTTGTTATGTAGTGCCAGTTCTTTGAAAATAAGGTTAACTTTCCGCCTAGAGGAGCTGCTATTTGTTCCCTGGTAGGCGGATTTAGGTTAAGTCACTGTGGTTGTGCTGATGTAGTGGCAGTGGTTGTGTCTGTGCCTCTGTTGTTACCTTGCCACTGTCGCCTCTGTAGGCACCTCCTCTGGATTGGTTTCTGCCTCTGGAATGTCTATTCCTGCCCCTTTGAAATTTTGTGGAGTCAGGAAAGGACCAATTTTTGGCAGGCCAGTTCCTGCTAAACCTTGGGGTTGAACCTGCAAGAAATCTTTAACCGTTTGAACAGATTTTGCCTTTTCTTCCATTTTCTTCATAACCTGCTGGGCAGGTGTACCAAACAAACTTGTCTTATCCATAGGAGCATCTAGCAACTTAGCTTTAACATGATCCGGTAAAGCTTGCTCCTTTAGCCATGCATGCCTTCTTATCACTGTGCCAGTCATGGCTGATCTAAATGAAGCCTCCAGTGCATCATAGCCACATTTTAAGGAATGGTTGCTAACCTGTTGTATGTTATTTACCATTTCTAATACATATTTCTTATCAAGAGATTCATCAGTGGTTAGACATCATTAAAAGCATCATCCACCACAGAGAGAACAGGAGGTATAGCTAAGGGCCTGTGCTGTGGGAGGTGCAGAAAGGTCCTAAGTCTTTTTCTGGAGTCTGAAAAATCCTGTTGCTGCCACTGGAACTGCTCTCGCATGGCATGTAAGGTTTCCCCAAAGGAGAATTCTTCTGGTGGGGAAGCAGCTGGAATGGATTCTTCAGCATCAGAATCCTCAAAATTGGAGAAAGGAACCTCTGGCTGGTCAGTTATGTCTGATTCATCAGCAGAATCATCAGAGGACACTGGCTCAGGGGGCTCTGCCCTAGGTCTCTTCTCTGGGGGCTGAGAGGCCCTGTCTGGGTGAGATTGAGATCCTCTAATTAATGAGATTAAATCTTCTGCCAAAGTAAGCATTTGAGAACTAGAAGAGGGCCTGGTTGTGGGGGGTTTAACAGGCACTGTTTTAGTAGTCTTGGCTGCTTTAGCCCTGGCGAAGGCCTTAATGGACATGGCTGCTGGAGGCCTAGCAGCACCACGTGCTGGGGTAGAGACATCCAAGGGAATGGTGTCTGATAAGTCAGTGGCAACCACCGTAGTGGATAAAATTTCTGAGGCCGATTCAAGAGTGGTAGCAGGGGCCTCAGTTGTAGAGATAGGTTCAGCTGTACTTTGATCAGTTTTCTCGGTTTCGGCCGAAACCGAGACACTCGCGGTTTGTTTAACCATGGTTTCGGCCAAAACCGCGAACCGCGAGTGTCGGTCTTTATCTTTGCGTTTTTTGGCAGATTGGGTAGTCGGAGGATCCGACGGCATAATATACGCAAAATCAGAACCGAAAAACTGTTCTGCAAACTCCGACCGACGCCTAAGCGTTCGTCGGTTGAAAGAAGCACAGGCCGAACAGGCTGCTACGTCGTGGGCTGGGCCTAAACAAGGCAGACAATAAGAGTGGAAATCTTTATGAGGTATTTGTTTCCCACAGGTTAAACAATTATTAACTTTTTCTGACATCGGCTGAGGCAAGAAAGAGTCCCCAACGGGGTACTTAGCTTTAGAAGTCTTCGAAGTAGTATTCGGTAGAAGTAATCTCTGGATCCGACCGACCAGCACTTGCGAACAGCTTCTGCTTCGGGCGCCACGCGGCAAGAAAGACTGAGGAAAATGGCGTCGGCTGATGCTTTTATACCCGAAGACCAACAGAGATGACGTCGGGTGAAGTGCGACATCAGCCGAAGCCGGACCCGGACTTTGGAATCCGGCCGACTGAAGGGCTGCCTGACGACAGGACAACCCAGTTGTTATGACTGCAGATGCATCCATGAAGGACATCAAGGCTGGGACATTAATATCCAGCAAGAAGCCAAAAGCAGCAGCAGGCCTCCACAAACCAGGCTAACTACTGAGGTTTTGTCATGAATTGTAACAAAATGGGTACCAAATATACCGCCTAGGTCGGCACTGACACTAGGACCACTGTCCAAACAAGAAGATAAGGCAGGGTGCAAGATGCTCTGACGCAGCAGACCCGGGCACAAAAAATGGTACTGTTGTGGTGAATTTATCAGACAGCTGTCCCAAAAATATGGATTCATGACACCCTCCCAATACTCCTCAGCTAAGAGGACATGAGACAATGTTACTCAAATTAACCTCTTCAGTCCATCAGAGATACAAGGCCTGGAGTATAATTGTCTTTGGGTGCACCTGTGTCAACTGCAGAAACACTGCCACAAGTGAGACTGCTTCAGCAATACTAGGCAACACCAAGGGTATGGTTATATTCGGGTTCTCTAGCTCTACTAGACTTGATTCAAGAGGGATCACAGACAGCTGAGTGATCAGGCTAGCACTAGCTGCAGGGCTGTGGTGGGTGTCAGTTTAGGGGACATCTCTGGCATTGACATGGAAGCCTTTACCCCCAAGGACATTAATTGCTTATTAGGTGTGTGCTGAGATATACCCTCATCTGAACCTAACAAATTAGATTCCACAGTAACCTATTTAGCTAATAAGGCCTTTTTCATTGGGGGGGGGGGCTGTTAAAAACTCTTGCCCAACCTGGCACTCTGAGGTGCTGTGTCATTCACTGAAGAAAATAAAAATTGTGAATAGCTCCCATAAGGCATAATCTGCCCACCACAAAGGAATGGCATACTGCCCCCAGAGCAAAACAGGCCACAGGCCTGTATGACAGAGTGACAGGGAAAAAAACTGAAAATGAAAAAGGAAAACTTGAGGTAGACTGTTAATTTATGACTATACTTGCCTTGGGAGCTGTTCAGCTAAAAATAAAACAAAAGCAAACTTCTGTTGTCCAAAATAAAGCACACAAACCTTCTGAAGAAACAGTACCCTTGATCAAATTGCAACAAAGAACTGGAGAGGTTAAAGCCAACGAGCACAATGGGAACCAGGGACAGACTGAACAGCCACTACATTTCTACATGCTAAGTAGTCAAAATGCATAAAAACATACAGCCTTACCAGTTACTGAAAAAAGTTCATTCCTTAACAGTTCTGAATCTACTATGGATGCTTTTCTCTAAAACTGTCAGACACCCTGAAAGGGCAAACCAAACCATTAAGATTCCTATACGCAATGGGAAAGATGAGATTAATGAGAAGCGATAAAGAGACAGAGGCTGTTTATGTCTTGTACTGCTCTGAGGTCTCCTCTGAAGCTAGACAGTCTGAATAAAACCCAATACACCACTAGACACCAGAGATGGACTCGAATGTGCTCTCTTACAGGAGAGTGATCACTTCTACTGTCAGCAGCAGATCCTTTGTTTTAGATGGTACCTGGAAGGGGCTAAGTGCATCAAAAATGCAAGTATAACCCTGCTCTCTGCTGTTTTACTCTTTGGTTAAAGAGGAATGGCTCATCATCCTTCCCAAAACAAAATACTGATGACAGGAAATCATGAATCAACAAGGATTGCTAAGAATATCCAGATTTCTTTGCCTCCTACAGACTTGTCCAATCTCATAGAATCTGCTCTATGTCCTACTGCTGAGATAGGAGAGCTGCAGGGTTCACAGGAACAAATGCGTACACTATCTTTGCTGTAACTCTGAACAGATCTTTTTAGGGTGGACAAAATGACGCCTCTAGAGCACAAAGGTTTGGGTCCTTTTCATTCATAACTTTTAAAACTCAAATTTCTAACCATCACGGTTTGATTCTCACCAAGTGAAGACTGGCTAGGCTTAAAAAGGTCCACAAGAGCAACTAGCCTAGTACTTGCCTATGAACTTGAACAGGAAAGTTAACTCAAAAGGTGCAACTGGGAAGAACACCTTAGTGTCCTCAACAAAGAATGCCAAATGCAAGCAGCACATGGAAACGCCATCTCCTACTGCAACAATCACCTCATCCTGCCTTCAACACACAATGGGTATTAATGTGTGCTTACTTTTATCAAAGACAATAAAAATCTGAACTCTCTTCCTCTCCTGTAAGAAAGTTGAGACTCTTCCAGACAGGAAGGGCCTCAGTTCCTTCATCTATTTTTAGCCAAAATATCCTATAAAGCAACTGTATCTGTTAGAATAGTACTATCACTGCAAATGTAAAAAAAAACTGCGTGCAGGGTGTGAACACCCAGCTTCACTACATAATCCAGAGCCACAAATTTTCTGCATGAAGGAAGTTGTCGGGACTCGAGACAAGAATTGCACTACATCAGGGTTGCAGATATCTTCTCTAACCTGGGATTTTCTGATCAGAAAGCACAATTCCTGAGTGAAAAGATTCCATCCAACTCAAGTCCTAGTTGCTCCAATCCTAACTCAACTGATCTTGGAAGGGGTTACACTACAAATGATGCCACTCAGGTGGTCCATTCCTGTACCCCAGAAGCTTGCAAGAGGCACTTTCATTGGTATGGGGCCTTGTCATCATTCTTTGTCCTATACTAACTGGAGAATTTCCCTAACTTGGGGGGGGGGGGGGTCCTCTGTATGGAAAGGTGGCAGAAAGTACAGTTTTGTACCTACCATAAATGTAGATGTCCGAGAGGAATGCATCTGCAGTCCTTACAAATGGGTTGTCCTGTCGTCAGGCAGCCCTTCAGTCGGCCGGATTCCAAAGTCTGGGTCTGGCTTCGGCTGGTGTCGCACTTCACCCGACGTCATTGCGGCAGTTATTCGGGTATAAAGGCATCAGCCAACGCCATTTTCCTCAGTGTTTCTTGCCCCAGATGCCAGGTGCCCTCTTGGTAGGCTAAATTTGGATAAATGCCAAAGTTTCCAAATAGTAGAGAGCAAACACACAAAATAAACATGTATGTACATATATACAAACAAATACACCATAATAGATCCCCCCCAAGCTAGCTGAAGATTGGTAAGTACCCTAGGAGTACCTCAGAGGGGAAGGAGGGTGGGTAATCCTGACTGCAGATGCATTCCTCTCGGACATCTACATTTATGGTAGGTACAAAACTGTACTATGTCCTTCAAGGATGCATCTGCAGTCCTTACAAATGGGTGGAATACCATAGCTAAACTAGGGGAGGAGGAAATGAGAATAGATTATGGTGTAGTCAGGATCCCTTGCAAAACAGCAGTGGCAAAGCCAGCACGGGATCTAGAGTATAGAGGTAAGTTATAATGTTTGGCAAATGTATGCACAGAGGTCCAAGTAGCACCCTCTATAATGTCCTTGGTAGCCACTCCTCGTAAGAAAGCTGTGGTAGTGGCTGTGGCCCTTGTGGAGTGAGGCCTGATGTTCTCTGGAGTTTTCTTTCCATGGTAGGAGTAACAAAGTCTAATGCAATTTCCTATCCATTTGGAGATTGTCTGTTTAGAAATTGGTTTTCCTTCTTTTCCTGTTGCATAAGCTACCAGCAGCTGGTCAGTTTTTCTATTGTTTTTTGTCCTGTCCAGGTAGTAGCGTAATTGCCTGTGTACATCCAAGGTATGTAAGAGCTTTTCCCCCCTGTTCTGTGGATTGGGGAAGAATGTAGGAAGGTGGATAGCCTGATTTAAAGAGACTCTGGATACCACCTTAGGCATAAATGTAGGATTTGTTCTCATGGACACTCTATCTTGATGGAAGATCAGGAAGGGTTCATAGGTTCATACTAGGCTATCTGCCCGAGGGCATTTACAAGCCTAGCCCATAGTTTTGTGGCTTACGCCACCCCTTTAGTATGGGGAACTATACCCATTATTTTGCTGTGCCTCTGTCGAGCAGTGACACTGAGGTAATCCCTGGGGTGTATCTGCGATCTCCCATCCATTGGTCAAGATTTCTCTTGAACAAGGCCAGCGAGGTGCTCTGCCTCACATATACCGGGATTTTATTCCACAGCATAGGGAGCCTTTGGGTGATGAATCTATCCCTCCAGTACGTCCTATTAATAGCCATGTCGAGGTTTAAGTCTCCCGCCCTTGTGGCTCTGACGGATCTAGATTTTTTGAGGTGAAGCATATTCATCAAATCTGGGTTTGACATGGCCTTGTATGTTAGGCAAAGGTCACCTCTGAGCAAGCGGTAAGCGACTGAATAGAGCTGGAGTTCTTTCAGTCGGGCAGCATAGGACAGATGTTTGAGACCCTTTATCCTTTTGGTGAGGAACTTTTGTGGCCTCACCAGCTGCTGCAAGTGTCGGGTCAGATACATTCCGAATGGGGCATTGTACTCAATCATTGGTCTGATGAGTGATGAGTATAGGGAGACTATGACCTCCCTTGATCTAGATGAGAATCCCTTCATGATAAGGTGGGCAATGTAGAAGGTCTTCCTAACTACTTTAGCTACATGGGTGTCGAATGACAGACTACTATCAACCTGGGTCCCCAGGTCCCTGATAACTTCTTCTGTGCTCAGTGGATTGCCACCTATTTGGTAGCTAGGGGTAACCTTGTTTTTCCCGAAGGGTATGACTATGCATTTTTGGCATTTAACTTTAGGCCATGGCTCTGGCACCAGTTATCCGTTTCTGTGAGACCCTTCTGAAGGATATCTGTGTCAGATGTGTTTTCTACTATGGCCAGTTTGCAGTCATCTGCAAACTTTGTCAGCCATAACACCCTCCTGTGTTTGCTTGTACTTCGGAAAAGTAGATGCCAAACAAGAGTGGGCCCAGAACTGAGCCCTGTGGTACACCACTTGTGACAGGCTTTGAGTCTGACATGGCGCCAGCAACTCTGACCCTGTGGGTTCTGTCACTCAGCCAGTTTGCAACCCATCTTGTGATGTATGGGTTAACATTTAAGCTGATGAGTTTTTCAATGATACCAGAGTGGGGTATTGTATCGAAGGCCTTCGCCAGATCGAGGTAGGCTGTATGGACTGCCTTTCCCTCATCAATGGCTTTGGTGACTGTTTCGAAAAAGTCAACCAAGTTTAGAAGGCATGATCTGCCTTTGACAAAGCCAAACTGGGATGGATCCAAAGTCTGCAAATTTCCTATGTCTTTATTTATGAGGTCCATTATGATCCTCTCCATGGCTTTGCAGATAAGGCTTGTCAAGTTAATGGGCCGGTAATTTCCAGGGTCGGTGGAGGCACCGCCTTTGTGAAGTGGGACCACAGTTGCAGTGCGCCACTCCCTGGAGTGTATTCAGAGGTAAGACTATGATTAAACAGCTGTCCTAGCTGTGGGTTTAATTCCTCGTTGAGTTCGTGGAGCACACAGCCGGGGACACCATCAGTTCCCATGGATGCTGTGTTTTTTGCTTTGGAGAGAGCAGTTCTTACTTGGGCGTTGGAGATGTTTGGGGGCTGCATTCGCTGGGTATAGATATCCCTCCTTTTGGGAGAAGTTTGCACTGAACCTGTCAGCCAGTATGTTGGCAATGTCTGTAGGATCAGTAATCTTCACATCATTTTGAACTAGTTCTGAGCATATCTGGGAGTTTCCTCCCAGGTTTCTAACATAGCTAAAGAAGGCCTTATGATTGTCTTTTGAGTCTTTAGCTATTTTTCTCTCAAAATTTGCTTTGGATGATTTTATGAGAGCTCTTAGTTTTTACTTATAGTGATCAAGGGTGTCTTACCTTTTAAGGATTTTGCTCTATCTTGTAGTAGCTTCCTCCTTTGTTGTAGAGTTTGTTTATGGCTGGGGTCCACCAGACTGACGCTTGCCTTTGGTACAAAGAGTCTTTGTTTTGCTTGGGATTGCCTTATCCATGCAGTCCTGCAGGTGCTGGTAGAAGGCATTTGTAAGTGATTCAGCGGCTTGAGTACTGTTTTCCTACGGCTCGGGGCCTTAAAGGAGACCACACTAGTCTTTAGAAGTGTGAAGTCGGCTTCGAGAAGTTCTTTACTGTGGTCTTTTTATTTCAGGTGGGGGTGGGATGAGGACCTCCAGCGAGATTAGTTTGTGATCTGATCTCACCAGTGAGGGGTATACTTCCGTGTTGAACATTGTGCTCCCATGTTCGTGATGATGAGATCAAGTATGTTTTCTCCTCTTGTGGGATGGTGACTAGTTGTTCCATGGCATTTGAGTTTATGAATTCCAGGAACTTTTGGGCTAGGTGTTTGGGCTTGAGTAGTGTTCCCAGTCTATATTAGGGTAATTGAAGTCACCTAGTATGATGGTGTTTGGTGATACATTTATCCCTCTAGTGTTTTCAGGAAGGCCATGTGAGGTTCCTGAGTTTGTGAGGGTGGCCTGTAACATGCTACAATTTGCAGAGCAGTCTTGCCTATGGTTAATTGCACCTGGATGGTCTCCGATGCATCGCTCGCTGCCATCTGTCTTGAGGTGTGGGTGTCCTTGATGAATATGGATACCCCTCCTTTCTTGGTATTGTCCGGATTTTGGGGCTGGAACGCATGATAAGAGGTAAAACCTGATAGTGCTGGGGTGCTCTCAGGAGCCTTGAACCAGGTTTCTGTCACTGCACAGACATCGATGTTCTCCATACTGAGAAGGGCCTCGAGTGCGTGCATTTTGAGATTTAGACTTCTGGCATTGAGCAGCATTACCCTTAGTTTTTTCCTTTTTGTGTTCTAGGGTGGTAGGTTTAGAATTTGAGCCTTGCCTAAAAAGGCACTATGGGGTGGCAAGAGCCTTTGCCAATATCCGAATCCCAGGAGTGACAGGTGCAAGCCGCCCTTGGCAGCGTGGCTTGTCCAGCATGTCATCCCAGGCAGACAGACATTGGATCCCCTTTGAATGACACCAGAGTTTAAGCCAATTGTTAAAGCTGATCATCTTATCTCTGTATTGTGGCATCATTCTTGGTGAAGGTAGGATACTGCTCAAGGTCAGGGTCATACCTGCCTGGGCTACATAATCAGAGAGCTCCTCAATGTCTCTTTTCATGTAGTCCAGGAGTGCGTCTCAGGTCGTTTACACCAGCGTGGACAATGACTGAGTCGTATTTGTACCTGCTGTTGACAGACCTGAGTGCTTGCGTTATGTGGCGGATTCTAGCGCCCGACAGGCAGCTTACTGTGACCTTCTCCTTACTCAGTCTGGTGAGCGGGACGTCAGTGTGTCTGACTACGGAGTCACCAATGACTAGTGTGTCTGGCATTGTGTTTGGCCTTAAGGGCTGTGACTGTTTGACACTCTGACTGTGAGGTCTATGTGTTGCAGTGTTGTTGTACTGCCATTAATGCTTGTAGTTCAGAAACCCTTCTTGCTGAAGTTATTGCCAGCAGGAAGGCAGTCTTCCAGGATAAGTATTGCAAATCTGCTGTAGCTGCTGGCTCGAAAGGAGGTAGAGTCAGTTTTTCTAGCACAAAGTTCAAGTCCCATGCTGGCAATGGAGGTTTCCTGGGAGGTTTTACATTTTTAATTCCCCTCAGAAACTGTCTGAGCAGAGGATGCGAGAAGACAGGAGGATCCAAGCTGTATTGTGCTGAAATAGCTGATGCATGTATCTTGATGGAGGAATAGGACAGGCCTGTGTGGTAGAGCTCAGCCAAGTACTCCAGGGATGTTGGCTATGTTCACCAGTGTCACATCTTGCCCCTTTGCAGCACTCCATATGAGATATCTTTTCCATTTTGCTGCATAATTCTTTCTTGTTGAAGGTCTACGAGCCTCCAGGATTATGCCCCTAACCCTTTGGGATAAATTTGGGTTAATTTCTGTCATGTAATGTTCCAGGCAGTTAGCTGCAGAGTTTTTAGGTTTGGATGCAGAATGTTGTAGTTGCTCTGTGTCAGCAGTAATGGGATCAGGGGTAGTTTCCATATTTGTTCCCGGGACATGCTCCTCAGCAGTGGGTACCAATGTTGTCTTGGCCAGTCTGGGGCTATCAGAATGATCCTCGGACGTTCCTCTTTGATCTTGAGAAGCACCTTGTGCATCAAAGGAAGTGGTGGGAATGCGTATGCTGTCAGGCTTTTCCAACTGAAGGAGGGAGTCCACCTTCCAAGCAAGTGGGTGGTAAGTCCTTGTGCAGAATCTCTTCAACTGGTGATTGTATGGGGATGCAAACAAGTCTATTTGTGGTAATCCCCATTTTCTTGTGATGGTTTTGAAGATGTCCGGATGCAGCATCCATTCGTGGGCATCTGTTGTAGTTCTGCTTAATATGTCTGCTAGAATGTTTTCCTTCCCTGGTACATAAATTGCCTGTAACTGAAGGTTGTAACTCAGAGCCACATCCCATAGGTCTAGTGCCAGCCGGCATAGGGGGTATGAGTGTGTGCCTCCCTGTTTGTTGATGTACCACATAACTGTGGTGTTGTCTGTCCTTATCAACAGCTGGCCTTCGTGGAGAAGAGGTCTGAATGCCTGGATTGCCAATTTTACTGCCATCATTTCTTTTAGATTTATGTGCAGATGCAGTTGGTCTTGAGTCCATAGGCCTTGAATGCACTTGTCCATCATGTGTGCCCCCCAACCGAGGTCTGAGGCATCTGTCGTGATAGTTTGTCTTGGTTGACTTTTGCTGAAGGGCAGTCCTGTGTTTGACTGACAGGCCTGAGCCCACCATAAGAACTCTTGCTTCAGGCATGGGATCATTGGAATTTTGGTTTCCAGGCTGTGCTTGTGCTGAGACCACAAATTCTTTAGGTACCACTGTAGCTTTCTCATATGAAGCCTGGCATGAGGGACCAGAATTATGCAGGATGCCATGAAGCCTAGAGCTTGTAGCACTTTTCTTGCAGTTAGATGGCTCTGCTTTGTTAATGCCAAGAAATAGAGAGGAAGTTGTTCTTTCTTTTCTGCAGTTAGAAATGCCATTTGTTTTGATGTGTCCAGTTCTGCACCCAGAAAGGTTATTATTTGGGATGGAATCAGCCTTGACTTTTTTTGTATTGACTGTGTATCCCAGGGCTTGTAGCAGGTAGATGACTCTTTGTAAGTCTTCTGTTAATTTGTTTTTGTTGTCCGCTTGTATCAGGCAGTCGTCCAGGTAGGGATAGATTTGAATTCCCTGAAGTCTGCAATGAGCGATTACTGATGCCAGGCATTTCGTGAACACTCTGGGCGCAGTAGATAAGCCAAAGGGCAATGCTGAGAATTGATAATGCTCTGATCCTGCAAGAAATCTGAGGTATCTTCTGCAAATTGGTCTTATGGGGACGTGCAGGTATGCCTCCTTGAGATCTAGAGTTACCAGCCAAGACTCCTTGCCCAGCATGGGAAGAAGCTGCTGTAGAGTCAGCATTTTGAATTTTGGAACAATGAGGAATGTGTTTAGAGCGGACAGATCTAGAATAGGCCTCCATTTGTTTTCTTTTCTTGGTACCAGGAAGAGCCTGGAGTAAAATCCCTTCCCTTGCTCCATAAATGGTACCTTTTCCACAGCACGCATTCTTAATAATTGAGATATTTGTTTTAGAGCTTCTGCCCTTTGAGAAGGTGGTAGGTTTGGCATTCCTTTCTTTCCTGGTAGTGTATGGAAATGGAACCTGTAACCTTTGTCTATAGTCTGCAAAATCCATTTTTCTCTTGTAATGCAGTGCCAGTTTTTTGAAAATAATGTTAGCTTTCCGCCTAAGGGTGCTTCTAGTTGTTCCCTGGTAGGCGGTGTCACCGCCAAGTCACTGTGATTGAGTTGTTGTAGTGGTGGTGGCTGTATCCGTGCCTCGTTGGTTGTTACCCTGCCACTGGCGACCCCTGTAGGCACCTCTGGATTGGTTTCTGCCTCTAGAGCGCCTATTCCTGCCTCTTTGTGCCTTAGAGGACTCCGGAAAGGACCAATTCTTGGAGGGCCAATTCCTGCTAAACCTTGGAGGTTGAACTTGTAAGAAATCTTTTACTGTTTGCACAGATTTTGCTTTCTTCCATCTTTTTCAGAACCTGCTGCTTGGGGCACCAAATAAATTGACCTTGTCCATAGGTGCATCCAAAAGCTTAGATTTGACATGGTCTGGTAATGCCTGTTCTTTCAACCATGCATGCCTCCTGATAACTGTGCCAGTCATGGCTGATCTAAAGGAAGCCTCCAGTGCATCATAGCCACATTTTAAAGAATGGTTACTAACCTGCTGTGTGTTATGTAACATTTCTTGAACATACTTTTTATCTAAAGATTCTTCAGAGGACAGCTTTTTAGTCAACTGGTCAAGCATAAACTCTTGATATTGAATCATATGAAATTGGCAGTTCAAAGCTCTAGCTGACAAAGTAGCAGAGGTGTAAACTTTTTTACCCCATCTCTCTAAGGACCTGGATTCCCTTTCAGAGGAGAGGGGGTTTTTAGAAGAAGTAGCTGCAACAGCTTTAGGGCCCTGGGAGATAGTCTTTGGATCTGCAAAAGGGGCCTTATATAAGTGGCGATGAGTGTCCGGGACCCTGTAGTACCTATCTGGTTTAGCAGGAGCCGGAGGTAAAGTATCAGGAGTAGTGCAAGCATCATTAAATGCATCATCAACAACAGATAGAACTGGAGGAATGGCTAAAGGCCTATGCTGTGGTAAGTGTAGAAAGGTCCTAAGCCTTTTTCTTGAGTCTGAGAAATCTTGGCCCTGCCACTGAAATTGTTCCCTCATAGCATGCAAGGTTTCCCCAAAGGAAAATTCCTCAGGAGGAGAGGCTGAAGGGATGGACTCCTCAGCATCGGAGTCTTCGTAAGGAGAATAAGAAGCCTCAGGAGGATCTGTATGTTCTGAATCAGAAGAATCATCTGTGGCTACTGGCTCAGGGGGCTCTGCTCTAGGCCTCTTTTCTGGAGGAGGGAGAGAGGCCCTGTCTGGATGAGGCTGGGATCCACGGATTAAAGTGATGAGATCCTGTGCCAAAGAAAGCATATGGGAGCTGGTGCTGGGCCTGTGAGAGGGGGGCTTGGCAGGCACAGGTTTGGAAGTTTTGGCTGCTTTAGCCCTGGCAAAGGCCTTAATAGACACAGCTGGAGGAGGCCTAGCAGCTCCACGTGCAGGGGTAGAAATATCTAGTGGAATGGTGTCTGATAAATCCTGTGAAATCGCAACAGAAGGCTGGATTTCAGAAGCCGTTTCTACCAGAATAGAAGAGGCCTCGGTAGAAGGCAAGTTATCGGCTGAAGAAAGAACCGCTTGCTCGGTTTCGGCCGAAACCGAGACACTCGTGGATTGCTTAACAGCGGCTTCAGCCGAAACCGCGGACCGTGAGTGTCGGTCCTTTTCTTTGCGTTTTTTAGTTATTTGTGTAGTTGGAGGATCCGACGGCATAATGTAGGCAAAATCGGAGCCGAAAATTTGTTCAGCAAAGTCCGAGCGACGTCTAAGCGTCCGTCGGTTAAAAGAAGCACAGGCTAGACAAGCTGCTACGTCGTGGTCTGGGCCTAAACAATGTATGCAATAGGAGTGGAAATCTTTATGAGGTATTTGTTTCCCACAAGATAAACAGTTATTAACTTTCTCTGACATCGGCTGAGGCAAGAAAGAGTCCCCAATGGGGTACTTAGCTTTATAGAAATCTTCGAAGTAGTATTCGGTAGTAGTAATCTCTGGATCTGACCGACCGGCACTTGCGAACAGCTTCTGCTTCGGGCGCCACGCGGCAAGAAAGACTGAGGAAAATGGCGTCGGCTGATGCCTTTATACCCGAATAACTGCCGCAATGACGTCGGGTGAAGTGCGACACCAGCCGAAGCCAGACCCAGACTTTGGAATCCGGCCGACCGAAGGGCTGCCTGACTACAGGACAACCCATTTGTAAGGACTGCAGATGCATCCTTGAAGGACATCAAGAACAGGCTCTTCTGTCTCATCCACTGATACTGTATCCAGTTTATTGTGCATGGAGGAAAAGGATTTAAAAGGCCCCCTTCTTCCCCTCAGCAAGTGCAAGTACTTGGGCAAAGCTTGAAAGAGTTAGGGACAAGTCATTGCGAGATTTTACCATAAGATGGTGGCTTACTACTCCCTGTTTTAGAGGTGGAAGCACTCCATTGCGTAGATCTGTGCAAACCCTGAGACTGTAATCTTTGTGGTCTGCTGCCCCTGGGTTTGGGCTGAGAAGGTCTGGGAGGGACTGAAAAGGACCAGTTTTTAGAGGGCCAATGCCTACTGAATCTAGGTGGCTGCAGCTGTAGGAAATCTTTGCATAGATTTAGCTTTTTCCTCCATCTTTTTGCGGACTTCTGCTTTATTGCCAAACAAGCATTCTTGGTTTAATGGTGCATCTAGTAATTTTGCTTTGACATGGTCTTGGAAGATTTGTTCCTTAAGCCAAGCATGCCTTCTAAGAACAGACCCAGTGACAGCAGCCCTGCAAGATGCTTCTAAGGCATCAAAACCACATTGCCAAGTAAGATTGGTTAGCAAAATGCACTAACTCTTGGAAATCTTTATGTTCTGCACAATCAGGAATCAACATCGTTTTCTGTTTAATTAGCTCCATAATATGTTGCCGATACTTTAACATATGAAACTAGCAATTTAAAGCCCTGATGGAAAGAGTGGCAGAGGTGTATACCTTCTTACCACATCTGTCTAAAGCCCTAGAGTCCCTGTCCAAAGGCTGTTGTAGCCTTAATGCCTTTAGGTCTCTGGATCCGCAGTAGGATTCTTAAAGAGGAATTTGTGGGAGTCAGGTTCTCTGTAGTATCTGTCAGGTTTCCTGGGAGCTGGAGTCAAAGTATCAGGGGTAAGGCTTGATTCCAAGAAGCCATCATCTACAATTTCCAGAACAGGAGGGATAGCTAGAGGCCTGTGCTGAGGCAAGTTTAAAAATTCCCCGAGTCTCTTTTTGGACTGTGGGTAGTCCTGGCACTCCCAGAGGAAATGCTTTCCAAGGGTATGCAGGGTTTCACCAAAAGAAAAATCTTCTGGTGGGGAAGCAGAGGGAATGTAATTCCTCTGCATCAGAATCCTCATAACTAGATAGATAAGGGTATGTCTTGGTAATCGGAAGGATCGGAGTCAACAGACTCTTGATCTGAAGAATCAAAAGGAAAATCAGTTCTTGGTCTTTTACAGGGGGAAGGCTGGCTTCTCCTAATTAAAGTAATAAGATCTTCAGCCATTCTAAGCATTTGTTTCTGAGGCATGTGCGCCTGAGAATGCGCTTTGGTCGTCTGTTTCCTAGGCGTAGTGCGAACTCTGGGCCTGAGAAATTCGATATTTTTGGTTTGAAACCAAGTCGGTTTAATATGAAAATCGGAAGGCCTGAATACACCCTCAGAAGCCGGTGCCGGCACAGCTGCTCCGGACCCATCCAAGGTAGAGACATCCACAGGTTCCATAGTTGAAGCATCGGGCGGCATACCGGACTCCGAATGGGTCTCAGTAGAGGCCTGTGAATGTGTAGAAGCAAGTATCAGGGGCTGCAAAAGCACCTCACTGAGTACCGGCGGACTGGCGACTAGCTTAACGGAAGCGCCATCGACAGATCTGGACCTATGCGGTCTATCTCTGTCATCATCGTTATGTTTTTTCGAAAGATCAGTAGTCAGATGGCTTAACAAAGCCATTTTGGAATACGGAGAATGAGAGCGAAAGAATTTAGCGACAAAAATAGCCAGACGACAAATAGTTCGGGCGCTGAACAAGGCACAAAACCGACAGCGAGGAACGTCATGGTTTGGGCCTAAACAGGTGACACAGTAAGAATGAAAATCTCTGAGGTATTTGCTTTCCACAGGCAAGACAATTAACTTTTTCTGACATCGGTTAGAGCAAGAAAAAAGGATCCCCAACGGGGTACTTATCTTTTAGAAGACTTCAGGTCTGAAACTCGAAAAACTAAAATTTCAGGAGGCGGCCGACCGGCACTTGCGAACTGCTTCTGCTTCGGACACTGCACGGCAAGAAAAGCTGATGTAATGGTGTCAGCTGCATGTTTTATTCCCCTGATGACATGATGTCATGGAAGGAGCGACAGCATCCGATGCAGAAATCCCAAGACTCTGGTATTCAGCTAGACTGAGGGCTACCTGCAGGCAGATAACCCACATGTGATGACTGCAACAGTGAAACACGAAGAACATCTTCCAAATCTACAAGCTCTGTGGCAGGCTGTCCGTTGGCCCTAGAGAAAGGAGGTTCTGTAGGACTGCAGTAGCAAAACCTGCCCTAGCCCTGGAGGCATTGCCCAAGTGGCAATATTTAGTGAAGGTGTGGACAGATGTTCACATGGCAGCTTCCAGGATAGCATAGATAAGGACATCATTAAGGAAAGCGGTGGTGGCTGCCCGTGTCTGGTGGAGTGACCCCCAACATGGGCTGGTAATGGCTTACCATGTAATGCAGTTGGCTACCCATTTAGAAACAGTCTGTTTGGAGATGCATGTGCCTTTGTTCCTGTCTGCCAAGGCCACTGATAGTTGATCTGCTCTATCTGGGAACTTTGTCATGTCAAGGTAATGTCTGACCTGCTTTTGTACATCAAAGAATGTAGGATTTGCTCAGCTTTATTATGTGGGTTTGGAAAGATCACTGGCAAGTGAGTAGCTGGATTCAAGGAGAGTTCTGAAACTACTTTGGGCTTAAAAGAGGTGTTACTTCTTAGGGTTATCCTTTCCCTGTGAAACATAATAAAGGGTTCTTTGCACATCAGGAGCTACAGCTCTGACACCCGCCTGGCTGAGATGATGGAAGACCACCCTACTGATGGCCAAGTGACCATCTTTAAGGGAGCAAAAACTGCTTGCTCAAATCATGGTAAAGTAAGTTTTTCTAATGCACAGTTACAATCCCAGGTAGGGACAGGGCTTCTCTTGGAGGCCTCAGGTGTAAGACCTTTTTAGGAATGGTTTAAGGTGGGGATGAGAATAGATATGGGGAAGCAAGTAAGACAGGCAGTGATGGTGGAAGAAAAGATCTTAATAGTGGCAGAAGAAAGGATCTTAATAGTGGAATAAGAAAGGCCCTAGTGAAACAATCTCCAAAAGTACTGAAACACTGGATTTATATCCACATAAGAAGGACCAACATCTTTGTTTTTAACCCAAAAAGAAAACTTTCCCATTTAGTTAAGTATGAATTTATTGTAGTCCGTTTCCTTACCTCTTTCAGGATAGACAGCACTTCTTTAACTTGGATTCAAAAAACAATCCCCCAGGTTGTTAGTCTGAGGCTGGTCAGTTGAGGATGAATAACTGATCCCTTTAGTTGGGTAAGTAGCTTTATCATCTGTGGAAGAACTGAATATCGCCCCTCGCTGAGGGTCAAGAGGAGGGATAACCAATACTGCCTTCATCAGATGGGGTCTATGAACAGAACTCTCAGCCTGACCTCATTTTTATCAGAACCTTAGGAATCAGTGGGTAACTACAGAAAGGCAAAGGGAAAGGTCTGCCCATTTGAAGGAAAAGAGATGCACTCTCCATGTCCATGTTTGCTGGGTTCTTGATCAGAACACTTTTGTAGTTGCCTGTTCTGATGAGAGGCAAAAAGGTCTATACTAGGGTGATCCCACTGACTGGGAAGATCCAAGAAAATCTCTTTTCAGCATCCATTCATTGGGTCCAGAAGATCCCTACTCAGAGTTTTTATTTCTGATTTGCGATGCAGGATATGAGGGTCAATTGCAATTCTTGTGCCAATAAAGTACAGCTGTGCACACTTACCATAAATGTAGATGTTCGAGTGTATTCACTGTTGCAGTCATTACATTTGGGTAATCTGCTGGCAGGTTGCCCTCAGTCGGCCTGAATTCCAAAGTCTTGGGTCCTGCGTCAGTTGCTGCCTTCTCTTCCATGACATCAAGTCGTCAGGGGTATAAACATGCAGCCGACGCAATTTTCTT
The DNA here is from genome assembly GCF_019279795.1 of Protopterus annectens. NCBI lineage: Eukaryota > Metazoa > Chordata > Ceratodontiformes > Protopteridae > Protopterus > Protopterus annectens. The sequence continues at coordinate 1,345,141,145 of NC_056741.1, read as the reverse complement.
TAGTTTTTCTTGCCCCAGATGTCAGGTGCCCCCAAAAGGGTAGGCTAAAAATGCTGCTCATAAACAAGCATGCACTAACATAAACATTACCTTCATCTACAAGCAAATACACCACATAGGTTGTACAGAGAAGTCCCAGCAATGAAAGGGGGATGGTGGGAGGGTAACCTGGACTGCAACAGTGAATACACTCGAACATCTGCATTTATGGTAGGTACACAACTGTACTATGTACATCGTGTTTCACTGTTGCAGTCATTACACTTGGGTTGAATCCCAAAGCTGAGTTTGGGTGGCAGGGCCTAAATAGAATTAGGAGGGGCTATGAGGTCCTGCAGAACTGCAGTGGCAAAGCCTGCTCTGGATTTAGAGTAAAGAGGTAAGTGCTAGTGCTTTGTAAAAGTGTGCACTGAAGTCCAAGTTGCAGCCTCCAAAATGTCCTTGGTTGGTACTCCTCTGAGGAAGGCTGCTGAAGTGGCTGCTGCTCTGGCTGAATGTGGCCTAATGCCCTTGATTTGCCATGTTATGAATAGCAGAAACGAATGCAGTGGCCTATCCATTTTGAAATAGTCTACTTTGAAATAGCTTTTCCTTGCGATCCTGCAGCATATGTCACTAAGAGTTAGTCAGTCTTTCTGAAAGCTTTAGTTTTGTCCAAGTAGAAGCGTAGCTGTCTGTGTATGTCCAAGGAATGCAGAAGTCTCTCAACCTTATTCTGTGGGTTTGGATAAAAGGTGGGCAAATTAATGGTTTGGTTAAGAGCCACACTGGTCACTACTTTAGGCATAAATGTTGGGTTTGACCTTAGAGAAACCTTGTCCGGATGGAAAATAATAAAAAGGTTCCACAGCCAATAGTGCCTGTAACTCTGCGACTTTTCTTGCTGAAGTTATTGCTAGGAGCAGAGCTGTTTTCCATGATAAGTATTTTATCTCAGCTGTATTGGATGGCTCAAAAGGAGGCAGTGTGAGCTTTTCCAAGACAAAATTGAGGTCCCATGCAGGTATTGGAACTCTCCTTGGAGGTCTTATGTTTTTGGCCCCTCTGAGATACTGCCTTAGCAGTGGATGTGAAAAAATAGGTGGGTCCGTATTGTAGTGAGCTGAAATGGCAGAGGCATGGATCTTAATTGATGAGAAGGATAGGCCTTTGTCCAGCATCTCATTTAGGTATTGTAAAATCTGAGGAATATTTGGTACAAGTGTTTCCATTCCTTGTGCCTGGTTCCAATCACAGAATCTCTTCCATTTTTCTGCATAAGAATTTCTGCTGCTGGGTCTCCTGGCCACCAAAATAACATCCATAACTACTTTAGAGAGAGGTGTGTTCTGAATGGTTACATTACCCGCCATGCAGCCAGATTTAGGGTTCTGAGTTGGCTGTGCAGGATCTGATTGTTTTGTTGAGTCAGTAAATGAGAAATTTGAGGTAATGTCCAGGCTGGGCCTTGACACAAGCTCTTTAGGATTGGGTACCAGTGCTGGCGTGGCCAGTCTGGGGCAATCAGCATCTTTTTTGGCTTCTCTTGTCTGACCTTTAGGAGTACCTTTGGGAGGAGAGGCAGTGGAGGAAAGGCATATACTGTAAGGGTTTTCCAGCTGAATGATAGGGCATCCACTTTCCATGCTTGTTTGTGATAAGTCCTTGTGCAGAATCTCTGTAGTTGGCAGTTGTGAGGAGAGGCAAATAGATGTCTGGGCATCCCCATTTCCTTGTTATCATGCTGAAGATTTGTGGATCTAGTTTACACTTGTGAGGATCCATGAGGTTTCTGCTTAGTTCGTCTGCCAGAGTATTTGTCTTTCCTGGCAGGAATTGTGCTTGCAGGTGTACTTGATAAGTCAATGCTGTGTTCCACAAAGTCATGGCTTGTCTGCAGAGGGGGTAGGAATGCGTGCCTCCTTGCTTGCTTATGTACCAAATGACTGTAGTATCGTCCGTCTATCAGCAGTTGTCCTGGATGAAGTAGATCCTTGAAGGCTGTAAGGGCATTCTGTACAGCTAGCATCTCTTTTTGATTGATATGAAAATGCATTTGTCTTGCGGGCCATGTGCTCTGAATACATTTTCCTGCCATGTGGACTCCCCAGGCATAATATGATGCATCTGTTGTTAGTGTCTGCCTGGCTGTGGGTAAAGTGAATGGCTGTCCCTTGTTGTGGTGACAGGCCTGTGCCCACCATTGAAACTTCTATTGCAGGCAGTGAATGAGGGTAATTAATGTTTCCAGGCTGTGGCAATTTTGAGTCCAAACACTTTTTAGATACCATTGTAGTTTCCTCATATGCAGTCTTGCATATGGAATTAGCAGAATGCAGGATGCCATGAAGCCCAAAGCCTACAGAATTTTTTTTTGCAGATTAACTAGGTCTTTGTTGCCATCATTTCGAAGTAAGAAGGCAGTTGCCTTTGTTTGTCTGGCGTGAGATAAGCTATCTGGGCAGTTGTGGCAGTTGTATTTAAGCTTGCACCCAGGAATATTATCTCTTGAGAGGGTACCAGTTTTGATTTCTTTTCGTTCACTGTGTACCCTAGGCAAATTAGTAATCTCTTTACAAACGCCAGATGTTTCAGTAGAATGTCCTTGTTCTCTGCTTGAATAAGGCAGTCGTCCAAGTAAGGATATATTTGTATTCCACTTTGTCTGCAAAATGCAATTACTGGTGCCAGGCATTTTGTGAAGACTCTGGGTGCAGTAGATAAGCCAAAGGGCAGTGCAGAGAATTGGTAGTGCATTGAGCCAGCTATGAATCGGAGGTATCTTCTGCAAGATTGTCTGATTGGGACATGCAGGTATGCCTCTTTGAGGTCCAAAGTTACAAGCCAAGCCTTCTTTTTTTTTCCATAATAAACCTTTATTGTTATATACTTTTCATACAAAATTATAAAATAGAAACTACTAACTAACACTGTAACAATCACACCAAACAATATACAATATTTACAAGAATGCTTCCCAGCATGGGCAGAAGCTGCTGCAGAGTCAACATTTTGAATTTTGGAACATGCAGAAAAGTGTTTAGAATAGACAGGTCCAGTATTGGTCTCCAGGCTTTATCCTTTCTGGGTACCAAGAAAAGTCTCGAGTAAAATCCTTGTCCCTGCTCTTGCTGTGGTACTCGCTGAATAGCCCTCATGTCCATGAGGGATGAAACTTGTTTTCGTGCCTCTGCCCATTGATTGTGTGGCAGGTCTGACATACCTTTTTGTCTTTGGAAGGGTGTGAAAGTGGAACCTGTAGCCCTGAGACACTATATTCAAGACCCATTTGTCCTGGGTGATGTGCCAATTTTGTGAAAAAAAGTGCTAGTTTCCCCCCTAAGGGTGCTGCCAAAAGATAAGTGCTTGGCATTGGCAGAGGAAAGTCATTGGGACTGTTTCCTGTATGGCTGTGATTTGTCTTCTCCGCTTTTGGAGGTAGAAAGCACCCCATTGTTTAGGCCTGAATGAGCCTTGGGGCTGGGATCTGCCTCTAGGGCGTCTATATCTGCCTCTTTGTGGCCTGTCTGACACTGGAAAGGACCAATTCTTAGAAGGCCAGTTCCTGCTAAATCTGGGTGGCTGTACCGGTAGGAAATCCTTAACTGTCTGCATAGATTTCGCTTTATCCTCCATTTTCTTTAACACCTCTTCTGCCTTAACACCAAACAAAGTATCATGCTGTAATGGAGCATCCAATAATTTTGCTTTAACATGATCAGGCAGATTCTGTTCCTTTAACCAAGCATGCCTTCTAATGACAGAACCCATAACAGCGGCCCTGCAAGAGGCCTCCAGTGAATCAAAACCACATAGCAAAGTATGCTTTCCCACTTGTTCAGCTGCATGCAATAAATCCTGCATTTCCTCGTTATCAGAACATTCAGAATTTGTCAACATTTTCTGTTTTAGCAGTGACATTAAGTATTGCTGATATTTAAGCATATGAAACTGACAATTTAAAGCCCTTACAGCTAAGGTAGCAGAAGTGTAAACTTTTTCCCCCATCTGTCCAGTGCCCTAGAATCCCTATCAGAGGGGACAGGGTTTTTTGCAGTGGAAGCCTTGACCCCTTTGGGACCCTGAGATATAGTTTCTGGGTCAGCAGCAGAGTTTTTATATAGAAATTTATGAGAGTCTGGAACCCTGTAGTATCTGTCTGGCTTAACAGATGCAGGGGGTAGAGAGTCAGGAGACAGGCCGGACTCTGAAAATACATCATCTACAATGTCTAGAACAGGTGGAATAGCTAGAGGTCTGTGCTGAGGTAGTAAAAAAAAAGTCTCTGAGCCTTTTCTTAGATTCTGAGTAATCTTGGCTCTCCCAGTGAAAATGATCCCTCATGGTACGCAGGGATTCCCCAAAAGAATAATCCTCAGGAGGAGAGGCTGAAGGGATAGATTATTCAGCATCAGAATCCTCATAGGGAAGAAGAGAGTATCCCTGTTCAGAAGAGGAGTCAGAGGAAATGGAAACCTGATCAGAAGAGTCATATTCTGTCTCTTGCCTAGGCCTTTTATCAGGAGGGGGATGGGAACCCCTGATCAAAGTAATTAGGTCTTCGGCCAATTTAAGCATCTGTTTCTTAGGCATGGAAGTCTGTCCAGGAGAATGCTGTACATGTTTCTTTGTCTTTAGAGCTGTTTTAGTCTTTGCCTTTGAAGCGGAGGTTGGCTTGACATATAACTGTGTAGGTCTGAAAACACCCTCAGAAGCCGATGCCTGCTCAGCGGCTCTGGACCCATCGGAGGGAATAGCTTCCGAGTGTCCAATACTTTGAGTATCCAGATGCCTAGTCGGCTCCACGTGGGAGTCGGATGCGGCCTGTGGCTCTGAGGTAGCACGCGTTAGGGGCTGCGAAAGCGGCTCACTGAGAACCAGCGAACCAGCGACTGGCCTAGCGGAGGCCTCGTAGTTGGTTTTGGACCTCGGATGCCTGTCCTTTTCCTTGCGCTTTTTATAAACTCCGGTCGTTGACTGCTCCGACGGCATTATATAATTAAATCTTCGGCCAAAGTAATGAAAGGCAAAATCGTACAGACGCTTAACAGTCCGTTGGTTAAATCTAGCACAAAACCGACAGCTAGCAATGTCATGGTCAGGGCCTAGGCAAGGAATACAATAAGAATGAAAATCCTTATGAGGTATTTGCTTCCCACAAGAAATACAATTGTTAACTTTTTCTGACATCGGTCTGGAGCAAGAAAAAAAGTTTCCCCAATGGGGTACTTAGCTTTAATGAAGACTTCAGATATGAAATTCGATTTTGAAAATCTCAGTAGTTGGCTGACCGGCACTTGTGAACTGCTTTTGCTTCGGGCATCGCACGGCAAGAAAGACTGAAGGAAAATGGCATTGGCTGCATCTTTTATACTCCTAGCGCACTGACGTCAGGGAAGAGGCGACAGCAACAGACACCAGACCAGGACTTTGGAATTCAGGCCGACTGCGGGTAGCCTGCCAGCAGGATAACCCAAGTGTAATGACTGCAATAGTGAAACACTAACATCCTGGATTGCAACAGTGAATACACTCGAACATCTACATTTATGGTAAGTGTACACAACTGTACTATGTTCTTCGTGTTTCACTGTTGCAGTCATTACATTTGGGCAGAATCCCAAAGCTATGGTTGGGAGGCTGGAGCTAAACAGCATTAGGTGTGGCTATAAGGCCCTGCAGTGGCAAAGCCTGCCCTGGACTTAGAGTAGAGAGGCAAATGGTAATGCTTTGTAAAGGTGGGAACAGAACTCCAAGTAGCAGCCTCTAGAATGTCTTTGGTTGGTACTCCTCTGAGAAAGGCTGCTGAAGTAGCTGCAGCTCTGGTGGAATGAGACCTAATGCCCTTGGGCACAGGTTTACCATGGTGTGAGTAGCAGAAACGGATGCAGTGGCTTATCCACTTTGAAACTGTCTCCTTTGAGATAGCCTTTCCTTCTAATCCTGCAGCATATGACACTAATAATTGCTCAGTTTTTCTTAGAGCTTTTGTCCTGCTCAAGTAGAATCTTAGCTGTTACGTCCAAGGAATGCAGAATTCTCTCCCCTTTGTTCTGCGGATTTGGATAAAAAGTTGGCAGATGGATTGTTTGGTTAAGAGCCACACTGGAAAACACCTTGGGCATAAAAGTAGGATTTGCCTCAGACACACACTGTCTGGGTAAAATATGATAAAAAGGCTCTACAGCCATGAGGGCCTGTAGCTCTGAAACCCTTCTTGCTGAAGTAATTGCTGGGCTGTCTTCCATGATAAGAACTTCATATCAGCGGTAGTGGCTGGTTCAAATGGAGGCAGGGTGAGCTTTTCAACACATAATTGAGGTCCCACACAGGTAATGGTGATCTTCTAGGAGGCCTTAGGTTTTTGGCTCCTCTAAGATGCTGCTTTAGTAATGGGTGAGAAAAGACTGGTGGCTCTGTACTGTAATGAGCCGAAATGGCAGAGGCATGGATTTTGATGGATGAGAAAGATACGCCTTTGTCAAGCATCTCAGTTAAGTATTGTAATATCTGAGGAATATGTGGTTCTGCTGTATCAGTTCCTTGTGCTAGATTCCAAGTACAAAATTTCTTCCACGTGTCAGCATAGGATTTTCTAGTACTAGGCCTTCTGGCTTCCAAAATGATATCCATCACAGCTTTACTGAGAGGTGTCGCTGGTATGATTACATGATTAGCCATGCTGCCAGGTTCAGAGTCTGTAGTTGATTGTGCAGGATCTGACTGTTTTGCTGGGACAGTAGTTGTGGTCTTTGAGGCAAGGTCCAAGCTGGGTATTGAGACAAGTTCCTTAGGATTGGGTACCAGTACTGGCAGGGCCAGTCCGGAGCAATTAATATCATCTTTGGCTTCTCTTGTCTGACTTTTAGGAGGACCTTGGGTAGAAGAGGCAGAGGATGAAAGGCGTAAACTGACAGGTTTTTCCAACTGAAAGATAGGGCATCCACTTTCCATGCTTGTCTGTGATAAGTCCTTGTGCAGAATCTTTTCAGTTGATAATTTTGAGGAGAGGCAAATAGATCTATGTCTGGGCTCCCCCATTTCTCTGTTATCATGCTGAATACTTGTGGATTTAGTTTCCACTCATGAGGATCCATAAGGTTTCTGCTTAAATCAACTGCTAGAGTGTTCTGTTTTCCTGGCAGGAATTGAGCTTGAAGATTTATCTGGAAGGTCAAAGCTGTGTCCCACAGTGCCATGGCTAATCTGCAAAGGGGGTACGAGTGTGTGCCCCCTTGCTTGTTTATATACCACATGACTGTGGTTTTGTCTGTCTTTATCAGTAGTTGTCCTGGATGAAGTAAGTCCTTGAATGCTGTTAGGGCACTTTGAACGGCTAGCATCTCTTTCTGGTTGATATGTAGATGCATTTGATTTGGTGCTCATATGCCCTGAATGCATCTTCCTGCCATGTGGGCCCCCCAGGCATAATCTGATGCGTCTGTTAAGGTTTGGCTGGTAGGGGGTAGAGTGAAGGGCCGTCCCATGTTTTGGTGACAGGCCTTTGCCCACCATAGAAACTCCTATTGCAGGCAGGGGATGAGAGGAATCATTGTTTCCAGACTCTGTGAATGCTGACTCCATAAACTTTTTAGGTACCATTGAAGTTTCCTCATATGCAGCCTTGCATATGGAATTAGTAGGATGCAGGATGCCATGAAGCCCACAGCCTGCAGAATTTGTCTTGCAGAAGACTGGGTTTCTGTTGCCATCAGTTTGAAGTAAGTAGTCAGTTGCCTTTGTTTGTCTGGCGTGAGGTAAGCCATCTGGGCAGTTGCATTCAAGCTTGCACCCAAGAATGTTATCTTTTGAGAGGGTACCAGTTGTGATTTCTTTTCGTTTATTGTGTACCCTAGGCATGCTAGAAGCCTTTGCACAAAAGCCAGGTGTCGTAGAAGAGTGTCCTTGTTCTCTGCTTGAATGAGACAGTCGTCCAATTAAGGATATATTTGAATACTTCTTTGGCTGCAAAATGCAATTACTGGTGCCAGAAACTTTGTAAAGACCCTGGGTGCAGTAGATAAGCCAAAGGGCAGTGCAGAGAATTGGTAATGCATTAAGCCAGCCTTGAATCTGAGGTATCTTCTGCACGACTGTCTTACTGGGACATGCAGGTATGCCTCTTAAGTCTAAAGTCACAAGCCAAGCATTCTTGCCCAGCATGGGCAGAACCTGTTGCAAAGTGAGCATTTTGAATTTTGGAATGTCCAGATATGTGTTCAAAATCGATAAATCCAGTATTGGCCGCCAGCCCTTGTCCTTTCTGGGTACCAAGAACAGTCGAGTAAAAACCTTGCCCTTTTTCCTGTTCTGGTACTATCTGAATGGCCCCCATATCCATGAGGGACGTAACCTGTTTCTGTGCCTCTGCCCATTGTTTTTTTGGCAGGTCTGGCCAACCATTTGTCATTGGCAGAGTGTGGAAATGGAATCTGTATCCCTGTGATACGATGTGCAGTACCCCACTTGCCCTGGGTTATTAACTGCCAATTTTGAGCAAAAAGTGCTAATTTTCCCCCTATGGGTGCTGCCAAAAGATAAGTGCTTGGTGTAGGCAGAGGGACGTCATTGGGATTGCTTTCTGTAGGTTTGCGTTTTATCTCCTCCAGATTTGGAGGTGGATGCACCCCATTGCTTTGACCTGTATGAGTCTTGAGCTTGGTACCTGGAACCCTTAGGGCGTCTAGATTTGCCCCTTTGAGCTCTGACACAGGACCAATCTTTTGTAGGCCAGTGTCTACTGAATCTAGGTGGCTGCACTTGTAAAAAATCTTTAACAGTTTGCATAGACTTAGCTTTGTCTTCCATTTTCTTTAAAACCTCTTCTGCCTTAATACCAAACAGGGAATCATGCTGTAAAGGTGCATCTAAGTTAACATGATCACGCAAATTTTGTTCCTTTAACCAGGCATGCCCCCTAAAAACGAATCCAGTAACTGCGGCCCTGCAGGAGGCCTCTAAAGAATCAAAACAACATTGCAAAGTATGCTTTCCAACTTGTTCAGCTGCATGCAATAATTCCTGCGATTCCTTATTTTCTGCACATTCTGAAATCAACATCATTTTCTGTTTCAGCAATCCCATAACATGTTGTTGGTACTTAAGCATATGAAATTGACAGTTTAAGGCCTTGATTGCCAAGGTTGCAGAAGTATAAACCTTTTTTCCCCATCTGTCCAGCGCCCTGGAATCTCTGCCAGAGGGGGTAGGGTTTTTAGCTGTTGAGGCCTTAACTCCCTTAGGACCCTGTGAAATAGTTTCAGGATCAGCAGCAAGGTTTCTAAATAAAAATTTGAGTCAGGGACCTTGTAATACCGGTCAAGCTTACTGGGAGCCGGAGGTAAATAGTCAGAGGTCAGGCTCGACTCTGAAAAAACATCATCCACAATGTCTAACACAGGGGAAACGGCTAAAGGCTTGTGCTAAGGGAGAAGGAGGAAATCCCCGAGCCTCTTTTTTGATTCTGAGAAGTCTGGACTCTCCCAGTGAAAATGCTCCCTCAAAGTATGCAAGGTTTCTCCAAAAGAATAATCCTAAGGAGGAGATGCAGATGGAATAGATTCCTCAGCATCAGAATCCTCATAAGAGGTAAAGATAATTCCTGATCAGAAGAGGAATCAGAAGAAATAGACACCTGATCTGAAGATTCATAGTCCGTGTCTTGCCTAGGCCTCTTATCTGGAGGGGGATGGGTACCCCTGATCAAGGTAACAAGGTCTTTAGCCATTTTGATAATCTGTTTTTAGGCATAGAGGCCTGTGCACGTGGCTCAGGTGTCCGTTTTTTTTAGTTTTAGAAGGTGTCTTTAGTCTTTGGTTTTGCAGCTTTCGGTTTGATGTAAAAATGTTGAGGTCTGAATACACCCTCAGAAGCCGGAGCCTGCTCAGTGACTCCTGAGATGCATCCGTCGGTCCAATACCTTGAGTATCTTACGGCATTGCCAGACTCCACATGGGTGTCGGTAGAGGCCTGCGACTCTAAGGTAGCTGGTATCAGGGACTGCGAAAGCGCATCACTAAGTACTGGCGACTGGCTTAGGAGAAGCTTCGTCGTCGGTTTTGGATCTCGACTGCCTTTCTCTGTCCTTTTCTTTGCGTTTTTTATGTACTCCGGTAGTCGGATTGCTATCCGACGACATTTCTGGGTAGTTAAATCTGTTGCCAAAATACTTAGATGCAGAAATATACAGATGCTTAATAGTGCATTGGTTAAATCTAGCACAAAACCGACAGCCAGGCACGTTGCGGTCAGGGCCTAGGCAAGGAATACAGTATAAATGGAAATCCTTATGAGGTATTTGCTTCCCACAAGTAATACAATTAACTTTTTCTGACATCGGTAAAAAGCAAGAAAAAAAAAGTTTCCCCAATGGGGTACTTAGCTTTATTGAAGACTTTGGTTCTGAAACTCAAACGTGAATATTTGAGTAGTCGGCAAACCGGCACTTGCGAAATGCTTCTGCTTCGGGCACCGCGCGGCAAGAAAGACTGAAGAAAATGGCTTCGGCTGCATGTTTTATACCCCTGACGACCTGACGTCATGGAAGAGAAGACAGCAACCGACGCAGGACCCAAGACTTTGGAATTCAGGCCGACTGAGGGCAACCTGCCAGCAGATTACCCAAATGTAATGACTGCAACAGTGAAACACGAAGAACATGCAAATTTTCATTGCAATACTGCACAGGGAATAGGAATGAGAAGCCCCTTGACTATTTATGTACCACGTAAATGTGCTGTCTGTCCAAACATGCAGAGTTTCTGGGTTCAGGTTATACTGAAAGGCTTTGATGGCTAGAAAGACTGCCGGCATCACTTTCTGGTTTATATGCAGCTTTCTTTGTTCTGCAGTCCAGATACCCTGCACCTTCAGGGGGTCTAAGTGTGCTCCCTAGACAGCATCCGAACTGTGCTGGTCTTACCTGTTTACTGGCAGCAGATGAGAGGATGTGCACAGTCACAGCTGTCCCTTCGAACCACCGGTTGTAGGTTGCTGATTAGGTTGCCACCTCCTGTACTGTCTGCATCTCTCTGGGGGGCAAGATTTAGAATGAGAATTTGTATTATACCAGAATGGGAGATAAACAAATAAATCTACTGGTTTTCTTAATTTGTCCAACTTCTCAAATATTTTTTTCTGCAGAAGACCCAAAATGGAACTCCTTATCCAGTGGAGCATCCATGCTTGTGACAGTCAAGCACGGTACAGAAACAATTTTGTTTCCTTGGGGCAGGGAGCAGAGTGAAGGTGCAGAGAGGGGCCAAAGACATCACCAAGCACTACATGAAGTGAAGGAATACCCAAAGGTCTGGTAGATGACATATTTAGAAACTCTCTATAATGGATTTGGGCATAGACAATTCCTTGCTTTCCCAATTAAGAAACTTCTTCATCCTTCAGGGATACCCTGCATAAGATAAGTCCTCAGAAAGAGAAACAGGAGAGGGTATCTGAATTAAAGTCAGGGCAGACTTGAAAGGGAAGGTGCTCAAAACAGGACAAATCTTCCTCATTCTGAAAAGTCTCATTCTTCTTGAAAGGAAGCATTTCTCCTTTTACTAGGAGAAGCTCCAAGAGTAGGCAGCTGTGTCTGGCTAGAATCCCTAGGTTTCATAAAGGCCATGAATTCCTAAGCTGTCTTCAGAAGATCCTGTGCGTCAACCTGGGCTGTAGCAGCTCAGGACAGGATAGTTGGCTGAGACAACCTAACTGGCCCATTGGGCTTAAGCGTGCATTTAGAAAGAAAAGTCTCTGGAAGTATTTGGCCAACCACCGCCTTGGTCTGTATTACTGAAGTTTATTCATGTAAGGAAGCCAAAGAACCATCTCCTTCAGTAACCAACGCACGAGTGTAAAAAGCCGAAGACTGCAGGGCGGCTTCAGACCTACATGATAAAGGAGTTGGCTGTAGTCATATAACATTGGCCTGCTGCCATGATGGCCTCATAAGATGTCATGCCAGTGAATTCAAGCCTAATAGCTATCAGACCAGAGGGCTGTAAGGGCACCTCACCCAAGTCATCGGGTAAATTTAACATGGACACCAAAGGTTCACCAGTATCTGCAGAATTCTCTCCAACTTTTTGTCCTTACATTTCTTTGGCACAACAGCCAAAGCAGAGGAATGACAGGAAGCGGAGTGAACAGAATCCAAAGACACCATATGGGCTGAGAGGACTTTGGCCCTATGCTTAAGAGTCTTAGCTCAAAATAAAGCACAAACATGACAACTGGAAAAGCTGTGCTAATGCCCTAGACAAAATAGGTAAAATGAATGAAAATTTTTATTCAAGCAGTTACTGATTTTCTATACATTAATCAGAAGAAAAAATTCCCCAATGCGGTACTTACACAAAAGTAGGAAGGAATAACTTGGGAGGAACGAGCTGATCGACTGCAACCATCTGGTAACAGAGTAGCAAACTGGACTCCACTGTTGGAAATTGCTGAAAATGGCACAGATGGATGCCCTTCTTATTCCCAGACATCCAAGACAGTCATCTGATGTCTGTCTGCTAGGGATGGTGCAATGACTCTGCAAATCAAGTCAGTAACAGGCTTTTGCACAGCAGAAAGACCCAGAATCATTACATCACTGACTATGAAGAATATACTGCCTGAGTTTGAGAGACTGACTGATTAGGTACCAGCACATGAGGTATAATTCATGAACTGTGGCAAAGTTCCCCCAGGATGATAAATCTGAAAATCCACCAAGTTGCCGAGATGAAAAATGCACCAAAGTTTCAGAAGTAAAGGACTGAAAATGCAACTGCAGCCAATACTCGTATTACTCGCATTATATGGTAAGCTGCAAATTTCAAAGGCATATGCTGGGCAGCCTGTAAGGGGATATTCGTAAAGGATGCTGATGGGGAGTATTCATGTCAGAAAAAACAGCAACTGGAAAAAGCAGGGCTGGACAAACAGTGAAGTAAACCAGTGCCAAAAATGGACATGGGAGGGGGGGTGGAACTGGAACTGGGTAATCCAGTACATGACCAACATCTTGAAAGAGCAGTCATGGGTGCAGTGCTGATGCCAGTAAACTATGCACACTTGATGATATGCTAGTCTGGCTCACAACAAATTCTGAATTATCCAGTTCAGGGTGTGAGACGGTCAATGACAAAACACCTGCCTCAATGCTAGAGCATTAAAGTGTAAAATCTGAAAATCTGAGATCCCAGGGACAAAGATACACACCTGACTAGAGAACCTCAAATCATGGTCAAGACACTGAACTGTGCAGCATGCAGAGAAATGGTAGCAAGTGAAAGGAGAAGGGAGAGGTCAAGATAAAGTCTGGCACCAGCAAACAAAGGATTAGTCACAAAACAAGGCGGCTTGGGATGAGGAAATTAAGATGGCATGAAAGTGAACAAAACTGTCCAGAACCACCATTTTGAAAGAAACTTTCTACAAAGGTTCTGCTGGATTTATTACCACCCTGGAGTGCCCAATGATTCTCTTATATGCATCAATTGTTCTCAATGTTCCCACTCCTTAGCCTGTAAGAAAAGTAGCTGCTTTGCCTTAAAGGATTGCACAGCCTTAAAACAATGTCTGTAGGTATCACTGCCCTATTAACAAATGTCAAGATTCAACTACATGTTCAGGGCCCATGCAAAAGATGCACAAGATGTGGTCCGTTCCCCTGAAGACTCTGTCTGCTAAAAGTGCACTTCTTTAAATCTGGCATCAGAATGCATTATAAAAATCTCAAACCCAAAACCTTATTCCAAAAACAGAAATATGCTGGGATACATGTTAAAGCCCTGACCAGGTATGCAGCAGAAAAAAAAAGGTGGCAAAGTTTATGCCCATCTAGAAGAAAACCAGAGAAGCAAATAAGCTAAACTGCCCTAGTGCTTACTAGGGGTTCCTACACTCTGTCAAGGGACCATTTATAATGCATCATCTCGTAAATTCTCAATATGGTGTGTTGTCTGGACCTTTTCTATTACTGTTTAGGTTTACTGAAAAAACATTTCAAGTGAAAATGAAGGGTTGTTTCATGTGCTTTGGTAGGACTTTCTGGGCTAATTTTTTTACCCCCTTTCCTTATCTTTTTGCCTTCTCTGCCCACCAAACTTCTCCAATTGCACACAAGCCCTAATTCCTGGCAATGGGGACATCATCCTTTCAGATATGCCACAGCAGTCTTGTAGGGTGGGCTCATTCAGACACTAGAGAGGTACATTGTGTTTTCACTGGCATCCTGGCCATCAGAGCTATTTGTAGTTAGCCCTAATCCCACCCAGTAGTGGTGAGGTGCCCTCTTGCATCACCACAAGGGGCTGACAATGCTCCATGTCTGCACATGTGCACTCCTTCGCAAGTGAGGCAGGCAGCTATCATTACTGACTTAGGCAGCCATAGTGCAAGCCCTTCTTGACCAACGGCAGCTTTTAGTGTTATGTGCACTCTCCACTGCATTACACTGGACCAGTAGAATAGTCTGTTGAGAGCTACCACATACCATTTCCAGGACAGGCACCACCAAAATCTCCCCTGCCAGCACATCAGTTACATGAGCCACTAATCATTTGAGTCAAAGTCCGAGCTTTATCCCTCTATGGGCACTGGTCTTTTTTACCTTCTGGATTACATTTTGGCCAGATGTGTTTTTACTATCTTTCATGACTATTTTTTCATTCTGAAAATTGTGGTGTTTACTTGGGATTTCATGTGAGTTTCCCAGTTTAGTCATTTTGTTTTTTATTCATTTATTTACATTTGTTTACCGGGATAGTCCGACTGGACACATGTCCATTTACAGCGGAGGCTGGGGAGAAAAGCTCCACATTCAGTACAGAAAAACAAACAGTTGAACAATTTGATAACAACATGATCATCTATACAGAAGCGAAAAATTGACAACAGATAAAAATACAACTTTTGATACAAAAACAAAATGACACTAGATAAAAAAATACAACTTTCAAAACAGAAATTGCCACTAGACAAGCATTATAACCGACTATAGAGACAGAGACTACTTATAGAAATGAATTAGTGTAAGTTTAGCATGAGCTAGTATAACTATTAGAAACTTATGCAGAAAATATAACTTCTGACACTGTAGAAAAATTACAGTAGGTATAATTGGATAAAATATTGCGTTATTAAAATAATCACACACAAGAGAAAAGGAAATGTACCATATTAACATGTCATATTTATGATTCATACATTACACATTTTCCTTCCTTTTAACAATTAACTCAGAAAAACACAGCAAATTGCTCAAATCCTGTTTTCCCTTAAACTTCACTCCTCCTCCTGAACATTATAAACTGTTGTTCCCTATGTAATTTACACCTTCCCTTTTCTAAACATCTCAGCTCTAGCTTTTATCCCCTTTCCAATATTCACTACTTCAATTACAGACAGTACAGATTATGATTTCCATTTTTTAGTAATCAATTTTTTTGGCTGCCAAAAGCATTAAAGTTAAAAAAGCCTTACAATGTATATAGGCAATTCAGACCCTGTGTTCCAGATCAAAATAATAATTTTCATCAGTTACAGTCATATGCTACTCCAACACTTAAAACAGAGTACTCTGTAGGGAATATTTAAAATCTAGCAACTTGTTATACTTGCAAAAAAAAAAAAAAAAAACATGTTCCCAGTTACCCCTTTTCCATCGCACCTCCATTTGAAGTCTGCTTAGGGATAAAAATTCATATGCAAACCTTCCAAGCAAAAGTCTGAAACATACTAGACTGTCACATACTTGGGAGCAAAACAGATATCCTCCCACTGTTCCCCTGTAAAGTGGTTTTCTAGTCTCTCTTCCCAATCTTTTTTAACCTCTGACTGATTCTTGCATTCTACAATATTTTATATGCCCTACTAATTATAACTTTAACAGCAGCTTCTGTTCTAGACTCTATTACAAATTCTACCAGACCTTGATCTTCACTTAGCACTCTCATTTCCTTTGCTTATACTCTTAATGCATTACAGCCGAGTGATGTCTCCAGGCGTTTCTGCAGTTACATCCTGCTGCTTCTCTAGGCATCAAATATTGCCTGTTCATAATATTTGCATTAATAATTCCAAAACCATGTTACATACAAGGTGTCAGAAAATTTTATCTTGAAGCATACATAATAGCAAACACAATGGTATTGATATATGACCTCTGTCAATTGGTATTTGTTAAAAATGTAAGGTGATAACTTAAATTTTTAAATGTTGAAGCCACGCCCACTAGGAGTTAAAGGTACACACTCAAAAGAGCTCTACTGGAAGGAATGAGTTAATATCAACCCCTTGTAGGGCAGGTGATCTCTACCCTGCAGTCCAAAGTCTTACTTAGCCTCATCTCACTATCACCTTTCCCCTCTCTAGGTTTTTGTTCCAGTACCTTGACTTCTTTCCAGCTTGATCCAGTATACTCGTGTCCTCTTGTCTATTTTCTATACCCCTACTTGCTATCATCCCAATTTGCAACACCTCCTTTTCTCCATTCTTATGTTAGCTTACCTCTTAAAATAATTTCTGTAGCTTTACGAACATAACATTCTGTATGGTTGTTATTCTCCATAAAGTTTTGACTCCCAAACTCCTACTCTATCCCTATATCTTGAACGTCCTCATATCATTACACTCACCTTTCCACTTTGATTCAATACCATTCTGCTTGCATTATGCATGAGCCTTAAATGCATAGTTTTAATATATATATATATATATATATATATATATATATATATATATATATATATATAATGTATATACATATTCAAATCAAGCAATCCTAAACCACCTTTTGTTATGTGGAGGATCAACTTATGCCACTTGATATTTGCCCTCTTCCTCTCCCAAATAAATTCAACTCTTTATTACAGTCTATCACTTCTCCTCTGGTTGATAAAAAAAGACTGATCTGTATATAAAAAAATACAGGAACTAAACGATCACCGTTTGCATTTTACGATCCATAATCAAGAGCTTTTAGTTTCTCACTTTTTGTATCATCTTTAGTTTAGTCTCTCCCCGCACAGCTGGCATAAAACCATAGTTTTAAATCCATACAAATACATATAAATGCTTCATCTTACTTCCCAATAAACATGGGTATTGTTGGACCAATCTGCGTGTGGGTACACATTCTAACAACATTGTCATTAAATTTTATATAAAAAAAAAAAAAAAAAAAAGCTTAAAGCTGGCTCAAACTATTCCACAACACAAACATCCTTGTCTGGATTTCTCAAGTACAAAATAACATCTGCAAATAAAACTAACTTTTCTTGATTACCATCCCACTTATATCCTTGAATTTGAGGGTCCCTTATTTTCTTGTTATGTTCAAACACAGCTTGTTGGAAACCCACTGTCTCAAACCAATCATTGCCCCTCTTCCTTCATATATACTTCTAAATTAACCATATTCATCCATCAAGGAATTCAAATGCTTCCACCACACCATTCAAAATCCCAGCAGGCTCTATTGAATCTTTTTTTTTTCTTTTTTGTATCAACATCCACCAAAAAAAAAAAAGAAGTTATGTCTTACCATAACATTCCATCTGTATTGTAGATCTTCATTCACTCATTACCGATAGGACTTTGGTTCCGTCCTCGGAACCGACATGGCCTGTATCAAGCTCGCGCCAGCCAAAAACTCTCAGCTAAGATCTACCCACAATGCCCCTCTCAGTCTCTTCAGATCTAGTCTGCCCAGCCTTACAGTATAGAAATAATAATAGTGATAGTAGGAGGCTCTGTCTGAGCAGAAACCTTAACTAATGAGGATATCCTAAAGTCCACCAGGAGTCCCGGGAGGGGGAGGGAGGGCAGAAAGTAATGAATGAATGAAGATCTACAACACAGATGGAACATTATGGCAAGACATAACTTCTTTATCTGATGTTGTATATCTTCATTCATTCCTTACTGATAGAACTGAGCCCCCAGTTACTTGAGTCCTGTGTGGCCAAAGGAAGGACATTCCTGAGCACCATAGAACAAAAAGATGCTCATCCCCTGGAGGTCAAAGCCAATTTGTAATGAGTGATAAAGGTATGAGGTCTTACCCAAGTGGCTGCTGTGCAGATATCATCCATAGAGGCTCTGGAATGAAAGGCCACTGAGGTGGCTATCAATCTAGTAGAGTGAGCCTTTATTTTGGAAGGCAAGGACACTGTTTTGATGGCAGATGAAAGTAATAGCATTTCTGAGTCAAGAAGATAAAATCTTTTTGAAACAGGCTTACCCATTCTGGGTCCTGCAAAGGCCACAAACAACTGATCCGTTTTTCTGAAAGATTTAGTTCTGTCCAAGCAGAAACAGTTGCCTATGAACATCGAGGGTATGCAGAAGGTATTCTCCGCTACTTGAATGGTGGGAAAAGAAAATGGGTAAGTCAATAGATTGGTTAATGGAAAAAACAGAAATGATCTTGGGCAAAAAGGAGGGGTCAGTATGTAGAGAAACTCTCCCTATGAAACATCAAGTATGGTCTCTTGACACTCAAGGCCTGCAACTCGGGTACTCTTCTCGCTGAGGTAAGGGCTACTAGAAGTAGAGTTTTCAAAGACAAAAACTTTATATCACAAGAATCAGAAGGCTGGAAGAGAGGACTTCTTAACAACTAAAGCACCAAATTCAAGTCCCATGGCTCTATAGGAGGCTTGACAGGAGGTTTAATATGCAATACTCATTTCATGAAGGTTTTGCACAGTCGGTGTGACATAACAGATGAATTGTCAATTCCTTTGTGACAATTTGGAATAGATGCTAAATGCACTGCAACTGTCGATGCTGAAGCTCCTGCGTGCAACAGGGTAGTGTGGTATTGTAGAATCTTCTAAATAGGCATAGAAAATGGGTCTATATTATGTTTTTTTGGCTCACCCAGAGAACCTAGTCCACTTACTGGAATACGTTTTTCTGGTGGATGGTTTGTGTGAAGCCAGAAGGATCTCGCAAACGGGATGAAATAAAAGGTAGCCTGGCAATCATCGGAAGTGGAGAAACTAAGCTGTGAGCTTGAGGCTGTGGAGATTGAGGTGAATCAGTCCCTGACGATGAGAGAGCAGTCCTTGGGATTGATCCAGGATCCACGGGTTGTGAATCAGATGAGTTCACAGGAATGGGAACTAGACTTGACGGGGCCAATAAGGCGCAATGAGGATCACGTTGCTTCTCAACCTTTTAAGCTTTCTGCAGAAATTTCAGGATGAGGGGAAATGGGGGAAAGGTGTACAGTAGACCCGGGAGCCAATCATGTGTCAGGGCATCCCTCGGTGACTCCCCCTGAGGGAGGATCAAGGCAAAGTAGCTTATGCATTTATTTAGGGGTAAAGCAAACAGGTCACAGCAAGGCCTGCCCCAGCAACAGAAAATTTGAGCCGCTATTATCGGATTGAGGAACCACTCGTGAGCCATCAAAATGTTCCTGCTCAGATTGTCTGCAATAAGATTTGAACTCCCGGGAACATGCGTTGCTATGAAAAAACAAACACTTGGAAGCCATCGCCCAATGCCAAATTCTAATGTCTTCCTGACACAGGGGGTAAGACAGTACAGTTGTGTACACTTACCATAAATGTAAATGTTCGAGTGTATTCACTGTTGCAGTCATCACATTTGGGTTATCTGCTTGCAGTAGCCCACAGTCGGCCTGATAATCAAAGTCTTGGGTCCAGCGTCGGTTGCTGTATCATCTTCCGTGACGTTAGGTAGTCAGGGGTATAAAGCATGCAGCTGACGCCATTACATCAGTTTTTCTTGCCCCAGATGTCAGGTGCCCCCCTAATGGGAAGCAATTAAATTATATATATATATATATATATATATATATATATATACACACACATATATATATATATATATATATATATATATATATATATATATATACACACATATACATACATATATACACAAGGGTACACCTCCAACAAAAAAGCAAATACACCAAAAAGCTTTTAAGCATAGTAAAGGAGAGTAAAGGTATAGCCAAAAGAAGTTGGGGGGCTGGAGGGAGGGTAACCAGGACTGCAACAGTGAATACACTCAAATATCTACATTTATGGTAAGTCTACACAACTGTACTATGTTCTTCAAGTTTCACTGTTGCAGTCATCACATTTGGGTAGATTCCCAAAGCTAAGAATGGGAGGAGGCATTTAGATAGCATTAGGATCAGCTATAAGGCCTTGCAAGACTGCAGTAGCAAAGCCAGCTCTGGATTTAGAGAAAAATTGGTAAATGGTAATGCTTGGTGAAATATGTACAGAACTCCAGGTAGCAGCTTCTAGGATGTCCCTGGTAGGTACACCTCTGAGAAAGGCTGTAGAGGTAGATGCAGCCCTGGTTGAATGGGGTCTAATCCCCTGTGGGATAGGTTTTCCATGACACTTATAGCAGATATTAATGCAATGGCTTATCCATTTAGAAATGGTTTGCTTTGAAATAGCCTTCTCCTCTGCCCCTGCAGCAAATGCCACCATCGGTTGTTCAGATTTCCTTTGAGGTTTAGTCCTGTCCAAGTAAAATCTAAGTTATCTGTGCACATCTAAGGAGGGCAGTATCCGTTCCCCTTTGTTCAGTGGATTAGAAAAGAAAGTAGACAAATGAATGGACTGATTAAGAGCCACACTGGATACCACCTTGATCATGAAGGAGGGACTGGTCCTGAGGGGAAACCCTGTCCGCATGAAAGATGATGAAAGGCTCCACTGCCATAAGGACCTGTAATTCGGATACCCTTCTTGCTAAAGTGACTGCTAAAAGGAAGGCTGTTTTCCAATAAAGGAATTTTAACTCTGCACTTGCAGCTGGCTCAAAAGGAGGAAGAGTAAGTTTTTCCAATACAAAGTTGAGGTCCCAGGCTGGATTTGGGACTCTCCTTGGTGGTCTTAAGTTTTTGGCCCCTCTGAGGAACTGCTTGAGCAGTGGGTGAGAGAAGAGGGGTGGGTTCTGTGTTATAATGAGCTGAAATGTATGAGGCGTGAATTTTAATGCAGGAAAAAGAAAGGCCCTTGTGAAGCATCTCAGTTAAGTATTGAAGAATCTGAGGTACACTGGGCACTGCTGTGCCCATCCCTTGAATTTGGTTCCAGGCACAGAATCTTTTCAAATTTTCAGCATAAGATTTTCTAGTACTAGGTCTCCTTGCCTCCAGAATGACATTCAACACCTGTTTACTGAGGGATGTCAGCGGAGAAATTAGGTAATTAGCCAGGCTGCCAGGTTCAGGGTTTGAAGCTGAGGGTGCAGAATCTGGTTCTCCTGTTGTGACAACAGGGTAGGGGTCTGAGGCAGGTGCCATGGAGTCAGCAGTGACACACTGCACAAGAGGGGGTACCAGTGCTGGCGTGGCCAGTCTGGTGCAATCAGTATCGTCCTTGGATTGTCCTGTTTGATCTTTAGTAATACCTTGGGGTAGGAGAGGCAGAGGAGGAAAGGCATAAACTGATTGGTTTTTCCAGCTGAAGGACATAGCATCCACTTTCCAAGCTTGTTTGTGGGGAGTCCTTGTGCAGAATTTGTCCAATTGGTAGTTCTGGGGGGAGGCAAAAGGTCATTATCTGGGCTCCCCCATTTGTTTGTCAACATGTTGAAAGTCTTTGGTTCCAGTTTCCAATCGTGTGGGTAAATGAGATTTCTGCTTAGTTTGTCTGCCAGTGTATTTAGTTTTCCTGGCAGGAATTGAGCCTGTAGATGCACTTGGTAGCTCAAGGCTGTGTTCCACAGAGCCATGGCTTGTCTGCAGAGGGGGTAAGAATGGGTGCCCCCCTGCTTGTTTATGGACAACATAACAGTGGTGTTGTCCGTCTTTATCATTAATTGTCCTGGAAGAATGTGGTCCTTGAAGGCTGTCACAGAATTCTGTACAGCTAATATTTCTTTTTGATTGATATGCAGCAGGTGCATTTGACTTGAGTTCCATTTGCCCTGAATGCACTTCCCTGCCAGGTGAGCCCCCCCATGCATAGTCTGATGCGCATGTTAGGGTTTGGGCGGCAGGGGGTAGAGTGAATCGTAGTCCCATGTTTTGGTGGCAGGCCTCTGCCCACCAAATGAACTCTAACGGCAGGCAAGATATGATAGGAATCATTACTTCTAGGTCCTGAGAATGTTGATACCATAGGCTTTTTAGATACCATTGTAGTTTCCTCATATGCAGTCTTGCATATGGAATTAGTAGAATGCAGAAGGCCATGAACCCCAAGGCTTGCAGTATTTGCCTTGCAGATAGCAGGGTTTTGTGGCCATTAGTTTAAAGTAAGTTGTCAAATGAATTTGTTTCTCTGGCATGAGGAAATCATCTGGGAAGTTTTATTCAAGCTTGCTCCCAGGAATATAATTTGTTGACAGGGTACCAGATGTGATTTATTTTCGTTTATGGTCTACCCCAAACAAGTTAGCACCTTTTGTACAAATGCCAGATGATTCAAAAGTATGTCCTGGCTTTCTGCCTGAATTAGACAATCATCCAGGTATGGATACATTTGAATATTTCTTTGCCTGCAAAATGCAATGACTGGAGCTAGGCACTTTGTGAATACCCTGGGCACAGTAGATAAGCCAAAAAGCAGTGCAGAGAACTGATAGTGCAAGCAGCCTGCTTTGAAGCATAGGTATCTTCTGCAAGATTCCCTGCCCTGACTGGGATATGAAGGTAGGCTTCCTTTAAATCGAGTGTTGCCAACCCGGCATCTTTGCGTAGCATAGGAAGCAACTGGTGAAGAGTTAGCATCTTGAATTTTGGAATCACCAAAAAGGTTTTTAAGGTAGATAGGTCCAGGACAGGACGCCATGAGTTGTCTTTTCTGGGTACCAGAAAGAGTCTTGAGTAAAAACCTTGTCCCTTTTCCTCTTCTGGTACAGCTTGAATAGCCTTTATGCTTAAGAGAGAGAGTACTTGCTTTTGAGCCTCTGCCCACTGATTTGGGTGTAGATCTGGCCAACCGTTTGGGGTTGGTAACGTATAGAATTGAAATCTGTATCCTTGGGAAACTATATTTAAAACCCATTTGTCGTGGGTAATGAGTTCCCAGTTTTTTGCCTGCAGCGCAATCTTTCCCCCTAAAGGAGCGGTCAGTTGAGAAGTGCTTGGAAGTTTTAAAGTTAAGTCATTGAGACAGTTTATCATGGGGGGAGTCTTACTACTCCCTGATTTGGAAGTGGGAGCCCCCCACTGCTTAGTCCTGTGCGTACCCTGGGACTGAAGCCTGGGTGTTCTGCTGGATCTGGGTTTGGACTGAGAAGGCTTGGAAGAGGCAGGAAAGGACCAATTCTTAGAGGGCCAATGCCTTCTAAATCTTGGAGGCTGTACTTGCAGGAAATCTAACAGTTTGCATAGATTTAGCTTTTTCCTCCATTTTTTTTTTTAAGAACTTATTCTGCTTTGTTGCTAAACAAGCGGTCCTAATTTAAGGGAGCATCCAGTCATTTAGCTTTAACATGATCTGGCTAGGATTGCTCCTTAAGCCAAGCATGCTTTCTAAGTACAGACCCAGCAGCCCTGCAAGATGCCTCTAGTGAATCAAAACCACATTGCAAAGTATGTTTTCACCTGTTCAGCAGAATGCATTAAATCATGTAAATCCTTATTTTCAGCACAATCAGGAATCAACATCATTTTCTGTTTAAGCAGTCCAATAATATGCTGCCGATACTTTAACATATGAAATTGGCAGTTTAAGGCCCTAATGGCCAAGGTTGCAGAAGTGTATACCTTCTTACCCCATCTATCCAGCGCCCTGGAGTTTCTATCAGAGGGGGTAGGATTTTTGGCAGTAGTAGCCTTAATGCCCTTGGGTCCCTGTGAAATTGTCTCAGGATCCACAGTAGGATTTTTAAAAAGGAACTTGTGAGAGTCAGGAACCCTGTAATATCCATCAGGTTTTCTGGGAGCAGGAGGTAAAGAGTCAGGGGCCAAGCTAGATTCTGAAAAGGCATCATCCACAATGTCCAGTACATGAGGGATAGCTAAAGGCTCCCTAAGAGGAGTATGCAAGGTTTCACAAAAAGAGAAATCCTCTGGGGGGGGGGGGGGGGGGGGGCAAAGGGAATAGAGTCTTCTGCATCAGAATCCTCATAGGTAGAAAAGGGTAAATCCTGGTTATCAGAGGAAACAGAAATTTCAGAATCCTGGTCAGAAGTATCATAAGCAAATTCAGTCCTAGGTTTCTTAGAGGGGGAAGGTTGGCTTCCTCTGATTAAAGTAATAAGGTTTTCAGCCATTCTTATCATTTGTTTTTTAGGCATAGAGGCCTGACCATGCAGTCTGGGTGTCAGTTTTCTAGTCATGGTTCGAGATTTGGGCCTTGAAGAAGAAGATGGCGTCTGTTTAATATGCAAGTCAGTAGGCCTGAATACACCCTCATAAGCTGGTGCCTGCACTGCGGCTCCAGACACATCCAAGGTAGAGACATCCGCAGGTTCCACGGCTGAAGCATCTTGCGGCATACCGGACTCCGAATGGGTCTCAGTAGAGGCCTGCGAATCTGAAGTAGCGGGTATCAGAGGCTGCAAAAGCACCTCACTGAGTACCGGCGAACTGGCGACTGGCTTAGTAGAAGCATCAGCTTTGGACCTAGGCGGCCTGCCTCTGTCTTTGTCTTTGCGTTTTTTCAGAATGTCGGTAGTCGGATGGCTTACCAAAGATATATCTGGATAATTAAACAGAGCACCAAAATATTTAGAAGCGTAGATATACAGACAAATAGTTCATTGCTTAAATAAGGCACAAAACCAACAGCGAGGTACGTCGTGGTCAGGGCCTAGGCAAGGAATACATTACAAATGGAAATCTTTATGAGGCATTTGCTTTCCACAAGAAATACAATTATTGACTTTTACTGACATCGGTTTAGAGTAAGAAAAAGTTTCCCCAACAGGGTACTTCGCTTTAGTTGAAGACTTCAGTTCTGAAACTCGAAAATGAAAATTTCAGGAGTCGGCTGACCATCACTTGCAAACTGCTTCTCCTTTAGGCACCGCACGGCAAGAAAGACTGATGTAATGGCGTCGGCTGCATGCTTTATACCCCTGACTACCTGACATCATGGAAGATGAGACAGCAACTGACGCAGGACCCAAGACGTTGATAATCAGGCCGAGTGAAGGCTACTGCAAGCAGATAACCCAAATGTGATGACTGCAACAGTGAAACACGAACATCTGGTTCTGCCTTGTTTGTTGATGTACCAGAAGACTGACATGTTGTCGGATTGAACTGCATTGGTCCCAGAAGGAAGGGATGTGTGGAACGCTTGCAATGCTAAGAGAACTGCCCTCAATTCCAGGACATTTATGTGCAAATTGGCCTCGATGGGGGTATCAAGTGCCTTGGACGGTCTTTCCCTGGAAATGCCCCCACCCCCCCACCCTAACAGGGAAGCGTCCGTGGTCACCGTGGCCCTAGGCTGGGGGAGACAGAATGGTAGACACCAAAGATTTGCTTCTGGCTTCATCCACTATAGCATTTCTTTCTTGCAAAGGTTTGTAATGCATACAATGTGGTCGAGTGGGTGGGTTAAGATCAACCATTGTGATGAAAGGAGCCACTGTAACCACTGTAATAGTCTCATGTGCAACCTCGCCAGTGGTACTAAGATAATGATTGCTGCCATAGAGCCCAATAGTTTTAGTACAAGGTGTGCTGGCACAAATGTCTGCGGAAGGAGAACTTGAATCTTGTTTCTTATTTTTGAAAGCCTGTGAGGATGAAGGGAAGCTAGACAGGACGTTGTGTCGAAGATCGCTCCAATGAATTCCAATGCTCTTGTTGGAGACATGTGATTTGTCCATGTTGATCGTGATACCTAGGCGAAGAGCAAAGCCTTAACCAAGACAGAATGAGAAGGTTCCTGGTCGTGGCGGTCAGGAACCAATCGTCTAGATATGGAAACACCTGGAATCCTTGTAGTTGGAGATGAGCTACTATGACTGCCATACATTTGGTAAACACTCTGGGGGCTGTTGAGAGACCAAAGGGCAGTACCCTGAACTGGTAGTGATCGGCTCCCAGCTGGAAGCGGACAAATCTTTGGGAGCGTTTGTCCATCTTTATGTGGCAATACACATCCTGGAGGTCTATAGAGCACATCCACTTGTCCTTCCCCAGAAAGGGGAGAAGGGACTGCACCGTGACCAACCGGAATTTTTGAGGTTTGATGAATTTCTTTAGTAAGCTGAGATCCAGGATTGGTCTCCAGTCCTCTTGTCTATTTTGGCACTAAAAAGAATCTCAAGTAAAACCCAGATCCTCTTTGGTCTGGTGGGACTGGATGGATAACTCTTTCTTAGCGGCTTTTCGATTTCTAAGGCTGCAGCCTCCCTCTGACCGGGTGGAACATCGGGGATTTGTTTTACGGGTCTGGGAGTGAGGTCGAAAGGGATATGACAGCCTCTGGATATTATTCTCTGGACCCAAGCGTCCATTGTTATGAGTTGCCAGGCCTGTAGGTAGAGAGAGAATCAACCCCGACTGCTTCCAGAGGAAAGCAATCGGGCCATTGTTCAGGAGCGCTGGAAGGGTTGGCCAGACAAAGAATCCCTACCGCCCTGGTTGCGCGGACCCCCTCTGCCCCAAAAGGGACATCTTCCGGATGAGTTGCCCCCCTCTGCCCCGGGGGGATTGCTCATCACGAGTGTCACGAAAAGATCCGTGGGACTTCTTGAACCACAATCTTCCTTCCCTTCTGATTCCCAGAGTACGATCTCTGAGGAGTGGAAAAACAAATGCCAACAGCAGACAAGGTCTTTCCATCTTTCTCACTACGTGATAATGTCGCTCTTAGTTTGGGACCAAAAGGGAAAGATTCGTCAAAAGGCGCATTGACAAAGGAAGATTTGAAAGGGTCCGCGAAGTCACACAAATGCATCCAAGCAGGCGGTCTCAAGACTAAGCCCAATACGGCTGCTCGAGCTGCCCCCACGATAGTGCGAGAAATCAAGCGCATCAAGGAGTTCGAGATGAATTCTAAGGTAGCTAGCTGAGAGGCAACAGTATCACACACCTCCTCAGGCAGTACCCCTGCCAAAGAGGCAGACATTTCTGAAATTAGGTCTCTTTGGAGGCGAATAAAGTGTGCCAGGTAATTCTGCGACCGAATGGCAAAGGTCGCTGAAAGCATAGGTCCGCTTCCCCAGTCTGTCCATAGCCAGAGACTCCCTGTTCAGGAGATGAACAGTGGACCTATCTTCTGCCAGTTCCCTCTTGGTGGCCGCCACCACGACCATGGAATCAATTACCAGCTGTTTGGACCAGTTGGGTTGGTCTTCAGCAGTGGACAAAATTTTATCTGGTCTTGGGGGGACAGGTCCTATGTTGTCCAGGGCCTTCCAGGCACGCTGCACAATAAGCCTAAGGAGCTCATCCACAGGTGGGATCACGCAGGAAGTAGATGGTCGAGCTCGGAAAGCCTTCAAGAAAGTACAGTTGTGTACACTTACCATAAATGTAGATGTTCGAGTGTATGCACTGTTTCAGTCATTACATTTGGGTAATCTGCTGGCAGGGTGCCCTCAGTCGGCCTGAATAACAAAGTCTTGGGTCCTGCGTCGGTTGTTGTCTCCTCTTCCATGACGTCAGGGGTACAAAACATGCAGCCGACACCATTTTAATTAGTTTTTCTTGCCCCAGATGTCAGGTGCCCCCCCAAATGGGGAGCAAATATATATATATATATATATATATATATATATATATATATATATATATATATATACATATATATACATATATATACATACATACATACAAAAACACACACACACACACACACACACACAAACACGTGTACTTTAGAACACAAAAAATTTACTTTTAACTAAAACAAATACACCACAAAGGCTTTTGAGCATAGTGAAGGAAAGAAGAGGTATAATAGAGAAGAAAGGGGGCTGGCGGGTGGGAAACCTGGACTGCAACAGTGAATACACTCTAACATCTACATTTATGGTAGTGTACACAACTGTACTATGTTCTTCATGTTTCACTGTTGCAGTCATTACATAACATTTGGGTAGAATCCCAAAGCTATGGATGGGGGGATGGAATTAAACAGCATTAGGAGTAGCTATAAGGCCTGCAGGACTGCAGTGGCAAAGCCTGCCCTGTATTTATAAAAAAAGAGGTAAATGGTAATGCTTTGTGAACGTATGAACTGAGCTCCAAGTAGCAGCTTCTAGAATGTCTCTGGTAGGAACCCCTCTGAGAAAGGCTGCAGAAGTAGAAGCAGCCCTGGTGGAATGGGATCTGATCCCCTTGAGCACAGGTTTACCATGGTGCAAGTAGTAGAAATGAATACAATGGCTTATCCATTTTGAAATAGTCTGCTTTGATATAGCCTTCCCCTGTGTTCCTGCAGCAAATGCCACCAGTAGTTGCTCAAACTTTCTTAGAGATTTTGCCCTGTTTAAGTAGAATCTTAGTTGTCTGTGTACATCCAATGAATGCAGAATCCGCTCCCCCTTGTTCTGTGGATTTGGGAAAAAGTTGGCAGGTGAATGGTCTGGTTAAGAGCCACACTTCAGACATTTCAGAGCTTTACCAGAAAGGCTCATCCAGACTCTGCTACACTTTGCTGTGAAGGAAAGGTTAGTTTGCTGTTATTTTTTGTATTTCTGCATTGCCTTTCTATATTTTGAATACTGTAGTTTGTTTTCTTTACCTTGTGTTTTGCTTGCATTCTGTTTTAACAGCATATTAAAACTTCAAAAGAGACCACAGCTCTCTCTGTTCTGAGTCAGGCAGAAATACCACTGTCTTTCTAGTTGCCCGCCTCTTATGTTAATCTGACCATATATCTCATTTCTCTCTACTTTCACTGGCTTATGTGAGTAATCACAAAACCATCACTTTTGAAATCCCACCCCTTCAATTATTTAAATTTATTGGCCATCCTACAGTATTTCATAGTACCAAAATACAAAAGTAACCACCCCTTTCAGTCCATCTTGCTGTTTTAAAAATAGTAACTCTCCACTAAACCTTAACTTTTTAAACAGGTAAAACTCAAGTTACCTACTTTCATATCTAACTTCTCTAGTGCACACTGCAGAGTGCATTCTTTTCAATCTTACCTTTAAGCATCCCTGTTACTAGCACTTTCTCTAATACCTAAAAAGATCATCTCTACTTGACTCCAAGTAGACTTTTCTCTAGCTGTTAAACCTAGCACTTGCTCCTACAGTACTTATTACCTTGATACGGCACTCTTATAGATAGCACCCCAAAAAGGCAAACCCCATTTCTCGGTCACCCACATCCCCGGAATCTCTTTTAAAGTTTTTTGTCTAGTCCTTCTAGCATGTCGAGGGATCAGTTGCTAGTGTCCTCTCCTGCTCAGCTGGTGAACCTGGGAATATTGAGGCAATGTTACAATTGCCTCATGTACACAGACAACCCTCTCCTCCTCCCACAAAACACAAATACATGCGAGAGATGCAACTATACGGCCAAACTGGAGGCTGAGCTCTCTCAACATAGGACTGGCAAGACCAGTCAGGAGGAGAAGGTTACCACACACACTATAGACCCAGTCTCACATAGTACCATCACAACCTCAAATCATACACATAAACACGCAAAGACATACTCGGCGGCTCTGATCAAAAATCTACCAAAACAGCAGAGGCCACCAAAGCAGACACCCAAACAACCACCACCTCAGAACACAACACCTGCAACACATAGACCTCACAGTCAGAGTGTCAAACAGTCACAGCCCTTAAGGCCAAACACAATGCCAGACACACTAGTCATTGGTGACTCCATAGTCAGACACACTGACGTCCCGCTCACCAGACTGAGTAAGGAGAAGGTCACAGTAAGCTGCCTGTCAGGCGCTAGAATCCGCCACATAACGCAAGCACTCCGGTCTCTCAACAGCAGGTACAAATACGACTCAGTCATTGTCCATGCTGGTGTAAACGACCTGAGACGTACCTCCTTGGACTACATGAAAAGAGACATTGAGGAGCTCTCTGATTATGTAGCCCAGGCAGGTATGACCCTGACCTTGAGCAGTATCCTACCTTCACCAAGAATGATGCCACAATACAGAGATAAGATGATCAGCTTTAACAATTGGCTTAAACTCTGGTGTCATTCAAAGGGGATCCAATGTCTGTCTGCCTGGGATGACATGCTGGACAAGCCACGCTGCCATGAGGGACGGCTTGCACCTGTCACCCTGGGATTCCGGATATTGGCAAAGGCTCTTGCCACCCCATAGTGCCTTTTTAGGCAAGGCTCAAATTCTAAACCTACCACCCTAGAACACAAAAAGGAAAAAACTAAGGGTAATGCTGCTCAATGCCAGAAGTCTAAATCTCAAAATGCACGCACCTGAGGCCCTTCTCAGTATGGAGAACATCGATGTCTGTGCAGTGACAGAAACCTGGTTCAAGGCTCCTGAGAGCACCCCAGCACTATCAGGTTTTACCTCTTATCATGCGTTCCGGCCCCAAAATCCGGACAATACCAAGAAAGGGGGGGGGTATCCATATTCATCAAAGACACCCACACCTCAAGACTGGTGGCAACGCACGATGCATCGGAGACCATCCAGGTGCAATTAACCATAGGCAAGACTGCTATGCAAATTGTAGCATGTTACAGGCCACCCTCACAAACTCAGGAACCTCACATGGCCTTCCTGAAAACACTAGAGGGGATAAATGTATCACCAAACACCATCATACTAGGTGACTTCAATTACCCTAATATAGATTGGGAACACTACTCAAGCCCAAACACCCTAGCACAAAAGTTCCTGGAATTCATAAACTCAAATGCCATGGAACAACTAGTCACCATCCCCACAAGAGGAGAAAACATACTTGATCTCATCATCACGAACATGGGAGCACAATGTTCAACACCGAAGTATACCCCTCACTGGTGAGATCAGATCACAAACTAATCTCGCTGGAGGTCCTCATCCCACCCCCACCTGAAATAAAAAAGACCACAGTAAAGAACTTCAAAGCCGACTTCACACTTCTAAAGACTAGTGTGGTCTCCTTTAAGGCCCCGAGCGGGGAAAACAGTACTCAAGCCGCTGAATCACTTACAAATGCCTTCTACCAGCACCTGCAGGACTGCATGGATAAGGCAATCCCAAGCAAAACAAAGACTCTTTGTACCAAAGGCAAGCGTCCAGTCTGGTGGACCCCAGCCATAAACAAACTCTACAACAAAAGGAGGAAGCTACTACAAGATAGAGCAAAATCCTTAAAAGGTAAGACACCCTTGATCACTATAAGTAAAAACTAAGAGCTCTCATAAAATCATCCAAAGCAAATTTTGAGAGAAAAATAGCTAAAGACTCAAAAGACAATCATAAGGCCTTCTTTAGCTATGTTAGAAACCTGGGAGGAAACTCCCAGATATGCTCAGAACTAGTTCAAAATGATGTGAAGATTACTGATCCTACAGACATTGCCAACATACTGGCTGACAGGTTCAGTGCAAACTTCTCCCCTCCCCAAAGAAGAGATATCTATACCAAGCGATTGCAGCCCCCAAACATCTCCAACGCCCAAGTGAGAACTGCTCTCTCCAAAGCAAAAACACAGCATCCATGGGACCTGATGGTGTCCCGGCTGTGTGCTCCACGAACTCAACGAGGAATTAAACCCACAGCTAGGACAGCTGTTTAATCATAGTCTTACCTCTGGATACGCACCCAGGAGTGGCGCACTGCAACTGTGGTCCCACTTCACAAAGGCGGTGCCTCCACCGACCCTGGAAATTACCGGCCCATTAGCTTGACAAGCCTTATCTGCAAAGCCATGGAGAGGATCATAATGGACCTCATAAATAAAGACATAGGAATTTGCAGACTTTGGATCCATCCCAGTTTGGCTTTGTCAAAGGCAGATCATGCCTTCTAAACTTGGTTGACTTTTTGAAACAGTCACCAAAGCCATTGATGAGGAAAGGCAGTCCATACAGCCTACCTCGATCTGGCGAAGGCCTTGATACAATACCCCACTCGGGTATCATTGAAAAACTCATCAGCTTAAATGTTAACCCATACATCACAAGATGGGTTGCAAACTGGCTGAGTGACAGAACCCACAGGGTCAGAGTTGCTGGCGCCATGTCAGACTCAAAGCCTGTCACAAGTGGTGTACCACAGGGCTCAGTCCTGGGCCCACTCTTGTTTGGCATCTACTTTTCGAGTACAAGCAAACACAGGAGGGTTATGGCTGACAAAGTTTGCAGATGACTGCAAACTGGGCCATAGTAGAAAACACATCTGACACAGATATCCTTCAGAAGGGTCTCACAGAAACGGATAACTGGTGCCAGAGCCATGGCCTAAAGTTAAATGCCAAAAATGCATAGTCATACCCTTCGGGAAAAACAAGGTTACCTAGCTACCAAATAGGTGGCAATCCACTGAGCACAGAAGAAGTTATCAGGGACCTGGGGACCCAGGTTGATAGTAGTCTGTCATTCGACACCCATGTAGCTAAAGTAGTTAGGAAAACCTTCTACATTGCCCACCTTATCATGAAGGGATTCTCATCTAGATCAAGGGAGGTCATAGTCTCCCTATACTCATCACTCATCAGACCAATGATTGAGTACAATGCCCCATTCGGAATGTATCTGACCCGACACTTGCAGCAGCTGGAGAGGCCACAAAAGTTCCTCACCAAAAGGATAAAGGGTTTTAAACATCTGTCCTATGCTGCCCGACTGAAAGAACTCCAGCTCTATTCAGTAAACACGCTGCTCAGAGGTGACCTTTGCCTAACATACAAGGCCATGTCAAACCCAGATTTGATGAATATGCTTCACCTCAAAAAATCTAGATCCGTCAGAGCCACAAGGGTGGGAGACTTAAACCTCGACACGGCTATTAATAGGGCGTGCTGGAGGGATAGATTCATCACCCAAAGACTCCCTATGCTGTGGAATAAAATCCCGGTATATGTGAGGCAGAGCACCTCGCTGGCCTTGTTCAAGAGAAATCTTGACCAATGGATGGGAGATCGCAGATATACCCCAGGGATTACCTCAGTGTCACTGCTCAACAGAGGCACAGCAAAATAATGGGTATAGTTCCCCATACTAAAGGGGTGGCGTAAGCCACAAAACTATGGGCTAGGCTTGTAAATGCCCTCGGGCAGATAGCCTAGTATGAACCTATGAACCTATGAACACTGGATACCACCTTAGGCATAAAAGAAAGATTGGTCCTGAGGGCCACCCTATCCGGGTAAAAGATAATGAAAGGCTTCACTGCCATGAGAGCCTGTAGTTCTGAAACCCTTCTAGCTGAAGTGACTGCCAAAAGAAAGGCCGTCTTCCAAGAAAGAAATTTTATATCTGCAGTAGCAGCTGGTTCAAAAGGAGGTAGGGTGAGTTTTTCCAGCACAAAATTGAGGTCCCATGCAGGAGTCGGTGCTCTCCTGGGAGGCCTTAAATTTTTGGCCCCCCTGAGGTACTGCTTTAGCAGGGGATGATAAATAAGAGGCAGCTCTGTGTTATAATGAGCTGAGATGGCAAAGGCATGGATTTTTATTGAAGAAAAAGATAGGCCCTTGTGAAGCATCTCAGTTAAGTATTGCAAAATCTGAGGAATATCGGGCTTTGCCGTGTCTATTCCTTGTGCTTTGTTCCAAGTACAGAATCTCTTCCATTTATCAGCATAAGATTTTCTAGTACTAGGCCTTCTACCCTCCAAAAATTACATCCATCACAGGTTTACTGAGAGATGTAATTGGTGAAATTAGTTGATTAGCCATGCTGCAAGATTCAGAGTTTGGAACTGAGTGTGCAGAATTTCATAGTTCTGCTGAGACAACAGATGAGGTGTTTGAGGCAAGTACCGCGGCGGAAGGTGTGACATATTCCTTAATAGTGGGTACCAGTGTTGGCGAGGCCAGTCCAGAGCAATCAATCATTTTTGGTTTTTCCTGTCTGACTTTTAGTAAAACCTTGGAGAGTAGAGGCAGGGGGGAAAGGCATAGACTGATAGGTTTTTCCAGATGAAGGATACAGCATCCACTTTCCATGCTTTTTTGTGATGAGGTCTTGTGCAGAATTTGTCCAACTGATGGATCTATTTGCCTCTCCCCAAAACTATGTCTAGACTCCCCCATTTTCGTATCACCATGCTGATTTGTGGATCCAGTTTCCATTCATGTGGGTCCATAAGATTTCTGCTTAGGTCATCTGCCAGAGTATTTTGCTTTCCTGGCAGGAAGTGAGCTTGAAGACTTATTTGGTAAGTCAAGGCTGTGTTCCACAAGGCCAAGGATAGTCTGCAAAGGAGTAGGAGTGGGTACCCCCCTGTTTGTTTATGTAACACATAACTGTGGTGTTGTCCGTCTTTATCAGTAGTCATCCTGGATGAAGGAAGTCCTTGAAGGCTGTCAGAGCATTCTGTACAGCTAGCATTTCTTTCTAGTTGATATGTAGATGCATTTGATTTGGACTCCATTTGCCCTGCCAGATGGGCCCCCCAAGCACAGTCTGATGCATCTGTAGTTAGGGTTTGGGTGGCAGGGGGTAGAATGAATGACAGTCCCTTGTTTTGGTGACATGCCTCTGCCCACCAAAGGAACTCCTGTTGCAGGCAGGGAATGAGAGGAATCATTGCTTCCACGCTGTGACAATGTTGACTCCATAAGCTTTTTAGGTACCACTGAAGTTTCCTCATATGCAGTCTTGCATATGGAATTAGTAGAATGCTGGATGCCATGAACCCCAAAGCCTGTAAAATTTGTCTTGCAGATAGCTGGGTTTTTGTTGCCACTTGTTTGAAGTATGTTGTCAATTGAATTTGATTGTCTGGCGTGAGGTAAGCCATCTGGGCAGTTGTATTTAAGCTTGCACCCAGGAATGTAATTATTTGACAGGGTAACAGTTGTGATTTATTTTCGTTTACGGTGTACCCTAGGCATGCTAGAAGCCTTTTTACAAACGCCAGATGCTGAAGAAGAGTGTCCTTGTCCTCTGCCTGAATGAGACAATCGTCCAGATATGGATAAATTTGAATGATTCTTTGTCTGCAAAATGCAATTACTGGTGCCAGGCACTTTGTGAAGACCCTGGGCGCAGTAGATAAGCCAAATGGCAGTGCAGAGAACTGGTAATGCAAATAGCCTGCTTTGAAGCGGAGGTGTCTTCTGCAAGATTCCCTGATTGGGATATGCAGGTATGCCTCTTAAGTCTAGCGTTACCAACCAGGCATTCCTGCCTAGCATAGGCAATAGCTGTTGTAAAGTCCGCATTTTGAATTTTGGAATGTCCAGGAAAGTATTTAGAATGGTTAAGTCCAGAATTGGACGCCATGATTTGTCTTTTCTGGGTACCAGGAAAAGTCTTGAATAAAACCCTTGTCTTTTTTCCTTTTCTGGTACTGGTTGAATAGCCCCCATATCCATGAGGGCCGTGACTTGTTTCTGGGCCTCTGCCCACTGATTTGGTGGCAGATCTGGCCAATTGGCAATGTGTGGAAATGAAATCTGTACCTCTGGGATACTATATTTAAGACCCACTTATCCTGGGTAATTAGATGCCAATTTTGAGCATGAAGTGCTAGTTTTCCCCCCAAAGGGGCTGCCAAAAGATGAGTGCTTGGAGATGGCAGAGGAACGTCACTGAGACTGTTTACTGTAGGGTGGTGCTTTGCTACCTCTTGATTTGGAGGTGGAGGCACCCCATTGTTTTGACCTGTAAGATCCTTGTGACTGAAACCTGGAGCCTTTGGAGCGTCTGGGTTAGACCTGAGCGGCTCTGTTGGACACTGGAAAGGACCAATTTTTAGTAGGCCAGTGTCTACTGAACCTAGGTGGCTGCACTTGCAAGAAATATTCTACAGTTTGCATAGATTTAGCTTTGTCTTCCATCTTTTTTAAAACCTCTTCTGCCTTATTACCAAACAGACTGTCCTGCTGTAAAGGAGCATCCAACAATTTAGCTTTAACATGATCAGGCAGATTTTGCTCCTTGAGCCAAGCATGCCTTCTTATCACAGATCCAGTTACGGCGGCCCTGCAAGAGGCCTCCAAGGAATCAAAACCACATTGCAAAGTACGCCTTCCAACCTGTTCTGCTGAATGCAATAAATCCTGTAACTCTATTTTCCACACAATCAGAAATCACCATAAAGTACAGTTTTGTACCTACCATAAATGTAGATGTCCGAGAGGAATGCATCTGCAGTCTTTACAAATGGGTTGTCCTGTCGTCAGGCAGCCCTTCGGTCGGCCGGATTCCAAAGTCTGGGTCTGGCTTCGGCTGGTGTCGCACTTCACCCGACGTCATTGCGGCAGTTATCCGGGTATAAAGGCATCAGCCAATGCCATTTTCCTCAGTGTTTCTTGTCCCAGATGCCAGGTGCCCTCTTGGATGGCTAAATTTGGATAAATGCCAAAGTTTCCAAATAGTAGAGAGCAAACACATAAAATAAGCATGTATGTACATATATACAAACAAATACACCATAATAGATCCCCCCCAAGCTAGCTGTAGATTGGCAAATACCCTAGGAGTACCTCAGAGGGGAAGGAGGGTGGGTAATCCTGACTGCAGATGCATTCCTCTCGGACATCTACATTTATGGTAGGTACAAAACTGTACTATGTCCTTCAAGGATGCATCTGCAGTTTTTACAAATGGGTAGAATACCATAGCTAAACTACGGGAGGAGGAAAAGAGAAGAAATTATGGTGTAGTTAGGATCCCTTGCAAAACAGCAGTGGCAAACCCTGCTCGGGATCTAGAGTAAAAAGGTAAGTTATAATGCTTGGCAAATGTATGCACGGAGGTCCAAGTAGCAGCCTCTATAATGTCCTTGGTAGCCACTCCTCTTAAGAAAGCTGTGGTAGTGGCTGTAGCCCTTGTAGAATGAGGCCTTATGTTCTGTGGAGTTTGCTTTCCATGGTAGGAGTAGCAGAATCTGATGCAATTTCCTATCCACTTGGAGATTGTCTGTTTTGAAATTGCTTTTCCTTCCCTTCCTGTTGCATATGCTACCAGAAGCTGGTCAGTTTTTCTATTGCCCTTGGTTCTGTCCAGGTAGTAGCGTAACTGTCTATGTATACATCCGAAGTATGCAGCAGTCTTTCCCCCCTGTTCTGTGGATTGGGGAAGAATGTAGGTAGGTGGATAGCCTGGTTTAAAGACACTCTGGATACCACCTTAGGCATAAATGTAGGATTTGTTCTCATGGACACTCTGTCTTGATGGAAGATTAGGAAGGGTTGTACTGCCATTAAAGCCTGTAGCTCAGAAACCCTTCTTGCTGAGGTAATTGCCAGCAGGAAAGCAGTTTTCCAGGATAGGTGTTGAAGTTCTGCTGTTGCTGCTGGTTGAAAGGGGAGTGTCAATTTTTCTAGCACAAAGTTCAAGTCCCATGCTGGCAATGGTGGTTTCCTAGGAGGTTTTACATTTTAATTCCTCTCAGAAACTGCCTGAGTAGAGGATCTTGAGAAGACAGGGGGATCGAAGCTGTATTCTGCAGAAACAGCTGATGCATGTATCTTGATGGAGGAATAGGACAGGCCTGTATGGAAAAGCTCTGCCAAATACTCCAGGATGTTGGCTATGTCTACCTTTGACACATCTTTTCCCCTTTCAGTACTCCAAATGAGAAATCTTTTCCATTTTCCTGCAAAGTTCCTTCTTGTTGAAGGTCTGCGGGCCTCAAGGATAATGTCTTTAACCCTTTGGGATAAATCTGGGTTAGTTGTTCTTATGTAATGTTCCAGGCAGTCAGCTGCAGAGTTTTCAGGTTTGGATGCAGGGTGTTGTAGCCGCTCTGAGTTAACAGCAATGGAATCAGGGGTAGTGCCCACATTTGTCCCCGAGACATGCTCCTCAGTAATGGGTACCAATGTTGTCTTGGCCAGTCTGGAGCTATCAGAATGATCCTTGGACGTTCCTCTTTGATTTTCAATAGCAACTTGTGCATCAAAGGAAGAGGTGGGAATGCATATGCTGTCAGGCTTTTCCAACTGAAGGATAGAGAGTCCACCTTCCAAGCAAGTGGGTGGTACGTTCTTGTGCAGAATTTCTTGAGCTGGTGATTGAGGGGATGCGAATAGGTCTATTTGTGGTAGTCCCCATTTCCTTGTGATGGCCTTGAAGATGTCCGGGTGTAGCATCCATTCGTGAGCATCCGAGGTAGTTTTGCTTAATATGTCTGCTAGCATGTTTTGTTTTCGCGGTATAAAAATTGCTTGTAACTGAATGTTGTAGCTCAGAGCCATATTCCATAGGTCCAGTGCCATCCGGCATAGAGGGTATGAATGAGTGCCTCCCTGTTTGTTGATGTACCACATGACTGTGGTGTTGTCTGTCCTTATCATCAACTGCCCTTCTTGGAGGAATGGTCTGAAATTCTGGATTGCCAGTTTTACTGCCAGCATTTCCTTTTGATTTATGTGCAGGTGCAGCTGATCTTGAGTCCATAAGCCTTGTATGCACTTGTCCAGCATGTGGGCCCCCAACCGAGGTCTGAGGCGTCCGTTGTGATGGTTTGGCTTGGTTGAATGCTGTGGAAGGGCAAACCTGGGTTTGACTGACATGCCTGAGCCCACCATAGGAACTCTTGTTTCAGGCATGGGATTAGTGGTATTTAGGTTTCTAGGCTGTGCCTGTGTTGAGACCATAAATTCTTCAGGTACCACTGTAGCTTTCTCATATGTAGTCTGGCATGAGGGACCAGGATTATGCAGGATGCCATGAAGCCCAAGGCCTGCAGTACTTTCCTTGCTGTTAGTTGGTTCTGCTTTGTTAATGCCAAGAAGTAGAGAGGAAGTTGTTCTTGTTTTTCTGCAGTTAGGAATGCCATCTGTTTTGTTGTGTCCAATTCTGCACCTAAGAAGGTTATTCTTTGGGATGGAATCAGTCTTGATTTTTTTATACTGACTGTATATCCCAGGGCTTGCAGTAAGTAAATGACTCTTTGTAAGTCTTCTGTTAGCTTGTTTCTGTTGTCCGCTTGTATCAGGCAGTCGTCCAGGTATGGATATATTTGGATTCCCTGAAGCCTGCAGTGGCGATTACTGATGCCAGGCATTTCGTGAACACTCTGGGCACAGTAGATAAGCCAAAGGGCAATGCTGAGAATTGATAATGCTCTGATCCTGCAAGAAATCTGAGGTATCTTCTGCAATTTGGTCGTATGGGGACGTGCAGGTATGCCTCCTTGAGATCTAGAGTCACCAGCCAAGACTCCTTGCCCAGCATGGGAAGAAGTTGCTGTAGGGTCAGCATTTTGAATTTTGGAACAATGATGAATGTGTTTAAAGCAGACAGGTCGAGAATAGGCCTCCAATTTTTCTCTTTTCTTGGTACCAGGAAGAGTCTGGAGTAAAATCCCTTTCCTTGTTCCATAGATGGTACCCTTTCCACAGCTCTCATTTTTGCTAATTGAGCTATTTGTTTTAGAGCTTCTGTCTTTTGATTTGGTGGTAGGTTTGGCATTCCTCTTTTTGCTGGTAAAGTGTGGAAATGAAACCTGTAGCCTTGGTCTATAGTTTGCAAAATCCACTTGTCTCTTGTGATGCAGTGCCAGTTTTTTGAAAATAAGGCTAACTTTCCGCCTAAGGGTGCTGCTATTTGTTCCCTGGTAGGCGGTGCCAGAGCCAAGTCACTGTGATTGTCCTGTTGCAGTGGTAGTAGTTGTGTCTGTGCCTCAGCTGGTTGTTACCTTGCCACTGGCGTCCCTGTAGGCACCTCCTCTGGATTGGTTTCTGCCTCTTGAACGCCTATTCCTGCCTCTCTGTGTTTTAGAGGAGTCTGGAAAGGACCAATTTTTGAAGGCCAGTTCCTGCTAAACCTTGGAGGCTGAACCTGTAAGAAATCTTTCACTGTTTGTACAGATTTTGCCTTCTCTTCCATTTTCTTCAGTACCTGCTGAGCAGGAGAACCAATTAAATTGACCTTATCCATAGGAGCATCTAATAGTTTTGCTTTAACATGATCCGGCAAGACCTGTTCTTTCAACCATGCATGCCTTCTGATAACTGTGCCAGTCATGGCTGATCTAAAGGAAGCCTCCAGTGCATCATAGCCACATTTTAAAGAATGGTTACTAACCTGCTGAATGTTATGCACCATTTCTAGAACATATTTCTTATCTAAAGAGTCATCAGAGGACAGTTTCTTAGTTAACTGATCCAGCATAAACTCCTGGTATTGGATCATATGAAACTGACAGTTCAGTGCCCTAGCTGAGACAGTAGCAGAGGTGTATACTTTTTTACCCCATCTCTCTAAGGACCTGGATTCCCTTTCAGAGGGGAAGGGATTTTTAACTGAGGTCGAAGCTACTGCCTTAGGCCCCTGGGAGATAGTCTCGGGATCTGCAAAAGGGGCCTTGTATAAATGGTGATGTGTGTCCGGGACCCTGTAGAACCTATCGGGTTTAGCAGGGGCTGGAGGTAAAGTACCAGGAGCAGTGCAAGCATCATTAAATGCATCATCTACAACAGAAAGAACTGGAGGTATAGCTAAAGGCCTATGTTGTGGTAAATGCAAAAAAATCCTAAGCCTTTTCCTTGAATCTGAGAAATCTTGCCCATGCCATTGAAATTGCTCCCTCATGGCATGTAAGGTTTCCCCAAAGGAAAATTCCTCTGGTGGAGAGGCAGAAGGAATCGATTCCTCAGCATCGGAGTCTTCATAAGGAGAAAAAGGAGCCTCTGGATGGTCTGTATTGTCCGAATCATCAGAAGAATCATCTGAGGACACTGGCTCAGGGGGCTCTGCTCTAGGTCTCTTTTCTGGAGGAGGTTGAGAGGCCCTGTCTGGATGAGGTTGGGATCCCCTTATTAAAGAGATGAGATCCTCTGCCAGAGTAAGCATTTGGGAACTGGAGCTGGGCCTGTGAGAGGGGGGCTTTA
Organism: Protopterus annectens; assembly: GCF_019279795.1. Classification (NCBI taxonomy): domain Eukaryota; kingdom Metazoa; phylum Chordata; order Ceratodontiformes; family Protopteridae; genus Protopterus; species Protopterus annectens. The sequence goes on along the minus strand of NC_056741.1, from coordinate 1,345,100,306 downwards.
CAGGCACAGACTTAGAAGTTTTGGCTGCTTTAGCCCTGGCAAAGGCCTTTATGGACATGGCTGCAGGAGGCCTAGCAGCACCACGTGCAGGGGTTGAAACATCCAAGGGGATGGTGTCCGATAATTCTTGTGAAACCACAGTAGCAGGTTGGACTTCAGAGGCCGATTCAACCAGGTTAGAAGGGGCCTCGGTAGTAGTCATGGATTCGGCTGAAGTTAGAACCGCTTGCTCGGTTTCGGCCGAAACCGAGACACTCGCGGTTTGCTTATCCGCGGTTTCGGCCGAAACCGCAGACCGCGAGTGTCGGTCCTTTTCTTTGCGTTTCTTAGCAACTTGTGAAGTCGGAGGATCCGACGGCATAATGTACGCGAAATCTGAGCCGAAAAACTGTTCAGCAAACTCCGACCGACGTCTAAGCGTCCGTCGGTTGAAAGAAGCACAGGCTAAACAAGCTGCTACGTTGTGGTCTGGGCCTAAACAAGGTAAGCAGTAAGAGTGGAAATCTTTATGAGGTATTTGTTTCCCACAAGTTAAACAGTTATTCACTTTTTCTGACATCGGCTGAGGCAAGAAAGAGTCCCCAGCGGGTACTTAGCTTTTAGAAGTCTTAGTAGTATTCGGTAGTAGTAATCTCTGGATCTGACCGACCGGCACTTGCGAACAGCTTCTGCTTGGCCGCGGCAAGAAAGACTGAGGAAAATGGCGTCGGCTGATGCCTTTATACCCGAATAACTGCCGCAATGACGTCGGGTGAAGTGCGACACCAGCCGAAGCCAGACCCAGACTTTGGAATCTGGCCGACCGAAGGGCTGCCTGACGACAGGACAACCCATTTGTAAAGACTGCAGATGCATCCTTGAAGGACATTTTTCTGTTTCAGTAAGCCCATATCATGCTGTTGATATTTAAGCATATGAAACAGGCAGTTTCAAGCCCCGACTGTCAAGGTTGCAGACGTATAAACCTTCTTACCCCATCTATCCAGTGTCCTGGAGTCTCTATTTGAAGGGGTAGGATTTTTGGCTGTAGAGGCCTTAACACCCTTGGGACCCTGAGAAATAGTTCCGGGGTCAGCAGCAGGATTTTTGAAAAGACATTGGTTGGAGTCAGGAACCCTGTAATACCCGTCTGGCTTACTAGGAGCCGGAGGTAGGGAATCGGGAGCCATGCTTGATTCTGAGAAAACATCATCAACAATGTCTAATACAGGAGGTAAAGCCAAAGGCCTATGCTGAGGAATAAGAAGAAAATCCCTAAGCCTCTTTTTGGATTATGAGAAGTCCTGACTCTCCCAATTAAAATGTTCCCTTAAAGTATGCAAAGTCTCTCCAAAAGAGAAATCCTCAAGAGGAGAAGCAGAAGGGATGGATTCCTGTGCATCAGAGTCCTCATAAGGTGGGATAGAAAATTCCTGATCAGAAGAGGAATCAGAAGAAATGGAAACCTGCTCTGAAGATTCATAATCAGTGCCTTGCCTAAGCCTCTTAGCAGGGGGGGGTTGGGAACCTCTGATCAAGGTAATTAAATCATCAGTCATTTTGGTCATTTGTTTTTTAGGCATAGGGGCCTAAGCACGTGCCTCATGCGTCGGTTTTATAGACATAGAAGTAGGTTTTGGCCTTGTTTTTGATGATGGTGTCTGTTTAATATACAAATGCTGAGGCCTGAAAACACCCTCAGAAGCCGGTGCCTGTTCAGCGGCTCCGGACCCATCCAAGGGAAGAGACATCTGCGGGTTCAATACTTGCAGAATCTCGCGGCATACCGGACTCCGAATGGATCTCGATAGAGGCGTGCGACTCAAAAGTAGTGGGCATCAGGGGCTATGAAAGTGCCTGAGTAAAGGCGAGCCGGCGACTGGCTTAGGAGAAGCTTAGTCAGTTTTGGACCTCGACAGTCTGTCCCTGTCTTTTTCCTTGCATTTTTTGTGAATTCCGGTAGTCGGATTGCTAACCGACGACATTTCAGGATAGTTAAATCTTGAACCAAAGTATTTAGAAGCAAAAATATACCGACGCTTAGTGTGTTGGTTAAATTTACCACAAAACCAACAGCAAGGCACACTGTGATCAGGGCCTAGGCAAGGAATACAGTACAAATGAAAATCCTTATGAGGTATTTGCTTCCCACAAGTAATACAATTATTAACTTTTACTGACATCGGTAAGGAGCAAGAAAAAGTTTCCCCAATGAGGTACTTGGCTTTAGTTTGAAGACTTCGGTTTTGAAACTCGAAGAAGAAAATTTCAGGAGTCGGCCGACCGGCACTTGCGAACTGCTTCTGCTTGGGGCACCATATGGCAAGAAAGACCGATTAAAATGGTGTCAGCTGCAATGTTTTATACCCCTGACAACCTGACGTCATGGAAGAGGAGACCGCAACCGACGCAGGACCCAAAACGTTGTTATTCAGGCCGACTGAGGGCAACCTGCCAGCAGATTACCCAAATGTAATGACTGCAACAGTGAAACACAAAGAACATCACAGATTCCTCCAAAGGGATGGAGGGCTTCCAGTCTCCCCTCTGCTTGAGGATCTCGAGAATATCTCCAAATGAGACATCTTCTGGGGGAGACCATGGGGACCCTTCTCCCTCATCATAATCGTTGTCTTCAGTGATGGATTCCTCAGGGGAATCAAAATGCTTCTTCTTGCAAAGTTTCTTCTGGGGTGGCTCCCCAGTGGGGTCTTCTGAGGATGACTCCGGAGAAAGGGCTCCCTTCAAGGGAAGGTCTTGCGGCTCCTGTGCTAGAGAGCCCCAAGTAGGAAGTAGGGACAGCTGCATGCTAGAGGGGGGAGGGCCTGGTTCCAATACCAGTGGTGCCAACTGCGAGCCTGCTGAAGCAAGAACCCTCTCCATCACCTGGAAAGCAGGCCAGCCCGAGTAGGGATGGGAGCCCAGAACAGAGAAAGCCTACCTCAGAACCGGGGTCACACCCCACCCCAAGGATCCAACCTCCAGGTGTGGAGTTCTGAGAGGACCGCTAGCTACTGGGAGAGCAGTGGCCGTAGACAGCGCCACAGAAAAAAAATCGGCACTAAACTAGGTGCCACGGTGTCGACCGCCCAATCACGGCCCTGAGGGTGAGCCATTTCCCAAGGACCCATGGCACCAAGAGTAATCGGTGCAGACAGGGAAGCAGACAGAATGCACCGGGATTGACATCGGTACCAAAGTCTCCGACACCTGGGTGGAGGTCAGAGGGGGATAGACAAGTGAACACGCTGTAAGGGCTTCCATTCCAAGAGGGAGGGAACACCTAGTCGGGGTGGGTAATCCTCTAGCTGCCAAAAGCTGGTCTACAACCCTCACTACATCTTGTTCCGAAAGACTCATGGTGGATCTGAAGGAACTGCCAATGAAGATTCTGGTCTCTCAAGAAATGGACTAAATTGTTGTCCCAAAAAGGGGTCATAAGAGGGAGAATTACCTGGTTCTGGCAAGGTGCTCGATCTTTGGAACTGTAGGTGTCCTTATCGGTGGAACCATGTAAGACAACGGCACCGTGGCTGGGGATGTTGCCAATGCAGGTACAGTGGTCAGAGCCTGTGTCATAATCCAGGTCAGCACTGAGGGGGATGGTGCCGAAGCTGGCACAGTGATAGGAGTCTGAGTCATAATCAAGGACGGCATCGAGGGAGAAGACAGGGATCCTGGTGCCTAAGCCGTCAGCGCCGATGGCGCAGGAGAAGCCAGTGTCAACTCAGTTCCGAGGAGGACAGGGATGTTAGAACCTTGAGACTCCGTTTCTCTTTAAGCTTTTTCACATCCTTATGCTTAGGAGGTGGTGAGACCTCCATCCCAGAAAGAGCTTCCGCGAAAGGTGTTTTCAGCATACCCTTCAGAGTAAGCTTGTTCTTGCGTTTAGCCAATGTACAGTTGCTGAAGCTAGAACAAATGTCACAAGAAACATTAATGTGGTAAACACCCAAACAATAAACACACCAGGAGTGACCGTCAGAGTTGGGCATCTTACACCCGCACTTATCACACTGCTTGAACCCAAGCTTAGCCTTATCTGACATTATAACACACTAGTACTAACCAAACAATAAAACTATATCTACTAAACAAGAAGATAAATGGGCTAGCAAAAATCTCTTTTTTTTTTTTTTTTAAATACAGATAGCTAGTAAAGGAGTACCAGCACTGGTACGAAGAAATACCAAAAAGGTAAGAGAAAGGCCTACTAAGGTAGGGAAGAGGAAGTAGTACGAACAATGGTATGAAAGGACTACCAAGGTAGTGGGGGTAGGGTTTAGTCAGGAAAAAAGAATGTAGAAATGAGAAATAACCTAAATGAAAAAAAATGGCAAATAAATCTCTAAAACTAGAAATAACCACGAAAAAGCTACACTTGGCTTGAGAGAAGGCTTGGCACGTCTGATGAGGAACGCGGCAAAAGGGATCTGAGGAGAGACTATGAGAGGGGCATTGTGGGTAGGTCTTAGCTGAGAGTTTTCGAATGGCGCGAGCTTGGTACCGGCTGTGTCGGTTCAGAGGACGGAACCGAAGGCCTATCAGTAAGGAATGAATGAAGATTTACAACATCAGATGTAGTATTTTGGGGCTTTTCCACCTATTTGTTGAAAAGAGAGGAATTTAAGGAATTGGTAGTGGAGATTATTCAGGAGCTGTTAGAGAAGACAGAAATTTCTGAAAATATAAGGAGTGGAAAACAAAATAAGGTGGAGTTTAAAAATAGCGTGGAAATAAAAGAAAGGGGGCTATGGTTAAGTAGTAGCAAGAATTATATAGAGAGCATGACAAATGTTAAAGTACTGCAGAAAAGGGGGAATCTCACAGAACAAGAGGAGGATCAACTGCTGAATGCAAGGCAGAAAATGAGGGATTACCTTGATAATATGCATGAGTTTAGAAAGACTGCTGTTGAGCAATTGTTCTCTGATAACACCAGAGCACAAAAACTTTTAGCATAACAACTTAGGCAACAGAAGTAGAGACAGGGCTGTTGCCAAACTTAGGAAGCCTATTAACAAAGAAGGTAAAGTACAGTTGTGTACACTTACCATAAATGTAGATGTTTAAGTATATTCACTGTTGCAGTCATCACACTTCGGTTATCTGCCTGCAGGTAAGCCCTCAATCAGCCCAAATACCAGAGACTTAGTATTTCTGTGTCAGTTGCTGTCACTCCAGGAATGACGTTGAGTTGTCAGGGGTATAAAAACAGGCAGCCAACGTCATTACATCAGTTTTTCTTGCCCCAAATGTCAGGAGCCCCCCAAATAAGGAGCTAAGCTATGGTGGGGAAAAAACACCACCAGTAAAAAGTAAATACCAATACCCCAGAAAGGGGTGAGTGACAGCCACAGGGAGGAGGGAGAGAGAGAGAGAAGTACAGTTGTGTACACTTACCATAAATGTAGATGTTAGAGTGTATTCACTGTTGCAGTCATTACATTTGGGTTATCTGCTTGCAAGTAGCCCTCAGCCGGCCTGATTATCAAAGTCTTGGGTACTGTGTTGGTTGCTGTCTCTTCTTTCATGACGTCAAGTAGCCAGGGGTATAAAGCATGCAGCCGATGACATTGCATCAGTTTTTCTTGCCCCAGATGTCAGGTGCCCCCATAATGGGAAGCAATTATATACAAGGTTACACCTCCAACAAAATGCAAATACACCAGAAAGCTTAAACACAGTAAACAAGAAGAGAGGTATAGCCAACAGAAGTCAGGGGGCTGGAGGGAGAGTAACCAGGACTGCAACAGTGAATACACTTGAATATCTACATTTATGGTAAGTGTACACAACTGTACTATGTTCTTCGTGTTTCACTGTTGCAGTCATTACATTTGGGTAGACTTCCAAAGCTAAGGAAGGGAGGAGGCAATTAGACAGCATTAGGACCAGCTATTAGGCCCTGCAAGACTGCAGTGGCAAAACCAGCTCTGGATTTAGAAAAAATAGGCAAGTGGTAATGCCTGGTGAAGGTATAACCAGAACTCCAGGTAGCAGCTTATAGGATGTCCCTGGCAGGAACACCTCTAAGAAAGGCTGTTGAAGTAGATGCAGCCCTGGTAGAATGTGATCTTATTCCCTGTGGGGTAGGTTTTCCATGGTGCTTACAGCAGAAATTAATGCAATGGACTATCCACTTAGAAATAGTTTGCTTTGAAATGGCCTTCCCCTCTGCAGCAAAGGCAACTAGCAGCTGTTCAGTTTTCCTGAGAGGCTTAGTCCTGTCCAAATAAAAACTAAGCTGTCTGTGCACGTCCTAAGAGTGCAGTATTCATTCTCCTTTGTTCTGTGGATTAGAAAATGTTGGCAAATGAATGGACTGATTAAGGGCCACACTAGATACCACCTTGGGCATAAAGGAAGGATTGGTCCTGAGGGACACCCTGTTTGAATAGAAGATGACGAAGGGGCTCCACTGCCATGAGGGCCTGTAATTCAGACAATCTTCTTGCTGAAGTGATGGCTAGAAAGAAGGCTGTTTACCAAGAAAGGAATTTCAATTCTGCAGTTGCAGCTGGCTCAAAAGGGGGTAGAGTGAGCTTTTCCAATACAAAATCAAGGTCCCAGGCTGGAGTAGGGGCTCTCCTGGGTGGTCTTCAATTTTTGGCCCCTCTGTGGAACTGCTTCAGCAGGGGGTAAGAGAAGAGGGGTGGCTCCGTATTATAATGTGCTGAAATGGCTGAGGCATGAATTTTAATAGAAGAGAAGGAAAGGCCCTTGTGAAGCATCTCTGTTAAGTATTGAAGAACATGCGGTCGGCTGGGCACTGTGCCCATTACGAGTTTGGCTCCAGGAACAGTATCTTTACCACTTTTCAGCATAGGATTTTCTAGTACTAGGCCTCCTTGCCTCCAGAATGACATCCAGCACTTGCTTACTGACGGATGGTATTGGGAGAACTCAGGTAATTAGCCAGGCTGCAAGGTTCAGGGTTTGAAGCTGGGGGTGCAGAATCTGGCCCTCCTGCTGGGACAGCAGGGAAGGGGTCTGAGGCAGGTGCCATGGTTCCAGCAGTGACATACTGCGCAAGAGGGGGTACCAGTGTTGGCATGGCCAGTCTGGTGCAATGAGTATTGTCCTTGGTTTGTCCTGTTTGATCTTTAGTAGAACTTTCGAGAGGAGAGGCAGTGGGGGAAAGGCATAAACTGAGAGGCTTTCCCAGGTGAAGGACAGGGCATCCACTTTCCAAGCTTGTCTGTGGGGAATCCTTGTGCAGAATTTGTCCAATTGGTAGTTCTAAGGGGAGGCAAACAGGTCGATCTCTGGGCTCCCCCATTTGTTTCTCAACATGTTGAATATCTTTGGTTCCAGTTTCCACTCGTGTGGGTCCATGAGATTTCTGCTCAGGTCTGCCAGTGAATTTAGCTTGCCTGGCAGGTATTGAGCTTGTAAGTGCACTTGGTAGCTCAAGGCTGTGTTCCATAGAGCCATGGCTAGTCTGCACAGAGGTTAGGAGTGGGTTCCCCCCTGCTTGTTTATGTACCACATAACAGTGGTGTTGTCTGTCTTTACCAATAATTGTCCTGGAAGAATGTGGTCCTTGAAGGCTGTCAGAAAATTCTGTACAGCTAACATTTCTTTCTGATTGATATGTAGGTGCATTTGACTCTGGTTCCATTTGCCCTGAATGCACTGCCCTGCCAAGTGAGTCCCCCATGCATAGTTTGATGTGTCTGTTGTTAGGGTTGGGCGGCAGGGGGTACAGTGAATGGCAATCCCTTGTTGTGGTAGCAGGCCTCTGCCCACCAAAGGAACTCTGTCTTTATACAAGGAATGATAGGAATCATTGATTCCAGGTCCTGAGAATGTTGACACCATAGGCTTTTTTTGGATACCATTGTAGTTTCCTCATATGCAGTCTTGCCTATGGAATTAGTAGGATGCAAAAGGCCATGAACCACAGGGCTTGCAGAATTTTCCTTGCAGACAGCTGGGTCTTTGTGGCCAATAGTTTGAAGTAGGGTGTCAAATAAACTTGTTTCTCTGGCGTAAGGTAGGTCATCTGAGAAGTTGTGTCCAAGCTTGCTCCCAGGAATACAATTTGTTGGCAGGGTACTAGACGAGATTTCTTTTCATTTATGGTGTACCCCAGTGAGGTTAGCAGTTTCTTTACAAATGCCAGATGATTTAATAGTATGTCCTGGCTTTCTGCCTGAATTAGGCAATCGTCCAGGTATGGGTATAACTGAATATTTCTTTGCCTGCAGAATGCAATGACTGGAGCTAGGCATTTTGTGAATATCCTGGGTGCAGTAGATAAGCCAAAAGGCAGTGCAGAGAACTGATAGGGCATGTAGCCTGCTCTGAAGTGCAGGTATTTTCCCTTATTGGAATGTGCAGGTAAGCTTCCTTTAAATCCAATGTTGCCAACCAGGATGTTTTGCCTAGCATGGGAAGCAACTAATGAAGGGTAAGCATTTTGAATTTTGGGATTACTAAAAGGTGTTTAGGATAGACAGGTCCAGGATAGGACTCTAGAAGTTGTCTTTTCTGGGTACCAGGAAAAGTCTGGACTAAAAACCTTGTCCCCATTCCTCTGCTGGGACAGGAATACTTCAAAAAGAGAGAACCTGCTGTTGAGCCTCTGCCCACTGACATGGGGGTAGGTCTGGCCAACCGTTTGGGGTTGGTAAGGTGTGGAAGTGGAATCGGTATCCTTGGGAAACTATATTTAAAGCCCATTTGTCTTGGGTAATGAGAGTTCCCAGTTTTTTGCTTGCAGGGCGTTCTTTCCCCAAAATGGAGCAGTCAGTTGAGAAGGGCTTGGAAGGTTTAAGGTTAAGTCATTGTGACAGTTTATCATAGGGGGGTGCCTTACTACTTCCAGCTTTGGAAGTGGGAGCCCCCCACTGCTTAGGCCTGTGAGTACCTTGAGACTGTAGCCTAGGTGGTCTGCTGTTCCTGGGTTTGGACTGAAAAGGCCTGGAAGAGACAGGAAAGGACCAATAGAAGGCCAATGCCTACTAAATCTGGGAGGCAGTACTTGTAGGAAATATTTAACAGTTTTCACAGATTTAGTTTTTTCCTCCATCTTTTTAAGAACTTCTTCTGCTTTGTTGCCAAACAGGCAGGTCTTGGCAAAGTTTGCTCCTTAATCCAAGCATAAATAAACAGAGATCTCTCAGGGTAAGGTACCTGCTATGTCCCCAAACGAAAAAACGTCAATATCAAGGTGCAGGTACTCCACGACTATCGAAGCCAACCATCAACCAAAAAAGCAAAAAATCAATAAAAAAATTTTTTTTTTGCTGTTCAAGTATAAAAATTTTTTATTGATTTTTGCTTTTTTGGTTGATGGTTGGCTTTGATAGTCGTGGAGTACCTGCACCTTAATCCAAGCATGCCTTCTAAGAACAGACCCAGTGACAGCAGCCCTACAAGATGCCTCTAAGGAGTCAAAACCACACTGCAAAGTATGTTTACTAACTTGTTCAGCAGAATGCATTAAATCCTGTAATTCTTTATTTTCAGCACAGTCAGGAATCAACATCATTTTCGGTTTAAGTAATCCAATAATATGCTGCTGATACTTTAGCATATGAAACTGGCAATTTAAGGCCCTAATGGCCAAAGTAGCAGAAGTGTATACCTTCTTACACCATCTGTCCAGGGCCCTGGAATCTCAATCAGAGGGGGTAGGGTTTTTGGCAGTAGTAGCCTTAATGCCGTTGGGTCCCTGTGAAATGGTCTCTGGGTCCGCAGTAGGATTCTTAAAGATGAACTTGTGAGAGTCAGGTACTCTGTAATACCGGTCAGGTTTCCTGGGAGCCGGAGGTGAAGTGTCTGGGGTCAGGCTAGATTCCAACAAGGCATCATCTACAATGTCCAGTACAGGAGGGATAGCTAAAGGCCTGTGTTGAGGTAGGAGTAAGAATTCCGTAAGCCTCTTTTTGGAGTCAGAGTAATCCTGGCTTTCCCAGTGGAAATGTTCCCTAAGAGTGTGCAAGGTTTCACCAAAGGAGAAATCTTCTGGAGGGGAAGCAAAGGGAATGGAGTCCTCTGCATTACAATCCTCATAGGTAGATAAGGGCAAATCCTTGTCATCAGAAGAAACAGAAATTTCAGACTCTTGATCATAAGAATCAGAAGGAAAATCAGTTCTAGGTCTTTTAGAGGGGGAAGGCTAGCTTCCCCCAATTAGAGTAATAAGGTCTTCAGCCATTCTTATCATTTGTTTTTTTAGGCATATGGGCCTGACCATGCGGTTTGGATGTCGGTTTTCTAGGCGTGGATCGAGTTTTAGGCCTTAAAGAAGAAGATGGTGTCAGTTTGATATGCAAGTCAGTAGGCCTGAATACACACTCACAAGCCGGTGCCTGCACAGCGGCTCCGGACCAATCCAAGGTAGAGACATCCGCAGGTTCCATAGTCGAAGCATCTTGCAGCATACCGGACTCTGAATGGGTCTCAGTAGAGGCCTGCGAATCTGAAGTAGCGGGTATCAGGGGCTGTGAAAGCGCCTCACTGAGTACCAGTGAACTGGCGAACAGCTTAATGGAAGCGTTGTCGGCAGCTTTGGACCTATGTGGTCTGTCTCTGTCTTTACATTTTTTTTGGAACATCGGCAGTTGGATGGCTTACCGAAGCCATTTCTGGATAATTAAACTGAGTACCAAAATAGTTTGATGTGAAAATGAACCGAGGAATAGTTCAAGGATTGAATAAGGCACAAAACCGACAGCGAGGGACGTCGTGGTCTGGGCCTAAGTAAGGAATGCAGCACGAATGAAAATCTTTATGAGATATTTGCTTTCCACAAGTAATACAATTGTTAACTTTTACTGACATCGGATTAGAGCAAGAAAAATGATCCCCAGCAGGGTACTTAGCTTTTTTGAAGACTTCGGTTCTGAAACTCGAAAACAAAAATTTCAGCAGTCGGCTGACCGGCACTTCTGAACTGCTTCTCCTTCGGGCACAGCATGGTAAGAAAGACTGATGTAATGGTGTTGGCTGCATGCTTTATACCCCTGACTACCTGACGTCATGGAAGAAGAGACAGCAACCGACGCAGGACCCAAGACTTCGATAATCAGGCCGGCTGAGGGCTACCTGCAAGCAGACAACCCAAACGTAATGACTGCAACAGTGAAAAGTACAGTTTTGTACCTACCATAAATGTAGATGTTCGAGTGTACACCCTGCTGCAGTCATCACACTTTGGAATTCCGGCCGACTGCGGGACCGCCTGACAACAGGATAACCCAAGTCTTGGTCCGGCGTCGGTTGCTGTCACTTCTTCCCTGACGTCAGTGCGCCAGGGGTATATATAATACATCCAACGCCATTTTCTTCAGTTTTTCTTGCCCCAGATGTCAGGTGCCCCCAAAAAGGTGGTCAGTAATTAGTACCAAATTAAGCAATTTTTGCACAAACACAAAATCCCTTCAGCTAAAAGCAAATACATCAGGTAGGCATTGTAGAGATTTTAGCCAGTTAGATCAGAGGGGATGGAGGGAGGGTAACCTGGACTGCAGCAGGGTGTACACTCAAACATCTACATTTATGGTAGGTACAAAAAGTACAGTTTTGTACCTACCATAAATGTAGATGTCCGAACTGGATAGCATCTGCAGTCATAACAACTGGGTTGTCCTGTCGTCAGGCAGCCCTTCAGTCGGCCGGATTCCAAAGTCCGGGTCCGGCTTCGGCTGATGTCGCACTTCACCCGACGTCATCTCTGTTGGTCTTCGGGTATAAAGGCATCAGCCGACGCCATTTTCCTCAGTGTTTCTTGCCCCAGATGCCAGTAGCCCTCTTGGAGGCTAAAATTTGGATAGATGCCAATGTTTCCAAAAGATAGAGGTAAACACAAAAATAAGCATGTATGTACATATATACAAACAAATACACCATAAAGACTCCCCCACCAGCTAGCTATTAGGAGGGTAAAATACCTAGGAGTACCACAGAGGGAAGGAGGGAGGGTAATCCTGACTGCAGATGCTATCCAGTTCGGACATCTACATTTATGGTAGGTACAAAACTGTACTATGTCCTTCATGGATGCATCTGCAGTCATAACAACTGGGTAGAATACCATAGCCAACTAGGGAGGAGGATAAAACTAGATTATGGTGTGTTTAGGATCCCTTGCAGTACAGCAGTGGCAAACCCTGCTCGGGATCTGGAATATAGAGGTAAGTTGTAATGCTTGGCAAATGTATGCACGGAGGTCCAAGTAGCCGCCTCAATAATGTCTTTGGTTGCCACTCCTCGTAAGAAGGCTGTGGTAGTGGCTGTTGCCCTTGTAGAATGAGGTCTTATGTTCTGTGGAATTGGTTTTCCATGGAAGGAGTAACAGAATCGTATGCAATTTCCTATCCATTTGGAGATTGTCTGTTTGGAAATAGCTTTTCCTTCCCTTCCTGTTGCATAGGCTACAAAAAGTTGGTCAGTCTTTCTGCTATTTTTTGTTCTGTCCAAGTAGTAGCGTAGCTGTCTATGTACATCCAAGGTATGCAGTATTCTTTCCCCTCTGTTTTGTGGGTTGGGAAAGAAGGTAGGTAGGTGGATTGCCTGGTTTAAAGACACTCTGGATACCACCTTAGGCATAAATGTAGGATTAGTCCTCATGGACACTCTATCTTGGTGGAAGATTAGGAAGGGTTGCACTGCCATTAAGGCCTGTAGCTCTGAAACCCTCCTTGCTGAAGTAATTGCCAGTAGGAAAGCAGTTTTCCATGACAGGTGTTGTAGGTCTGCTGTTGCTGCTGGTTCAAAGGGTGATAGTGTCAACTTTTCTAGCACAAAGTTTAAGTCCCAAGCTGGCAAAGGTGGTTTCCTTGGAGGTTTTACATTCTTGATTCCTCTGAGGAACTGCCTGAGCAAAGGGTGCGAAAAAACAGGTGGATCAAAGCTGTATTCTGCTGAAATAGCTGATGCATGTATCTTGATGGAGGAGTAGGATAAGCCTGAATGAAGAAGTTCGGCCAGATACTCTAGAATGTTAGGCATATCTATGTTTGACACATCTTTTCCTCTTTCAGTACTCCAAATGACAAACCTTTTCCATTTTCCAGCATAGTTCCTTCTTGTTGAAGGTCTGCGTGCTTCAAGAATAATGTCTTTAACTCTTTGGGAAAGTTCTGGGTTAGCTGTTGCTATGTGATGTTCCATGCAGTCAGTTGCAACGTTTTTAGGTTTGGATGTATGATGCTGTAGTTGTTCTGAGTTAGCATCAAAGGCATCAGGGTATTGGCCACATATTGTTCTGAGACATGCTCCTCAGCAGTGGGTACCAGTGTTGTCTTGGCCAGTTTGGAGCTATCAGGATTATCCTTGGACGTTCTTCCTTGATTTTTAGTAATACTTTGTGTATCAAGGGAAGAGGTGGGAATGCATATGCTGTCAGGCCTTTCCAGCTGAAGGAGAGCGAATCCACTTTCCATGCCAGTGGGTGTAATGTCCTTGTGCAGAATTTTTTGAGCTGGTGATTGAGAGGTGATGCAAATAGATCTATCTGAGGCATTCCCCATTTCTTTGAGATGGTCTTGAAAATGTCCGGGTGCAGTTTCCATTCGTGGGCATCCGATGGTTCTGCTTAATATGTCTGCTAGAATATTTTCTTTTCCGGTACAAAAATTGCCTGTAACTGGATGTTGTAGCTGAGTGCCAGGTTCCACAGCTCCAAAGTCATTCTGCATAGGGGGTATGAATGAGTGCCTCCCTGCTTGTTGATGTACCACATGACTGTGGTGTTGTCTGTCCTTATCATCAACTGGCCCTCTTTGAGAAATGGTCTGAACCTTTGGATTGCCAGTTTTACTGCCAGCATTTCTTTTAGGTTGATGTGCAGGTGAAGTTGATCCTGTGTCCACAATCCTTGCACGCATTTGTCCAGCATGTGGGCCCCCATCCTAGGTCTGAAGCGTCTGTTGTGATGGTCTGGCTTGCTTGACATCTGCGAAAGGGTAGGCCTGGGTTTGTCTGGCATGCCTGAGCCCACCATAGGAACTCCTGTTTTAAGCATGGAATTAGTGGGATTTCTGTTTCTAGGCTGTGACTGTGTTGGGACCATAAATTCTTTAGGTACCACTGTAGTTTTCTCATATGTAGTCTGGCAAGTGGGACCAGGATTATGCATGATGCCATGAAGCCCAAGGCCTGCAGTACTTTTCTTGCTGTTAACTTGTTCAGCTTTGTTAGTGCCAAGAAGTAAAGAGGGAGTTCTTTTGTTTTTCTGCAGTTAGGAATGCCATTTGTTTTACTGTGTCCAATTCAGCCCAAGAATGTCCTTGTTTGGGATGGTATCAGCCTTGACTTTTGTAGATTGACTGTGTATCCCAGTGCTTGTAGCAAGTAAATGACCCTTTGTAAATCTGTTGTCAGCTTGCTTTTGTTGTCCCCTTGTAGCAGGCAGTCGTCCAGGTATGGGTAAATTTGTATTCCCTGTAGTCTGCAATGGGCAATTACTGATGCCAGGCATTTTGTGAATACTCTGGGCAGTAGATAAGCCAAAGGGCAATGCTGAGAATTGATAGTGCTCTGATCCTGCAAGAAATCTGAGGTATCTTCTGCAGATTGGTCGAATGGGGACGTGCAGGTATGCCTCCTTGAGATCTAGAGTTACCAGCCAACACTCCTTGCCCAGCATGGGAAGAAGTTGCTGTAGGGTCAGCATTTTGAATTTTGGGACAATGATGTATGTATTTAAGGCGGACAGGTCGAGAATTGGTCTCCAACTTTTTCCTTTCTTGGAACTAGGAATAGTCTTGAGTAGAACCCCTTTCCTTGCTCTGCAGTTGGCACTTTTCCACAGCTCTCATGTTTGCTAACTGCATTATCTGTTGTAGAGCCTCTGTTTTTGATTTGGAGGTAGATTTGGCATTCCTCTTTTGATTGGTAAAGTGTGGAAGTGGAACCGGTATCCTTGATCTATGGTTTGTAAAATCCACTTGTCTTTTGTTATATAGTGCCAGTTTTTTGAAAATAAGGTTAACTTTCCACCTAGAGGAGCTGCTATTTGTTCCCTGGTAGGCGGATTTAGGATTAAGTCACTGTGGTTGTGTTGATGTAGTGGCAGTGGTTGTGTCTGTGCCTCTGTTGTTACCTTGCCACTGTCGTCCTCTGTAGGCACCTCCTCTGGATTGGTTTCTGCCTCTGGAGTGTCTGTTTCTGCCCCTTTGAGATCTTGTGGAGTCAGGAAAGGACCAATTTTTGGCAGGCCAGTTCCTGCTAAACCTTGGGGGTTGAACCTGCAAGAAATCTTTAACCGTTTGCACGGATTTTGCCTTTTCTTCCATTTTCTTCATAACCTGCTGGGCAGGTGTACCAAACAAACTTGTCTTATCCATAGGAGCATCTAGTAACTTTGCTTTAACATGATCCGGTAAAGCTTGCTCCTTTAGCCATGCATGCCTTCTTATCACTGTGCCAGTCATGGCTGATCTAAATGAAGCCTCCAGTGCATCATAGCCACATTTTAAGGAATGGTTACTAACCTGTTGTATGTTATTTACCATTTCTAATACATATTTCTTATCAAGAGATTCATCAGTGGTTAGCTTTTTAGTTAACTGATCAAGCATAAACTCTTGGTATTGTATCATGTGAAACTGACAGTTTAAAGCTCTAGCTGAGAGAGTAGCTGAAGTGTAGACCTTTTGCCCCATCTGTCTAATGACCTTGCTTCCCTTTCAGAAGGAATAGGGTTTTTAGCTATGGTCGCGCTACTGCCTTGGGACCCTGGGATATAGTTTCGGGTCTGCAAGAGGGGCCTTGTAAAGGTGGTGATGAGTGTCTGGCACCCTGTAAAATCTGTCTGGTTTGGCAGGGGCTGGAGGTAAAGAATCTGGAGCGGAGCAGACATCATTGAAAGCATCATCCATCACAGAGAGAACAGGAGGTATAGCTAAGGGCCTGTGTTGTGGAAGGTGCAGAAAAGTCCTAAGTCTTTTTCTGGAGTCTGAAAAATCCTGTTGCTGCCATTGGAACTGCTCTCGCATGGCATGTAAGGTTTCCCCAAAGGAAAATTCTTCTGGTGGGGAAGCAGCTGGAATGGATTCTTCAGCATCAGAGTCTTCAAAATTAGAGAAAGGAGCCTCTGGCTGGTCAGTTATGTCTGATTCATCGGCTGAATCATCAGATGACACTGGCTCAGGGGCTCTGCCCTAGGTCTCTTCTCTGGGGGCTGAGAGGCCCTGTCTGGGTGAGATTGAGATCCTCTAATTAATGAAATTAAATCTTCTGCCAGAGTAAGCATTTGAGAACTAGAGGAGGGCCTGGTTGAAGGGGTTTAACAGGCACTGTTTTAGTAGTCTTGGCTGCTTTAGCCCTGGCGAAGGCCTTAATGGACATGGCTGCTGGAGGCCTAGCAGCACCACGTGCTGGGGTAGAGACATCCAAGGGAATGGTGTCTGATAAGTCAGTGGCAACCACCGTAGTGGGTATAATTTCTGAGGCCGATTCAAGAATGGTAGCAGGGGCCTCAGTTGTAGAGATAGATTCAGCTGTACTTTGATCAGTTTTCTCGGTTTCGCCGAAACCGAGACACTCATGTTTGCTTAACCATGGTTTCAGCCGAAACCGCGGACCGCGAGTGTCGGTCTTTATCTTTGCGTTTTTTGGCAGATTGGGTAGTCGGAGGATCCGACGGCATAATGTACGCAAAATCAGAACCGAAAAACTGTTCAGCAAACTCCGACCGACGCCTAAGCGTTCGTCGGTTGAAAGAAGCACAGGCCGAACAGGCTGCTACGTCGTGGGCTGGGCCTAAACAAGGCAGACAATAAGAGTGGAAATCTTTATGAGGTATTTGTTTCCCACAGGTTAAAAATTATTAACTTTTTCTGACATCGGCTGAGGCAAGAAAGAGTCCCCAACGGGGTACTTAGCTTTAGAAGTCTTCGAAGTAGTATTCTCTGGATCCGACCGACCGGCACTTGCGAACAGCTTCTGCTTCGGGCGCCACGCGGCAAGAAAGACTGAGGAAAATGGCGTCGGCTGATGCCTTTATACCCGAAGACCAACAGAGATGACGTCGGGTGAAGTGCGACATCAGCCAAAGCCGGACCCGGACTTTGGAATCCGGCCGACTGAAGGGCTGCCTGACGACAGGACAACCCAGTTGTTATGACTGCAGATGCATCCATGAAGGACATCTGTACTATGTTCATCGTGTTACCCTGCTGCAGTCATTACACTTGGGTAGAATCCCAAAGCTAAGAATGGGTGGATGAGTTATACAGGGTTAGAGGAGGCTAGAAGGCCCTGCAGAACTGCAGTGGCGAAGCCAGCTCTAGTCTTAGAGTAAAGTGGTAAGTGATAGTGTTTGGTAAAGGTGTGTACTGAACTCCAAGTTGCAGCTTCCAAAATCTCCTTGGTTGGAACCCCCCTGAGGAAGGCTGTAGATGTAGCTGTTGGCCTGGTAGAGTGGAGTCTAATGGTAGCAGGAACTGGATTTCCATGATGGGTGTAGCAAAAACGAATGCAATGTCCTATCCATTTGGAAATGGTTTGATTTGATATAGCCTTCCCTTGTGAAGCTGTAGCATAGGATACAAAGAGCTAGTCAGATTTTCTGAAAACCTTAGTTTTATCCAAGTAGTAACGAAGTTGCCTGTGAATATCCAAGGAATGCAGGAGTCTTTCTCCTTTGTTCTGTGGATTTGGGAAGAAGGTGGGTAAGTGGATGGTTTGATTTAAAGCCACACTGGAAACCACCTTAGGCATGAAGGAAGGATTAGTTCGTAGAGAAACTCTGTCTTGATGGAAAATGAGGAAAGGTTCCACTGCCATTAGTGCCTGCAGCTCTGAGACTCTTCTAGCTGAAGTTATTGCTAGCAGCAGGGCAGTCTTCCATGATAGAAACTGTAGATCTGCAGAGAAAGCTGGTTCAAAGGGAGGTAGCGTTAAGTTTTTCCAGAACAAAATTGAGGTCCGATGTTGGTGTAGGTGCTCTCCTGGGGGGCCTAATGTTTTTTGCCCCTCTGAGGAACTGCCTTAGAAGTGGATGTGAAAATAAGGGTGGATCTGTGTTGTAGTGGGCTGAAATAGCTGATGCATGGATTTTAATGGAAGAAAAAGAAAGTCCTTTGTGCAACATCTCAGTTAAATACTGTAGAATCTGAGGCATGTGAGGCTGAAGTGTATTTTGGCCTTTAGCTTGGTTCCAGGCGCAAAACCTTTTCCATTTGTCCGAATAGGCCTTCCTGGTGCTGGGCCTCCTAGCTTCCAGAATAACATCCATAACTGCTTGGGAAAAAGGAGCTGGCTGGATGCTTAGGTGATTTGCCATGCAGCCAGATTTAAGGTTTTGAGCTGGCTGTGAAGAATCTGATTGTTTTGCTGTGTGAGCAAATGGGCAATTTGTGGTAAAATCCAAGGTGGGCCCTGGGCCATATTCCTCAATAGTGGGTACCAGTGCTGGCGTGGCCAGTCCGGGGCTATGAGTATCAGTTCTGGTCTCTCCTTTCTGACTTTCAGAAGCACCTTTGTGAGGAGAGGCAATGGAGGGAAGGCATATACTGTCAGGTTTTTCCAACTGAATGAGAGTGCGTCCACTTTCCAAGCTTGATGGTGAAGTGTCCTTGTGCAAAATTTTGTTAGCTGATAGTTTTGAGGACTGGCAAACAGATCTATGTCTGGAAGGCCCCATTTTTGAGTTATCATTGCAAATACTTGTGAATCCAGTTTCCACTCGTGGGGATCCATGATGTTTCTGCTGAGGTCGTCTGCCAATGTGTTCTTTTTTCCTGGCAGGAATCGAGTTTGTAACTGAACTTGGTAAGCCAGAGCTGTGTTACACAAGGTCATTGCTTGCCTGCACAGAGGGTAGGAGTGTGTACCCCCTTGTTTGTTTATGTACCACATTACTGTGGTGTTGTCCGTCCTTACTGTAAGTTGTCCTGGATGTAATAGATTCTTGAAGGCTGTCAGAGCATTCTGTACAGCTAGCATCTCTTTTTGGTTGATGTGCAGATTCCTTTGATTTGCAGTCCATACGCCTTGAATGCACTGTCCTGCCATGTGTGCCCCCCAGGCGTAGTCCGATGCATCTGTTGTCATAGTTTGCCTGGCTGGGGACAAGGTGAAAGGCTGACCCTTGTTGAGGTGACATGCCTGTGACCACCATAGAAACTCCTGTTGTAGGCAGGGAATGAGAGATATTGTGTCCAAGCTGTGGCTGTGTTGAGACCATACGCTTTTTAGGTACCACTGTAATTTCCTCATATGCAGCTTTGCAAATGGTATTAGTAGTATGCAAGATGCCATGAAGCCCAAGGCCTGCAGAATTTTTCTTACAAGTAGTTGGGTCTTTGTTGCCATTGTTTTGAAATATTGAGTCAGTTGAAGTTGTTTGTCTGGCGTCAGAAAAGCCTTCTGGGCCGTTGTATTCAAGCTGGCACCCAGGAATGTCATATTTTGTGAGGGTACTAGTTTTGATTTCTTTTCGTTTACTGTGTACCCCAGGCAACTTAGAAGATGTTTTACAAAAGCCAGATGTTGTAAGAGAATGTCCTTGCTTTCTGCTTGGATGAGGCAGTCGTCCAGATATGGGTATATTTGAATTCCTCTTCGTCTGCAGTATGCAATTACTGGTGCCAGGCATTTTGTGAAGACCCTGGGCGCAGTAGATAAGCCAAAGGGCACTGCAGAGAATTGGTAATGGGTTGAACCTGCAATGAAACGGAGGTATCTTCTGCAACTTTGTCTGATAGGGACATGCAGGTATGCCTCCTTGAGGTCCAACGTTACTAGCCATGCTTTCTTGCCCAACATGGGAAGAAGCTGCTGTAGTGTTAGCATCTTGAATTTGGGTACTTGTAAGAAGGTGTTTAGAACTGAAAGGTCCAGAATTGGTCTCCAGGCATTGTCCTTTCTGGGAACTAGAAAGAGTCTTGAGTAAAATCCTTGGCCTTGCTCTCGAGTAGGTACCAGTTGAATGGCTCATGTCCATGAGAGCTGTAATTTGTCTTTGTGCCTCTGCCCATTGATTTTGTGGCAGGTTTGGCATTCCTCTTTTCATTGGCAAGGTGTGAAAATGGAATCTGTATCCTCGTGAAATTATGTCTAGGACCCATTTGTCCTTTGTGACAATGTGCCAGTTGTCGGAAAAAAGTGTGAGTTTTCCTCCCAAGGGGGCTGCCAAGAGAGTGTTGCTTGGCCAGATGAGGTGCAAGTCATTGAGTTTGCCTCCTGGTAGTTTGGGACCTGCCTTCTCCTCCCTTCTGTGTTGCAGTGCCCCATTGTCGAGGTTTATACTGGGCTTGTGGCTGTCCTCTGCCTCTTGGACATCTGTATTTACCCCTCTGGTCTGTCAGTAGCTGGAAAGGACCAATTTTTTGTTGGCCAATTTCTGCTGAAGCGAGGGGGCTGTACCTGTAGAAAATCTTTGACTGTCTGCATAGATTTTGCCTTATCCTCCATTTTCTTTAAGACGACTTCTGCTTTAACTCCAAAAAGAACATCCTGCTGTAAGGGAGCATCTAGAAGCTTTGCTTTAACATGATCAGGCAGAGTTTGTTCCTTTAACCAAGCATGCCTACGTATAACAGACCCAGTGACAGCTGCTCTGCAGGAAGCCTCCAAAGAATCAAACCCACATTGTAAAGTATGTTTGCCCACCTGTTCAGTTGCATGCAACAGATCCTGCATCATGTGAAATTGGCAATTTAGTGCCCTCATAGCTAGAGTGGCTGAGGTGTAAACCTTTTTCCCCCACCTGTCTAGTGCTCTAGAGTCCCTTTCAGAGGGTACAGGATTTTTTTCCATAGAGGCCTTAGCCCCTTTGGGACCCTGGGAGATAGTCTCTGGATCAGCAACAGGGCTTTTATAAAGGAATTTGTGGGAATCAGGCACTCTATAGTATCTGTCTGGTTTGGCTGGAGCAGGAGGCAGAGAATCTGGGTTCAAACTGGATTCTAAGTAAACATCATCCACAATGTCTAAAACTGGAGGGATGGCAAGTGGTCTGTGCCGGGGGAGTAAAAGAAACTCTCAGAGTATTTTCTTTGAGCCAGAGTAGTCCTGACCTTCCCAGCGAAAATGTTCCCTCATAGTGTGTAACGTTTCCCCAAAAGAGTAGTCTTCAGGAGGAGAAGCTGAGGGAATAGAATCCTCAGCATCAGAATCTTCATAAGGGGAGAATGAGTAATCTTGGTCCTCAGAGGAGCCTGAGGAAACAGACACTTGATCAGAGGAGGCATAATCTTCCTCTTGTCTAGGCCTTTTGTTGGGTGGGAGTTGGGAACCCCTGATTAAAGAGATCAAATCTTCAGCCATTTTGAGCATCTGTTTCTTAGGCATGGGGCCTTGAACTGGAGACTGAAGTGCAGTCTTTTTAGGTTTAATAGGAGTCTTAAGTTTAGGATAGGTTTTTATGGTGAGTGTCGTCGGTCTGAAGATGCCTTCAGAAACCGAAGGTGTTTCTGCAGCACCATCTCTTTCAGCAGTGTCGTCGGTAGGGGCTAAACAAAACAGCTGCGTCGGCCTAGTACTCTCCGCCAAAAGCTCCGAAGCGGTCTCGGGTTCCAGATCTGCGGTAGTCAAGGGCTGAGTCGGAGCCTCACTGAAGACCGGTGAACCAGAGACCGGTCCAGCCGAGGCCTCTGAGTCTGGCTTGGGTCTAGGCTGCCTGTCCTTATCCTTGCGTTTTTTGTGCACGCCGGTAGTCGGTTGCTCCGACGGCATTGTGTAGTTAAATTTTCTACCGAAGTAGTGTCGTGTAAAATCAAAGCGTCTTTTTATAGTACGCTTATTAAACCTAGCACAAAAATGACAACCAGTGACGTCGTGGTCTGGGCCTAGGCAAGGTATGCAGTAAGAATGAAAATCCTTATGAGGTATTTGCTTCCCACAAGAAATACAATTGTTAACTTTTTCTGACATCGGTCTGAGGCAAGAAAAGTTTCCCCAACGGGGTACTTAGCTTTATTGAAGACTTCGGATCTGAAAATCGACTTCGAAAATCTCAGGAGTCGGCCGACCGGCACTTGCGAACTGCTTCTGATTCGGGCACCGCGCGGCAAGAAAGACTGAAGAAAATGTTTGTTTTGAAATGGCCTTGCCTTCTGCTCCTGTTGCAAAGCTGACTAGCAACTGGTCAGATTTTCTGAAGGGCTTAGGGTTATCAAGGTAGAATCTCAGCTGTCTGTGCACGTCCAAGGAGTGCAGGATCCTTTCACCTTTATTCTGAGGATTAGGGAAGAAAGTTAGCAAATGGATGGATTGGTGTAGAGCCACACTGGATACCACTTTAGGCATAAAGGAAGGGTTATAGTCCTGAGGGAAACCCTGTCAGCATGGAAAATAATGAAGGGCTCCACTGACATAAGTGCTTGAAGCTCAGAGACACTTCTGGCTGAAGTGATGGCCAGAAGCAATGCTGTTTTCTGAGAGAGGAATTTTAACTCTGCTGACGCTGCAGGTTCAAAGTGTGTGTGTGTGTTGGGGGGGGGGGGTGAGCTTTTCCAGTACAAAGTTAAGGTCCCAAGCAGGGGTGGGTGCTCTCCTTGGCAGCCTTAAGTTGTCTGCCCCTCTCAGGAACTGTTAGATAAGGGGGATGTGAGAAGAGAGGTGGCTCAGTGTTGTAATGAGCCAAAATGGCTGAAGCATGTATCTTAATGGAGGGGAAGGACATGCCTTTGTGGAGTAGATCTGCTAAGTAATCCAGGATTAGAGGCAGGGAAGGCAGAGTAGTGTCCTCTCCTTTAGACTGAATCTAGGAACAGTAACTTTTCCATTTATCAGCATAGGATTTTCTTATAGTTTCATAGTTTAGTACTAGGCTATCTGCCCTGGGGCATTTGTAAGCCTAGCCTTAGTGATGTGGCTTTTGCCACCCCAAGAAATGGTACAAAAATGTACAGAATAAATTTAGAATACTGTGCCTCTGTCTAGTAGTGACACAATGAAGGTCCCCTTATATAATAGAATTAGTTTACTGTGCCCCTGTCTAGCAGTGACACAGATGTGACCCCTTGGGTAAACTTACGATCTCCCATCCACTCATCAAGATTTCTCTTGAAGAGAGTCAGTGAGGGGCTCTGCCTACTATGAACTGGGATCTTGTTCCAAAGCATGGGAAGCCTCTGGGTTATGAATCTATCCCTCCAGCATGTCCTATTCATACTTGTGCCGAGGTTTAAGTCTTTAGCTCTCGTGGTCCTGATGGATTTGGATTTTTTGAGGTGGAGCATGTCCATCAGGTCCTGATTGGACATGGCCTTGTACGTCAGGCAGAGATCACCTCTGAGCAGGCGGTATGCTACTGAATAGAGCTGAAGTTTCTTTAGTCTGGCAGAATAAGACATATGTTGGAGACCCTTGATCCTCTTGGTGAGGTACTTTTGTGGTCTCTCCAGCTGTTGCAAATGCCGGGTGAGGTACATACCAAATGGGGCATTGTACTCAATCATGGGTCTGATGGGGGAGGAGTATAGGGGTACAATGACATCCTTGGATCTGGATGTGAATCCCTTCATGATGAGGTGTGCAAGGTAGAATGTTTTTCTAACCACTTTGGCAACGTGGGTGCCAAATGAGAGGTCGCTGTCGACTTGGGTCCCTAGGTCTCTGATTACTTTTTCCATACTCAGTGGGTTGTTGTCTATGTGATAATTTGTGGGTACTTTGTTTTTCCCAAAGGGGATGACTATACATTTTTTGGCATTTAGTTTAAGGCCGTGACTCCAGCACCAGTTGTCCGTTTCTGTGAGGCCTTTTTGTAGGATGTATGTGTCCGCTGGTGTATTGATTATGGCGCCTAGTTTGCAGTCATCTGCGAACTTTGTCAGCCACAACCCTCCCATGTTTGCTTTAACATCTGAGAAATAAATGCCGAACAAGAGGGGTCCCAGGACAGATCCCTGTGGGACACCACTTGTGACTGGCTTTGAGTCTGACATTGCTCCAGCGATTTTAACTTTATGGGTTCTGTCCTTTAGCCAGTTTGCAACCCATCTAGTGACATAAGGGTTTACGTTTAAGCTGTTGAGCTTATCTATGATGCCTGAGTGGGGTATTGTGTCGAAGGCCTTAGCCAAGTCCAGGTAGGCTGTGTGGACTGCTTTGCCCTCATCAATGGCTCTAGTGACCGTTTCGAAAAAGTCAACCAGGTTCAAAAGGCAGGATCTATCCTTTACAAAGCCGAACTGGGTGGTGTCAAGTGTCTGTAGGTCCCCTATGTCTCTGTTTATGAGTTCCATAATGATTCTTTCCATAGCTTTGCAGACCAGGCTGGTTAAGCTTATGGGGCGGTAGTTCCCAGGGTCTGTAGAGGTACCCCCTTTGTGGAGCGGGACCACTGTTGCTGTACGCCAGTGTTCAGGTTCATATCCTGTAGTAAGGCTAAGGTTAAATAGCATTTTTATGTGCGGGTTTAGCTCCTCTTGGAGTTCACGTAGCACACAACCCGGGATACCATCAGGTCCCATTGATGCTGTGTTTTTAGCTTTGTTGAGGGCGGTTCTCACTTGGACATCTGAGATGACAGGGAGATTACATTCAGCTGGGATAAGTATTTCTTCTTTTGGGGTGAAGGAGGGGAGAAATTTGCACTGAACCTGTCAGCCAGAATGTTGGCAATATCTGTGGGTTCAGTGTAGTTTTTGTTGTTGTGTACTAACTCTGAGCATATCTGAGGGTTTCCACCCAGGTTTCTAACATAGCTGAAGAAGGCTTTGTGGTTATCTTTAGTGTCCTTAGCGATTTTTCTCTCAAAGTTGGCCTTGGATGTTTTTATGAGAGAATGTAGTTTTCTGCTAATGTTGATCAGAGATGTCTTCCCTTTATGGGATTTTGCTCTGACGTGCAGTAGCTTCCTTCTTTTGTTATACAATTTGTTAATGGCTGAGGTCCACCAGACAGGACGTTTGCCTTTGGTGGAGAGGGACTTGGATTTATTTGGGATTGCATGATCCATGCATTCTTGGAGATGTCCATAGAAAGCATTTGTGAAGGATTCGGCATTGTGGGATCTGGTATCCAGTGGCCCAGTGGGCTTAAAGGATACCATCTCAGTCTTAAGAAGAGTGAAGTCTGCTTTTGAGAAGTTTTTCACTGTGGTCTTTTGTGCTGGGGGTGGAGGTCTTCTGGCTTCAAGAAAGATGTCCAGCACCTGTTTGCTTAGGGTTGCTGGGGGGGAATTCAAGGAATAAGCCAGGCTGCAAGACTTAGGGTTTTCAGTTGCGGATGCAAAATCTCTCCCTCTTGCTGAGAGAGAAGGGTTGGGTTCTGGTGTAGGTGCCAGGGTGGTACCGGTGACAGGCTGCGCAGGAGTAGGTACCAGTGCTGGCGTGGCCAGTCTGGGGCAATCAGAATTGTCCTTGGTCTGTCCTGTCTTATCTTGAGTAATACTCTTAAGAGAAGGGGCAGAGGGGGAAAGGCATAGAAGTAGAGATTTACTCACTAAAAGGATAGGGCATCCACTTTCCAGGCCCTGCTGTGAGGGTTCCTGGTGCAGAATTTGCTGAGCTGGCAGTTGTAGGGGGAGGCAAAGAGATCCACCTTTGGGGTCCCCCATTTCTGAATCAGAAGGTTGAAGGTGCTCGGCTCCAAGTGCCACTCGTGTGGGTCTAGGAGATTTCTGCTCAAGTCTTCTGCCAGTAAGTTTTGATTGCCTGGCAGGAATTGAGCTTGCAGATGGACTTGCATCTCCAAGGCAGTGTTCCACAGGGCCATGGCTAACCTGCAGAGCAAGTAAGAGTGGGTCCCCCCCTGCTTGTTGATGTACCACATAATTGTGGTATTGCACGTTTTTATTAGAAGTTGCCCTGGAAAGTGTAGGGACCTAAAAGCTGTCAGGGGGTAATGCACAGCTAGCATCTCTTTTTGATTGACGTGCAGATGAATTTGACTTGGGCTCCAGTGGCCCTGAATGCATTTGCCGTCCATGTGCGCTCCCCAGGCATAGTCTGATGCGTCTGTGGTTAGGGTCTGGGCAGTGTGGGGTAGAGTAAAGGGCAGTCCCTTGCTGTGGTTGCATGCTTCTACCCACCACAAGAACCCTGTTCTTAGGCAGGGTATGATAAAAATGACTGTTTACAGGTCCTGAGAATGTTGGCACCAAAGACTTTTTAAGTACCACTGAAGTTTCCTCATATGCAGTCTTGCATATGGAATTAGCAGTATACGAGGCCATGAACCCTAAGGCCTGCAGTATTTTTCTTGTGGATAGCTGGGTTCTGGTGGCCATTTGTTTGAAGTAGGCTGTCAGACAGACTTGTTTTGCTGAAGTGAGGAATGCCATCTGGGATGTTGTGTCCACGCTTGCTCCCAGGAATACAATCTTTTGACTGGGTACCAGTTTTGATTTATATTCAATGATGGTGTACCCCAAGGAAGTGAGAAGGTTTTTCACAAATGTCAGGTGCTGCAACAGCAATTCCTGACTGTCCGCCTGAATCAGGCAGTCGTCCAACCAATGGAAAATTTAGATATCTCTATGCCTGCAGTATGCAATGGCTGGAGCCAAGCATTTTGTGGATACTCTGGGCGCCGTCGATAAGCCAAAGAAAAGGGCAGAGAACTGATAATGCATAGATCCGACCCTGAAACGTACATACTTCCTGCATGACTCTCTTATGGGGATGTGCAGATAGGCTTCTTTTAGGTCTAGAGCGACTAACCAGACATCCTTGGCTAGCATAGGTAGAAGCTGTTGCAAGGTAAGCATTTTAAATTTTGGTACCACCAGGAAGGTGTTGAGAATTGAAAGAGCCAGGATTGGGTGCCAAGAGCCCTCTCTTCTGGGTACCGGGAAGAGTCTGGAGTAGAATCCTTGACCTATCTGTTCTACTGGAACCAGCTGATAATGAGCAGGGAAAGAATTTGGTTTTGAACATCTGCCCACTGGTTTGAAGGAAGGTCTGGGAACCCTCTTGGGGTTGGCAGTGAGTGGAAGTAAAATTTGTACCCTGTGATACAATGTTGAGGACCCATCGGTCTTGCGTGATGGACATCCAGTTTTTTGCATGAAGGGCAAGTTTTCCTCCTAGAGGCACAAGCAATTTGGCAGGGCTGGGAAGTGGAGTAAAGAAGTCATTGTGAGTTTTTTTAAATAAAGGGGGTGGCTTACCACTCCCTTCTTTAGGTGTGTGGGCACTCCACTGCTTAGATCTCTGCATACCCCGAGACTGTAGTCTGGGTGGCCTGTTTCCCCCTGGGCCTGGTTTGAGAAGGCCTGGAAGGGGCTGGAAAGGAACAGTGTTTGGAAGGGCAATGCCTACAGAATTTAGGGGGTTGCACTTGTTAGAATTCTTTAACAGTCTGCATAGACTTAGCTTTTTCTTCCATCTTTTTAAGAACCTCTTCTGCTTTGGTGCCAAACAAACTGTCCTTGTTCAAAGGAGCGTCTAGTAACTTTGATTTGACATGGTCTGGCAAGGTCTGCTCCTTGAGCCAATCATCTTCTCAGTACAGAGCCAGTGACTGCTGCCCGCCCGGCAAGATGATTCTAGGGCGTCAAAGCCACATTGCAAAGTATGCTTGCCAAGTGCATAAGCTCCGGCAATTCTTTATTTTCTGCACAGTCTGTAAAGGTTGCCACTTTTTGTTTAATAAGTTCCATAATATGTTGCTGGTACTTCAGCATGTGAAACTGACAATTCAATGCTCTAATAGCAAGAGTTGCAGAGGTATATACCTTTTTAGCCCATCTATCCAAAGCTCTGGAATCCCTGTCTGAAGGGGTGGGATTCTTGGCTGTAGTTGCACTGGCAAGCACTGGCAGAGTTTTTAATAGAATCGAGAGCAGCAGCTGCCATTAAAAAAGGAATAATTAGTACAGCATATAAAATACTGGATGGTAACTATAGCAATCAATCAGAGGAGGTTATAAAAAATTTGGAAAAGATATTAGATAAGCAATTCGCAAAGAAACAATGGCAGGATATATGAAGGTCTCCCAAACATGCGACAAAATCTCGAAAATTTAGAATTTTTCTCTGGAAATGTTTAGGTAGATATTTTTATACCCCAAGTAGACTCCAGGGAATTTTTCCTCAGGCAGATAGTAAATGCTGGAGGTGTGAAGAGGAAGAAAGTGGTAATTGGGAACACATTTTCTGGGAGTGCGGGGAGTTGGCAGACTTTAAGGATTCCCTGCAGGATGCACTGCTGGAGATGCTGGGTGGGCAGATTGGTCTAAAGGAGATGATTTTTCTGACCTACGATACAAAATTGGAATTACCTAGACATGGGCAAGGCCTTGCTGTGTCTAATAATGGTGGCTGCCAAAAAAGCAATTCACTAAAAAACTGGAATCAAAATCTAAACCAACTATACTGGAAGTAGTGAACACAGTAACAGAGATAAAACAACTGGAATTGAGATCTTTAGAAAAGGATAGGAACAAACTACACAGGAAAAATGGGAATTGTGGGAGGAGGGAGGAAGGGACTACAAGGGAGGAACAAGGTTTAAAAGGCAGTAGGACTTAAATGAACCATGTAATGTTTGAGTGAGAAAGATAAGGTAAATTATAAGTGATCTACAATGTTTGCAGCTGGGAGTATGTTGGTATTGTTTGTGATGTAAAATGCTTGCAACTAAGACTGTGTCAATGTGGTTTGTTTTCATTTATATACATGTATGATTGCCTATGTAGTAAGTAATGGTTTAATAAAGATGTTTCTTGTATATAAAAAAGCAGGATTGAACAATTTATGTATTACTACTTAAGTTATATGATATAAAGCAATATATCTGAAGTATAACGTTTATGTTAACATAGTTTGATTACTTTTATAGGAATGTAAATTTGCCTTTGTCACAAGGGATAATTCAATAAAAGGTATTTAAAAAGAAAAAAGTGATATTTTCTTACATTCTGCTTCCCCTGGATCACGCTGATTCTATTAAAGATGTCAAATGTCTGCCTCTCCACCACAAAACCACACTGAACCATACTGATCCATATCTATTAATTTTGGCAACACTTTTTGCCATTTGCTTAGCAAGTACAGACAAGCACTTTATAATATGGTTTAAAACTGAACCTGGTCTACATGAAGCAGGGTCTGAAGGGTCTTTGTCCTCAATGGGTAACACAGCCACTACAGTTTTTTTCCATGATGCTGGTGCTTCCCCTCCTTTTAAAATATTGTTAAAAAAAACTTCCAGATCTTTAGCATTTTTTCTCCTGACATCCACAAAAATACTTTCATCCTATTTTATCTACTAATTGTGGAGCCTCGCCTTCCTCCAATCTTGGAATAATTACATTTTCCATAAACATTTCCATTTTTGCTTTTCCTGGTTTCCAGAATCTCTGGCTTTATACAGTCTTGCATATAACTTCTGAAATAAATCTCTAATACAGAAGAGAGTTGATTATCTGAATTGGGACCTAGGGTAGTTCGGATAATCAATCTGTTCAGATAAACATATAACTGAAATGGATAAAAAACTTCTAAAGTCTTGTTTTTTTCTGCATGTAGGGAATACACTTTTCAGCCATTCAGCGATCCCAGTGGACAATAAAGAATATTTTTTCACACACGAGTAGGCAACAAGCTCAAAAAACATGCACAAGCAAATACGTACAATGCTTACATATTCAGACTTGATTTTTCCTATGCAAAAATTCCGGAAGACTGCATTCGGATAATCAACATTTCAGACAATCAATGTGATATTCGACTCTCTATTGCACCTCTACAGGTCCTCTGGTTATTTTTCTTGTCACAAGCTCCTTAAGTTTAGCAAGGACCCTTTCTACTATCCAAATCACTGCACTAGAAGGTTTCGTGCTCTATAGTTTTAAATAATTGCTTGACAGCCACCTTTATGATTCCAGATGTAGCCATTGGTCAGACTTTGGTGTTTTAATGTACTGGCAACAATGGGATGGTTTCTGATGCTTTTGAAGCACCCACCCCCAAGTAAATTCTTTTAATTTACTAGA
The DNA here is from genome assembly GCF_019279795.1 of Protopterus annectens. Lineage (NCBI taxonomy): Eukaryota > Metazoa > Chordata > Ceratodontiformes > Protopteridae > Protopterus > Protopterus annectens. The sequence continues at coordinate 1,345,070,473 of NC_056741.1, read as the reverse complement.
GAAAGGGAGTCTCTGCGTGAAACCAGTGTGCTTGGTTTTCTAATGATTTAATCCAGTTAAGGGGATGTAGGGGGACTTGCCACCTTCTAAAATGTTAACTGTGGTGTTCAGTTACTGAATTCGGAGGAGCACTTTTTTTCTGATGGAGACTTACCAATGAAGAATGGTTACTTAATTATACATAGAAACACCTGATGGACAGTTTCAACTGTTTTGTAGCAGGTGTTGGTAAGATCTAAAAGTGTTGCTCCTCAAATTCTGAAGTCCGTCCCAGAACACACACCTGTGTCAAGAACATTTATGTTTTACATAATTTAATACAATATGTCAAAAGAGCATGCAACTTTGCAGCCACAAATTAATAATTCAGAAAAAGAAAGTGAAATGTAAAGCTAAAAATTTCCTCAAGTAAAAACATAAATGAAATAAATAAAATAAATGAATGAATAAAGGAATTTTCCTTTCAAACCATTTGGTGTCAAACTAATCTCAATTTCCAAAAGAAATTTAACATTTCTAGTTATAAAATCAAAGGCTGCAGCAGAACTCAACACACATCTATTCCAGTTTAAAAATGCATGGTAAGAAAAGGTTAGGAGGCACGTCTTAGCAATTACATTAGTCTGATACAGTGTGATATTCAGACACAGAACAATTGCAAGATGATCACCATTAAGTCACACAATGTTGAAAAAAATTATGAAACAGGTAGGTGGTGTGGGACTGAGTAGGAGTCAAACAAATCATACCTGCAGAAGGTCTGGTGGAAGTCCGTACTTTTCTACGTTCAACATCTGAACCAAAGCCTTGAAAGAGATCATCCTGGGGGGGGAAAAGGATGTTACTTTCATTTTTAACAATCAAAATAATGCAGGAAACAATACAATGCAAAAGACCCCGAATCAGTCAAAATTCTCTTCTACTCATGAAAAAGTACAGTTTTGTACCTACCATAAATGTAGATGTTCGAGTGCTAATACAGCTGCAGTCATAACAGATGGGTTCTCCTGCCGTCAGGCGGGTCCTCGGTCGGCCGAATTCCAAAGTCTAGGTCCGGCGTTGGTTGTCGTCGCCTCTTCCCTGACGTCGGTGCGACAGGGGTATAAAAGAACCAGCCGACATCATTTTCTTCAGTTTTTCTTGCCCCAGATGTCAGGTGCCCCCAGAAGGAAGGCAATACATAAAATTATGTAATAATGCAATGCAATATAATCAAAGACCAGTAGTTGCAAGCAAATACACCATAAAAGAAGACCCTAGAGGGGAAGGAGGGAGAGAAACCTGGACTGCAGCTGTATTGGCACTCGAACATCTACATTTATGGTAGGTACAAAACTGTACTATGTTCATCGTGCATACAGCTGCAGTCATAACAGATGGGTAGAATCCCAAAGCTAAGAAAGGGGTGGTAGGCACTATGTGGAGCTAGGAGGAGCCAAAATGCCCTGCAAGACTGCAGTGGCAAAGCCTGCTCTAGATTTGGAGTATAATGGTAGGTTGTAGTGCTTAGAGAAGGTATGCACAGAACTCCAAGTGGCTGCTTCTAAGATATCCTTGGTAGGAACTCCTCTGAGGAAGGCTGCAGAGGTGGCTGTGGCCCTGGTAGAATGGGTTCTAATGTCTGTAGGTACAGTTTTTCCAAGAAAGGAATAGCAAAAGTGTATGCAGTGGGCTATCCATTTTGAGATTGTCTGTTTGGATATTGACTTTCCTTGAGCTCCTACTGCATAGGCCACAAAAAGCTGTTCTGATTTTCTGAAAGGCTTTGTTCTGTCCAAATAATAACGCAGTTGTCTGTGGATGTCCAAGGAATGCAGTAATCTCTCCTCTGTTTTGAGGATTAGGATAAAAAGTAGGTAAATGTATGGCCTGATTTAAAGCTACCCTGGATACCACTTTAGGCATAAAGGACGGGTTGGTACGTAATGAAACTCTGTCCTGATGGAAGATGATAAAAGGCTGGACAGCCATAAGAGCCTGTAGTTCTGAAACTCTACGAGCTGAAGTGATAGCCAGAAGGAAAGCTGTTTTCCAGGACAAATATTGTAAATCTGATGAGGCAGCTGGCTCAAAAGGAGGCAAAGTCAGTTTTTCCAGAATGAAATTAAGATCCCAAGCAGGTATTGGTTGTTTTCTTGGAGGTCTTAAATTCTTAGCCCCTCTGAGGAACTGTCTTAGTAGAGGGTGAGAGAATAAAGGTGGATCAGTGTTATATTCTGCAGAAATGGCTGAGGCATGGATTTTGATGGAGGAGAAGGACAGTCCACTGCTTAGCAGTTCAGCCAAATATTGTAGTATCTGAGGTAAATTCAGTTTTCCAGGGCACTGGCCCTTTTTCTCATTCCAAACACAAAAACGTTTCCATTTTGCAGAGTAAGCTTTTCTAGTTGATGGCCTTCTGGCCTCCAAAATGACATCCTGCACCTCCTTGGAGAGCAGGGCCTGCTGCGATGCTAAGGAATCTTCCATGCAGCTAGATTGAGTGTTTTCAGCTGACTGTGAAGAGTTTTGAAGCTGTGCTGAGTCAGAAGAAGAGGCATTAGAGGCAGGGTCCATGGTGGAGAATGCATCAAGCTCCTCAGGAGTGGGTACCAGTGTTGCCTTGGCCAGTCTGGAGCAATGAGGATCATCTTTGGTCTGTCTGCTCTGGTCTTCAATAGGACTTTGGGCAGCAGAGGAAGAGGTGGGAAGGCATAAACTGTCATTGATGTCCAACTGAAAGAGAGAGCGTCCACTCTCCAGGCCTTTGGATGGAAGATCCTTGAGCAGAATTTTGTCAGTTGATGATTTTTGTGGGAGGCAAAAAGATCTATGTCTGGCCTTCCCCATTCTTGGATTATTTCTGTAAAAACTTTTGGATGCAACTTCCATTCGTGTGGATCTGTCATATTCCTGCTTAGGTTGTCTGCCAGCGTGTTTTCCTTGCCTGGCAAGTACTGTGCTTGTAGTTCCATTTGTAAGTCCATGGCCATGTTCCAAAGTGACATGGCCAGTCTGCATAGGGGATAAGAATGTGTTTCTCCCTGCTTGTTTATGTACCACATAACTGTGGTGTTGTCTGTTCTTATCAATAGCTGACGTGGTTGTAGAAGGTCCTTGAAAGCTGTAATAGCATTTATCACTGGTAGCATTTCTTTTTGATTGATGTGAAGGTGCTTTTCTTTTTTTTGGGTCCATTTGCCCTGAATGCACCGGTCTGTCATGTGCGCCCCCCCAGGCGTAGTCTGAGACGTCTGTTGTGATGACTTGATTTGCTTGAGGCTTGCTGAATGGAAGACCTGTGTTTGTTTGGCATGCCTGAGCCCACCACAGAAATTCCTTTTGCAGACATGGAATTAGTGGTATTATTGTTTCCAAACTGTGACTGTGTTGAGACCATATGTTTTTTAGGCACCATTGTAGTTTTCTCATATGCAGCTTTGCACATGGGATTAGTAAGATGCAAGATGCCATGAATCCCAGAGCCTGCAGGATTTTCCTTGCAGTCAGCCTCGTGCAATTTGCCAGTGTTCTGAAGTATTGAATTAGTTGCCTCTGCTTTTCTGGCGTGAGGTAGGCCATCTGGGTGTGTGTGTCCAAATTGGCACCCAGGAAAATTATCTTCTGAGAGGGTATTAGTCTTGATTTCTCTTTGTTGACTGTGTATCCTAGAGAGTTTAATAACATTATTACATAAGCCAGATGTTTCAGAAGAATGTGCTTGCTGTCCGCTTGGATCAGGCAGTCGTCCAAATAAGGGTATATTTGTATCCCTTGAAGTCTGCAGTAGGCAATTACTGATGCCAGGCATTTCGTGAATACTCTGGGCGCAGTAGATAAACCAAAGGGCAATGCAGAGAATTGATAATGGGTTGAACCTGCAAGAAATTCGAGGTATCTTCTGCAATTTTGTCCGATTGGGACATGCAGGTATGCCTCCTTGAGGTCCAATGTTACCAGCCAAGACTCCTTGCCCAGCATGGGAAGAAGTTGCTGTAGAGTGAGCATCTTGAATTTTGGTACGAGTAGGAATGTGTTTAGGATGGAAAGATCCAAAATAGGTCTCCAATCTTTTCCCTTCCTTAGCACCAGAAATAGCCTGGAATAAAAACCTTGACCTTGTTCGTGTGTAGGTACCTCTTGAATAGCTTTCATGTTTATAAGATCTGAAATTTGCTTTTGTGCCTCTGCCCTTTGATTGTGTGGCAGGTTTGGCATGCCTTTCATTTTTGGAAGGGTATGAAAATGGAACTTGTAGCCTCTGTTTATAATGTTCAGGATCCATTTGTCCTTTGTGACAATATGCCAATTTTTTGAGAATAGTGCCAGCTTTCCTCCTAAGGGGCTGCCATTTGAGACCTGGTTGGCATGCAAAGGGGAAAGTCATTGGTTTTGCTTTCTGAAAGATTGCGAGTTGTCCTCACCACCTCTTTGTGTAGGAGCTTGCCATTGTCTGCCTCTGTACGAGCCTTGTGTTTGTCCCCTGCCCCTCGGGCGCCTGTATCTGCCTCTTTGGGGTCTGTCTGAGGCAGGAAAGGACCAGTTTTTGGAAGGCCAATTTCTACTAAAACGTGGGGGTTGAACCTGCAGAAATTCTTTCACAGTTTGCATTGATTTAGCCTTTTCCTCCATTTTCCGTAATACTTTCTCAGCATTTGCCCCAAATAGTACATCCTTTTGAAGAGGGGCGTCTAGTAATTTAGCTTTGACATGATCAAGCAAGGCTTGTTCCTTGAGCCAGGCATGCCTACGTATGACTGAGCCTGTAACAGCAGCTCTACATGAGGCCTCTAGAGCATCAAAACCACATTGTAAGGTATGTTTACCCACTTGTTCTGCACTATGCATCAAATCCTGCAACTCCTTCATGTCTGGTTGTTCAGGTTGTGACATTTTACTTTTCAATTGAGATAACAGAAACTGTTGGTATTTTAGCATATGAAACTGACAGTTTAAGGCCCTCATGGATAAGGTAGCCGAGGTATATACCTTTTTTCCCCACCTTTTTAAGGATCTGGAATCTCTCTCGGAAGGCAATGGGTTTTTGGCAATGGAGGCCTTAACTCCCTTGGGCCCCTGTGAGATGGTTTCTAGGTCAGCAGCATGGCTTTTGTATAGAAAATGGTGTGAGTCAGGAACCCTGTAGTACCTGTCAGGCTTAACTGGAGCTGGAGGAAGAGAGTCCAGGTTAAGGCAGGCCTCCGAGTAAACATCATCTAGGATGTCCAGGACAGGAGGTATAGCCAGAGGCCTGTGCTGGGGTAACAAAAGAAATTCCCTGAGCCTTTTCTTGGAATCTGAATAATCCTGGCCTTCCCAGTGGAAGTGTTCCCTTAAGGTATGCAGAGTTTCACCAAATGAGTAATCCTCAGGGGGGGATACAGAAGGAATAGATTCCTCTGCATCAGAGTCTTCAAAAGGGGAGTAAGACTGTTCCTGATAATCAGAGTGCTCTGAAATAATGGAGCCCTGATCAGAGGAGGGGGAATCTTCCTCCACTCTGGGTCTTTTGTCGGGAGGTGGCTGAGAACTTCTGATAAGAGTAATTAAATCCTCAGCCATTTTAAGCATCTGTTTCTTAGGCATGGGGCCTGGAGACGGGCCCTGTGTAGCTGGTCTCTTAGGGTGCATGGTAGCTTTAGACTTGGTGAAAGCCTTGATGGAGAAAGAGGAGGAAGGTCTGAAGACACCTTGAGTGGAGGTGGACCTGTCCACATTCTGTGTTTCAACGCCAAGCGTGGCTTCGGTATCTGTAGTCAGGGTGTGGGCCGAGGAGCCTGCGACCTCGGGTACAGGAGACACCGCCAAAGATGTGTCGTCGGTAATCAGGGGCTGCGTAGGTGCCTCGCTGAGAACCGGACCACGTGTAGTCGGCTTTGGCGTGGTGTCGGTAGAGGCCGCGGACCTCGAGTGTCGGTCCTTGTCTTTGCGTTTTTTAGACAAAACCGGAGTCGGAGTATCCGACGACATAGTATAGTTAAATGCTTTTCCAAAATAATGCTGGGCGAACTCCGCCCGACGCTTAATAGTGCGTTTGTTGAATGTAGCACAAAAGCGACAGACCGAGACGTCGTGGTCTGGGCCTAAAAAAGGTATACAGAGGGAATGGAAATCCTTATGCGGTATTTGCTTCCCACAAGAAATACAATTATTAACTTTGTCTGACATTGGTCTGAGGCAAGAAAAAGTTTCCCCAACGGGGTACTTCGCTTTTAAGAAGACTTCGGTTCCAAATTTTTTTGTAATCTCAGGAGCTGGCCGACCGGCGCTTGCGAACTGCTTCTGCTTCGGGCACCACGCGGCAAGAAAGACTGAAGAAAATGGCGTCGGCTGGTTCTTTTATACCCCTGTCGCACCGACGTCAGGGAAGAGGCGACGACAACCGACGCCGGACCTAGACTTTGGAATTCGGCCGACCGAGGACCCGCCTGACGGCAGGAGAACCCATCTGTTATGACTGCAGCTGTATGCACGATGAACATCTGCTAATTCCGAATTAATGGAAGCAGCTAAACACAACACCAGAAAGAAATAATCTATAAACTGCACAGACTGGTGCTAAAGTGGTAGCACCAGTCTTCTAAAAGTGCTTTCAACAATTCTTAATGTGCCATGGGATTTATAACCTTATCAAAAAGGTATGTTAGGACTGCAAAAATACCAGCACCATTCTGAACATTTGTCAGACATTTACCAGAATGTCTTTTGAACCAAAGCACCAAAACATCTCAACTCCCTCAACCACACCAGTTAAGGTTCACAATGGCAAACTATTATAGTTCAATGCCTAGGATTAAGGCTATGAGCTGCTAACATGCTGCATCCTGTAGTCTAGGGTTTCATTCCTTCAATCACCATTTGTCTACCCTGCAACTCTAAGCAATTCAGTTAACTAAACAGCGCTTCTGGGTCAACAGAGACTTGTGCCTAGCAAGTTTACTCAGTTAAGTTAAAAACAAAACAAAACCAAAAGGAATGCCCACCCCCTACCCCATTGTCAAATGCTTATGCCAAAAGCAGCTAAAGTAGCAGCAGCAGGAAGTCTTGAAAAGGTTAAAAGATTAATTACACAACTCTGAAAACAACAGATCTCTGTTAAGTGAAGCAGACAGAACACAGAGGGGTGGCGAGTCAGTAAGGAATAAGGCTAAAACAGTAGCACAAGGACACACACCGCAACCACAGATGTTGAAACAAAGGATCACGGTTGCGATGCATACGGAATGAATAAGATTTTCAGTAGGCAGACGCTTACCTTCAGCCAAACTTCCATGGTACTTAAGAACATCCCTCAACTAGTTACCAGGTTACTTCCCACATCGATGACTGGTCTTCCTTGTCCGCCTAGCAATGAGGAAACAAAAAAACTAAGCTTGTACGACAAGCTATCATCCTTGGATCAGCTGGTAAAATACCAAACATCTCTGGGGACATCTATGACATGCAACATCTTCACTCCTTTGTTCTGAAGGTTAGGATGTAATGGAGCTGAAGTAATTAAGTTAGCTCCTAGATCTCCCTGGGTATCAAGGACTGACTCTTAAAGATAACTTGCCCTCAAAAAAGTTTACAGGGTACTCTGCATATCAAGGCTTAGAGTTTCAAAAATTTCCTGCCCAAGGTGATGGCAACAAAGAAATGTGTCAAAGCCGCAAAGGAGGCTAGCTAAAATGGCAGGCTCAAAGACGGACTTTTTTCTCATCATGAAGTTCAAATCCTTAAGGAGAGAAATGCAGGTCATTGCTAGCTTCAGCTGCAAGTTCTGTATCAGAAAACGTCTTTGCAGAATTCATGGAAATCAGTTAAGGTGTGGAGGAATAAGTTGGTGTTTGGAAGGGGAGATGAAGCATACCCGTTAATGTGGTAGAAATATGCATCTTAAAGGAAAAAAGCTAGGCACTCATTAAAAAGGTCTAAAAGTTACTGAAAAGATCAGGAAAAATCTGCAGCACACAAATCCAAGTCTCCACTACTGCACCATACAGATGATCTCTTTCACTTGCCGAAGATTTTTAGTCCTGTGATTCCCAGCCTCCTGCAAAAATCTGGACAGAACCAAGTATCCATGGAATATGTGGCTTTCTAATAAGGAATGCTAATAATGGCAGGACACTGGAATATAATATACAGTAAAGAGGATTTATCAGGGGCCAAAGAAGTAAGAATTTCAACAGAAAGTCGATATCTAGAGAACTACAAGCATAAATTTGAACTAGTGGACTGCATGGAAATAGATGCTTTGAATTTACTTATTTTTCTGGGAAATACAACTGGGATAGATTATAGACAAATGTTACAAATCAAAACAATATGAGAATTTGGGCAAGATATAACTATGCACTTTATAAACACTATCAGATAATACATTTGTACAGATAATACGGACAGAGAAGGGAAATATTTACACGGCTAAGCTCTGACATTTTGCAACCTATTGCATGAAAAGAACATATTTAAGGACTGGGCAGATCAGATAAAAACTACTGCAACTTATAAGTCTTAAAGGCGAACCGTATCCACAGACTGAAAATGTTTTTATCGTCAGAAGTCTTGAAGTTTCCTATATTTTACAACTTCTGAACTCTATGTACTTTTTTTTTAAATATTTTTAAATGTAATTCCAGAGTTTGCACACATGGCATCTGGCATCTTTATTTTTCAGTCTACCTCTTGGTATCCCACAGTGCAGTGTTTGGTTTTAAAATATTACATCACAGCCCTTAAGCTCCTGTCAATGCGTTGACTTTACATGTGTTTTCACATATACCCTGCTTTCTTTTAATCAGTCAAGTTTAATTACTATTTCTTGTTTTTCAATGACTACTAAAAAAAAACAAACGAAGACAATCAGCACATTATTCTCAGTGCTTGTCGCTTCTTTTTCTTTCTACATTGGCCAATTTTCAATCTTTTGTTATGCCCAAGTTGTAGCCCTTAAACACATCTCCCCAGCCCTAAACTCCTCCCCTTCATATCTGTCAAAATGGCAAAGGTAATCTGAGCGGTTTGCTACTGTGATTCATAGCGTAGAGTAGGAGAGAAAGTTAATGCACTGCTGCCTTGTACTAACCACCTACTTACAGCGGGACATATTTTTCTTGCACCACAGCTTCTTTCTGTCCTCAAATTTTAATCCTTACTACTACTAAATCAGTAAACCTTCCAACTTCATTTTTCAAGGATTCCTGAGAAGGCAAAATTCTTGAATAATTGTGTCAACACCCATAAAAATTAAAACCTTGTTTTTATACAGCACTGTGATGCACTTAAAATAAGACCTTTTACATCAATGTGTATTTTCCAAACAAAAGCAATGCAAGTATAAAACATCACATTACTGACTTAACAGTACTGATACGACTGATTAACTGAGAAATTGTAAGGGACAGGTTAAAACTAAGATTTAAAACTCATGAGCATTCTTCAAAAAACAGAGGCATTTTAGACATATGGTCTTGAGCCATTTCCTTCTTGCACTGTTGTCTGTATTTGCTCCCTGTAATTTATCTCTTGCAACTGGAGGATGTATCCAAGTTGTCTGGAGTAATTTTCTTAAACCAGTAAATCATTATTAATGCATCTTCTCCAATATATTTTTCACACATTGCAAATCAGTATGCAGCCACCAACCTTCACGGTCTTGCTTCTGATTCCAAACACTTTGGTTTTTCATTCCTCTTTATAAACCCATCCCAGATATTACTATTCTTTGTGCTTATGCAAATACCTTTGAATTAAAAAGGGAAGGGAATAAACACATCACCACTGGTATTTCTTAAAGCCCCCATGTCACTTATTACAATGAAAGCAAAGTTGTTTATTATAAAGACAACTAGGTTCACATTCCTGCATCAGACAAAAGATGAAAGCATATACTTGATTAGGCAAAAACTGCCCTGCTTGGATAGAATATATTACTTCTCCACCTTGAGTGCCTCTTGTATGGCGACAGACCCCCACCTGTACAAAATAAAAGTGTTAAATACCCAATTCACAAAAGCCCATTCCTGGAATGGCTCTCTTACCCAAAGTTACTATTATACACTTTTTGGCACTGAATTTTAGGCCGTGACTTTGACACCAGTTATTAGTTTGCATCAGGCCTTCTTAGAGAGTATCTCTGTCAATTAAAAGACCACTTTGATAATTCCACCAAGCAATATAAACTGGAATGCCAATAAAAACAAACTTAGCGTACAAAAAATTTTATTAACGCTTTCATCAACCAGACTTCATCAGAACTACAAAAACTTAAAAAATCATATTTAAACTAGTTTTGCCAATAAAAACACAACTAATTAAAACTAATTACCTTAATAATACAGAACAAATAAAAATTCAAAATACACTTTTTTTTTTTTTACATTTTAAAACATTTAATAATTATCACATCATTTAGCCATGGCTTGTCTGCTCCCAACTTTAACTGCCAAAACGCTTCTCTTCTTTCCAACTCATTTTTAAAATCACCCCCTCTATAATGACTAAAAACTTGCTCTAATATACAAAGTAAGAACTTTTTAAACCCACTACATTCCAAAGCATGTTTCTATAAAGCATTTTTCTTATCTTTTCTCTTAATACAAGAACATATTAAAGAACATCTCTATAGTAGCTACCTAGTAGCAATCCCCACATAGAATGCACTACAACCAGAATACATACTAATATAGATCACCCCTATAGTTCTACAGCTAAAATTACCAGGTACCACCAAAACTTGGGGATGCTTCTCAACATTAATTCAAAAGGGGCCCTCCAGTATATATCTACATATTTTACAATGGCCACATTTAAACATCCCCTTATCTTTACAACCCTTAGAAATAATAGGGATAATCTTAGTACTGTCCTTCTGTAGAACACAGTTAGCTTAGTACTAACCTATGAAATCCTATGAAAACAGTCTTCAAATTTATATTTTATAAACAAACCTAGGTTCTTTTCCAATAATATCAAATACCTCTATTGCCCTCCAAAATTACCCAATTATTTCTAATAGAAATTATAGCATCGCTTTCAACAGTCATATCTAAAAGTACACACTATATCTTTTCATTTATTTTCAGTCACAACTTTATCTTTCTTACTAATAAAAGGTGTTTTAAGAATAGGGGGAAATTCATTTTCCCTTTTACTCATACTTTCATTCTTAGTCTCCTCAAACAATCTTTCGTTATATCCACTAGAGTTGTATTTATAGTAAAGACACCTTTACTAATTATTTACACTATAAAATAACCATCCCCAGTTTATGAAGAAAAATATATATCAAGAGGGCAGCTCATTAGAGCTAGTTGGATGACCTCTAATGATTCTACGTTTTTGGAAAAAGTCAATTTTGTTATAAGGCTATTTTTAGCTAGAGGGTATAATGAAAAATTATTCTTCCAAAAGCCTATTGTGATAAAGGCTGGAGTATGGTGGGCAGGAAGCAGAGGAATAATTAAAATGGACAACACAGATGAAATGTTATGGCAAGTACATAACTTTATCTGATGTCCATTTTCATTCGATCCTCAACTGTTGGGACAGATTCCCCAGCTACCTGAAATCCTGGGTGGATTCTAAGGAAGGATTATCCATGAGCACAGATGAGCCAAAGGCTGCTCTTCCCCTCGAGACCAGATCCAGTTTTGTAATGAAAGTATGATGATTGGCCTAGGCCTCTACCCTGCAGTCCAAAGTCTTACTTAGCCTCATCTCACTATCACCTTTCCCCTCTCTAGTTTTTTGCTCCAGTACCTTGATTTATTTTCCAGCTTTATCTAGTATATTCCCGTGTCCTCTTGCCTATTTTTTATACATCTACTTGCAATCATTCCAATTTGCAACACCTCCTTTTCTCCATTTTTATGTTGGCTTACCTCTTAAAACAATGTCTGTAGCTTTACAAATGACATTCTGTATGGTTGTTATTCTCCATAAATATCTGAATCTTAAACTCCTACTCTCCCCTATTTCTTGAACTTCCTCATATCATCACACCTTTCCACTCTGATTTAATACCATCCTGCTTGCATTATGCATGACCCTTAAATGCATATAAATATATATATATAAAAAAACACACACGCATACATACAAATCAGGCAATCCTAAACCACCTTTTGTTATAGGGAGGATCAACTTATGCCACTTGATATTTGCCATCTTCCTCTCCCAAATAAATTTGACTATTACAGTCCATTACTTCTCTGGTTGAGAAAAAAAAAAGACCGATCTGTATATAAAACTACAGGGACTAAATCACTGTTTGCATTTTACGATCCATAATCAAGAGACTTTAGTTTCTCATTTTTTGTATCATCTTTAGTTTAGTCTCTCCCCACACAGCTGACATAAACTATCCTTTTAAAACCATACATCAAAATACTTCATCTTACTTCCTAATAAACATGGGTACTGTTGGACCAATCTGCGTGTGGGTACACATTCTAACACAAAATTGTCATAAAATTTTATATAAACAAAAAAAAAATGCTTAAAGCTGTCTCAAACTATTCCACAACACTGAAACATCCTTCTCTGGATTTTTCAAGTACAAAACAACATCTGCAAATAAAAATTACTTTTCCTGATTACCATACCTCTTTGTTTCCTTGAATTTGAGGGTCCCTATTTTCTTATGTTCAAACACAGCTTGTTGGAGACCAACCGTTCTCAAACCAATTATTGACTCTTTTCCTTCATATATACTTCTAATTAACCATATTCATCTATCAAGGAATTCAAATGTTTCCACTACACCACTCAAAATCCCAGCAGGGTCTGTTGAATGTTTTTTTGCATCAACATCCACCAACAAAGGTAGCATTTTGGTGCTTTCCCACCTATTTGTTGAAAAGTGAGGAATTTAAGGAATTGGTAGTGGAGATTACTCTTGAGCTGTTAGAGAAAACAGAAATTTCTTCTGAAAATACAGCAAGAGAGTGGAAAAAAATTAAGGTGGAGTTTAAAAATAGGGTGGAAATAAAAGAAAGGGAGCAATGGTTAAGTAGTAGCAAAAATTCTTTAGAGAGACTGACAAATGTTTAAGTATGGCAGAAAAGGGGGAATCTCACAGAAGAAGATAAAGTGCTAAATACTGTGGGATTGTGTGCAGGAAGCTGAGGAAGAATTAAAATGGACAACACAGATGAAACATTATGGCAAGTACATAACTTTATCTGATGTCAATTTTCATTCTATCCTCAACTGTTGGGACAGATTCCCCAGCTACCTGAAATCCTGGGTGGATTCTAAGGAAGGATATCCCTGAGCACAGTTGAGCCAAAGGCTGCTCTTCCCCTCGAGACCAGTTTGGAATGAGTAATGAAAGTATGAGGATTGGCCCAGGCTGCAGCCACACACATCACCCATGGAAGCTCTAGATAGAAACACTGAAGACATTGCCATGGGCTTAGTTAAATGGGATCTTAGAGGTTTTGGTAAGGTTAGACCCAACTTGTTGAAGATGAACGATATGCATTCCGTCAGCCATCTGGCTAATGTTACCTCTGCAACTCTTTCACAATTTAGCATCTGCAAGGACATAAAAAAATGGATCCGTCTTTCTAATTTGTTTTATGCAAATAAAAATATGTCTGTGAGCATCTAACAAGTGCAACATATATTCACCTTTGTTTGCAAATTTAGAAAAGAAAACTCTCCAGAGACCTGCAATACCAGGCTACAACTCTTACCACACTTTTCAGCCCACCAAACCAAGATTGAAACACTAAAGGTGGAAGAGTGTTCATATTCACCAAGGATATTCACACCACCAGATTAGCTGCCCAACTAACACTAGGTAAGACTGCAATCCAAATTGTAGCTTGCTACAGATCTCCCACCATGTCACAAGATTCTCACTACACCTTTCTAAACATACTGGAAGATATTAACATTCAACCAAACACCCTAATAATGGGTGATTTCAACTACCCTGCCATTAACTGGGAAAACTACTCTTGTACCGACACCTTTGCCCAACGGTTCTTGGAATTCATAAATTCAAATGCCCTGGATCAACTAATCCATAGTCCCATCAGGGGCTCCAATATCCTAGACCTGGTAATTACCAACATGGGAAATCAATGCTCCACACCTATGGTCACTCCCTCTTTGGTCAGGTCAGACCATAGGCTAATCACCCTTAACATCCACATCCAACACCCCCCCCCCCCCCCAGTAAGGAAACCTCCATAAAAAACTTCTCCAAAGCCACCTTCATGCGACTCAAGTCAGAAGTTACAAACTTCATGACACCCATGCAGACGGGAACTGAAAGTTTGACTGCTGAGTCCTACTCTAAGGCACTTACGAGCACATCCACTCATGCATGAATCGTGCCATCTCAAATAGAACCAAGATGTTCTCCTCCAAAAAAAGCAAGTCAATCTGGTGGCCCCCTGCCATAAACAAACTTTACAACAAAAAGAAGAAACTGTTGCAGAAAAGAGGAAAATCTCAAGATGCAAAAAACTCCCTTACCAGCCTCAGTAAGAAGCTGAGATCCCTCATAAAATTCTCCAAAGCTAGTTACAAAAATAAAACTGCCCAAGATTCCAAAGACAACCACAAGGCATTCTATAACCATGTCAAGAATCTAAATGGCAATGCTCAGATCTGCTCTGAGCTACAACAGAATGGCATTAAATATACTGATCCCAAGGATATTGCCAATATCCTCGCAGATCAATTCAGTGCCAACTTCACCCCCTTCTCACCCCCTAAATGGCCCATCTCATTACCGGAAGATTGCCAAATTCCGGTAATAATGGCCACACAGGTAAAACACGCATTCTCCAAAGCTAAAAATACAGCATCCATGGGACCAGATGACATCCCAAGCTATGTACTACATGAACTACAAAATGAAGTGGCACCTCACCTAAGTGTCATGTTTAATCATACCCTCACCTCAGGCTTCGCGCCCACTGAGTGGCGCACAGCTACAGTTATCCCACTCCACAAGGGGGGATCCACCTTGGAACCCGGGAACTACTGCCCCATCAGTCTGACGAGCTTGATCTGCAAGGCCATGGAACGTATTATCATGGAACTTATAAATCAAAGACATTGGCAACCTTAAAACACTGGACCCCACCCCGTTTGGGTTGTGATGGGCCGATCTTGTCTCCTGAACCTGACTGATTATCAGTCTCCAGAGCCGTGGACGAGGGTAAGGCAGCCCACACAGCCTATCTGGACCTCGCCAAGGCCTTTGACACCATCCCCCACTCTGGAATCATAGATAAACTTACTAAGCTGGTCATTAATCCCAACATCACTCAATGGGTTGCCACAACTGGCTTACTGACAGAACCCACACTGTAAAAGTAGCTGACTCAAAATCCAGCTCCAGACAAGTGGAGTACCTCAGGGTTCAGTCCTGGGACCTCTCTTGTTTGGCATCTACTTCTCTAAAGTACAGACCAACACTAAGGGACTCTGGCTAACAATGTTCGCAGATGACTGCAAACTGGGAGCCATTACTGAATCCCCAAATGTTGTGGATACCCTAAAAAAGGGCCTTACAGAAACAGATGCTTGGTGCCAGAGCCATGGGCTCAAGCTCAATGCCAAGAAATAAGAAGTTATGTACTCACCATAACGTTCCATCTGAGTAGGTGGCTTCATTTTTCTGCAACCTGTGGGTCTTGGATCCGATATCAGATCCGAGCCGGCAACTATTTATACAGCTATGGATCCGAGCTCCTAGCTCCTCCCCTCACCCATAATCCCCTGCCAACCCCAAATGACCTCAGATCAAGTTTGCCCTCCTACATATACCTGAAAAGGTATCCCAACAGGAAAAGGCAGGGTAATACAACAAAACTAACTCTTCTGAAGGCCAGGGGGATGGTTGCAGACAAATGAAGCCACCTACTCAGATGGAATGTTATGGTGAGTACATAGCTTCTTAATCTGGAGTAGGGACTTCATTTGTCAGCAACCTGTGGGACAGTGTCCCCAGCTACCTGAATCTTGGATGGCCATCATGGAAGGATGTTCCGGAGCACTGCGGAGCCAAAGGATGCTCTCCCTCTGGAAATGACGTCCAGTTTGTAGTGGTTGATAAAGGTATGAGATGAGGCCCAAGTGGCTGCTGAGCAAATATCATCCAAGGGGACTCTAGTTCTGAATGCAGCAGAAGTAGATATGGAGTGAGTGGAATGTGCACGGACTCCTTGAGGTCCGGGGCCTCCCAGAAGCTTCATAAGCTAGAAGGATACATTGGGAAATCCAGCGTGATAAGGTGACCTTCGAAACGGCTTTACCCAAACTGAATTTGGCAAAGGAAATGAACAGCTAATCGGATTGTCTGTGACCAGCAGTCCTATGAATATAGAAACGCAGCTGCCTGTGCACATCTAAAGAATGCAGCTTGTACTCTCCTTTATTTTGATAATTAGGGGAAAAAACAGGTAGGTTAATGGACTGATTGATATTGGTTTCTGAGGCCACCTTGGGTACGAAGGAGGGATTGGTTCTGAGGTACACTCTATCCTGATGAAAAACCAAGTAAGGGGGTTTTATGGAAAGAGCTTGAAGTTCCGAAACTCTTTTCGCTGAAGTGATGGCTACCAAGAATGCTGTTTTCCAAGACAGGTATTTAAGATCAGCCAAGGCAGCTGGTTCAAAGGGAGAAGCAGTCAAGGCTTGAATAACTAGTGATAGATCCCAAGGGGGTACGGCTTCTTTGATAGGGGGGCCTGAGCAGAAAAGTACCCTTGATGAAGGTTTTACGAAGTTTAGCTGACATCAAAGGACCTGTATCATGTCCTACAAGGTAATGGGAGATGGCTGCCAATTGTACCTCGACTGTCGAACAGCTAGCCCCTTGCTGAAAAAGTCCGGTAAGGAAGTCCAACACGGACGTTAACGGAGCAGTGAAGGGGTCCAAATTATGATGTTCCGCCCAGACGGAGAAGCGCTTCCATTTACTGCGGTAAACTTTCCTGGTGGAAGGTTTATGCGCTGCCACCAAGATGGCTTTGACTGGTGAAGAGATGCCGGGAGTCCTGATTAAGAGTGGAACTGGAGCAGCCAAGCTGTTAGCTTCAGGTTGTCCAGATTCGGGGTCGGTAAGCCTGATGGATGGGATATTAGATCCGGGCTGGGATCCAGAATCCAGGGAGGATTCACCAAGTGAGACCACAGGTAAGGAAACCAAGTTTGCCGAGGCCAGAATGGGGCAATGAGGATCATTTTGCTCCCCAACCGAGAGGCTTTCTGTAAAAGCTTTAGCACCAGGGGTAGAGGAGGATAGGCATAAAGTAGACCGGGCGGCCAAGCATGCACTAGAGCGTCTCTCGGGGTTTCCCCTGGTGGGAGGATCAGCGCGAAGAAGCTGTCGCATTTCGTATTTGAGGGAGAGGCAAAGAGATCGCAGTAGGGTTGCCCCCATTTTGCAAATATTCGCTTCGCTACTCGGGAGTTGAGAGACCACTCGTAAGGGGAAGGAGTAGTGCGGCTGAGTTTGTCCGCCAGAATGTTGGACCGTCCCAGAATGTGCGTTGCGATCAGAAAGCGGTTGGTGGAGATCGCCCATTCCCACACCCTCATGGCCTCTCGGCAGAGAGGATAAGACCTGGTTCCCCCCGGTTTGTTGATATACCAGACAACTGACATGTTGTCCGTCTGTATCGCAATAGTTCCTATGGGAAGAAGGTTGTGAAGTGCTTGCAACGCTAACAGCACCGCCCTCATCTCCAGAACATTGATATGCAGGGAGGTCCCTGTGTCGTACCACGTGCCTTGGACCGTTTTGCCTGAGCAATGCCCCCCCCCCACCAGAGGCAAGAAGCGTCAGTGGTCACCGTGACGAGAGGAGGTGGAGCACAGAAGGGCCGGCCTGTATGGAGGTCTGGGGACTGAAGCCACCATAACAGGGCCCTCCTGCAAGCCTTGCTGATAGAGATAGGGTGATTGAGAGGAAGAAGCTGAAAGGACCATTGTACTTGGAGGGTCCACTGTAGTACCCTCATGTTTAGGCGAGCGCATGGAAGGAGCGTTATTGCCGCTGCCATGGAGCCCAGTGCCCTCAGGACCAATTCTGCCGGTGGAGCTTCTGATTGGAGGATGGCCCGCACATGAAATCTCAGATTCTGTAGTCGTTCCGAAGTGAGGTAGGCTTGCAGACTTCTCGTATCTAATCTGGCCCCTATGAAGTCTATCACTTGTGTCGAAGCAAGGGAGGATTTGTTCGTATTGATCGTGATGCCTAACTGGGGAGCTAGGCGGAGAAAAAAAGTCTCTGGCTGAGCAGAGTAGATGCCTTGTTGGGGCGGTCAGGAGCCAGTCGTCCAGGTACGGGAAGACCTGCATTCCCTGGAGTCTCAGGTGGGCCGCTATCACTGCTAAAACTTTGGCAAACACCCTGAGGGCTGTAGTGAGGCCAAAGGAAAGGACCCTGAACTGATAGTGACTGGCTCCCAGCCAGAAGCGGAGAAACCTCCTGGATTGTCTGTCCATTAAAATGTGGTAGTACACATCCTTGAGGTCTATTGAGCACATCCAGTCGTTCTACCGCAATAGGGGGAGAATGGACTGAAGAGTGACCATTCTGAATTTCTCCTTGGTTACCGAAAGGTTCAAGAGGGAAAGGTCTAGAATTGGTCTCGGGTCCCCCATCTTTTTTGGCACCGGAAAGAACCTGGAGTAAAACCCTAATCCGAGCTGGTCTGGGGGGACGGGTTGGATGGCCCTTTTTTCTAGCAGCTGCTGGATTTCTGCGGCTGCAGCCTCCCTCTGACCGGGTGGTACATCGGGGAGGTTCCTGAGTCTGGGAACATGTTGCATTGGGATTTTGTAACCTCTGGATATAATCCGAAGCACCCAGCGGTCTGACGTGATGGACTCCCATGCCGCCAGATGCCTCGAGAAGCACCCCCCCCGACTGCCTCCAGAGCGGAGCAGTCGGGCAACCCTTCAGGGCTGTTGCGTGGGCCGATCAGAGAAGGATTCTCTGGACCCAAAATTTCTCGGGGCCTCTCTGCTTCTAGGGCAGCGTCCTCCCTGTCCTCCTCTGCCACAGAAGGACTGGCTGTCCGGAGCAGGTTGGGAATGTTGCGATTTCCGGAACCACATTTTCTTCTGTCCCTTTTGGTTCTTGGAGAAGGACCTCTGGGGAGCAGAGAAGCAGACTCAGACGGCAGACAACGTCTTCCCGTCCTTCTCGCTCTGGACAAGTGTCTCGCGAATGGTCTTGCCAAACAAGGCAGAACCATCAAAGGGGGCATTCGCAAAGGACGCCTTAAAGGGCTCCGCGAAGTCGCAATGTCGGAGCCAAGCCTGGCGTCTCATAACTAGGCCCGCTCCACTAGCTCTAGCGGCTCCCTTAGTGGCGTGAGACAACAGCCGCATAGAGGTATTGGAAATAGATCTTAGAGTGGCCGTACGAGTGGAGTACAATTGCTTGTCCTCCGCCGACATGGACTCCGGGGGGGGGGAGCAGTGTATTCTTTAATAAGATCCCGCTGCATCCTGATGACATGTGCCATGTAGTTCAGGGACCTTACTGAGAAGGTCGCTGAACTGAATACTCGCTTCCCAAGGCGATCCATCGAGCGGGACTCCTTGCTCGGTGGATGGACCGAGGGGCTCTCCTGAGCTAGTTCCCTCTTAGTGGCTGCCGCCATCAACATGGCATCTACAGGGGGACCCTTGCTCCATTGGGACCGGTCTGCGGGGGGGCCCAAAATCCTATCCAGGTGTTTAGGGATTGGCTCCACAGTGTCCGGCTCCTTCCACGCCCTGGTGGTCACAAGGTCCACCAGGGGGTCGGCCGGAGGGGACACCCAAGAGGTAGACGGGCCTGCTTCGAATGCCTCCAGAAACACGGACTCATCGGAGGAAGCCTTGGGGGCAGACCACCCCCCCCTGAGCCTGAGCATTTCCATGATGTCTCCAAAGGATACATCCTCAGGGGGTGACCTTGGGGAGCCTTCCCCTTCATCCAAGTCCGTTGACCTCTGTTAAGGACTCGGGGGAGTCCACGTGCCTCCTCTTACACTTATGCTTGCGAGGCACTTCCTCGGGGGGGCTGTCCGAGGAGGTCTCACCAGCAATGTCCTGTTCCAAAGGAACAACCTGGGACATCGAAGCAGGCTGTCCCTGTGGCCGGGTGATGGAAGCCTGTCCCAGCAGAGAGGGAGTGCAGGGCGGAGCCGAGACAAGGGCCGGAGGTATGGATGCTCTCAACAGAGCCCTCTCCCCTACATCGAAGGCCAAGGGGGAGCCGCTCTCCCTGGGCTCCGAGAGCCGACTCCCACTCGGATCCGATGAAAGGATCAGAACCGGCACCGAGACCGTCGGATCTGAGGGACCAGTGTGCTCCTACCTGGATGGAGCCGAAGGCACACTGAATCCCTCGGATCCGAAGCTCGGGCCACAGCTCCGAGAGGTCGGATCCGACGATGGAACAGACAAACTCGAGGGTAGGGTCGGATCCAAAGTACCCAGTACTGCCGGCGCCGACCCACCCCCGGCTCCAACGCTGCCCGGCTCCAAGCACTCCGAACCCGGAAAGCGGGTCGGAGAAGGAGCTATCAGAGCAAAAAAGGGTGTCGAGCTCCCCCCCAAAGGGGGGGAGGCAGGAGCACTCCCATCTGCAGCTGGGCCTGGATGAACTTTCTCATCATCCGTTCCAAGTCTGCATCAGACAGGCTGTAAGTGGATCTCGACGAGGCCACTGAGGCAGGCCTGGAATGCCGCCTCGATGGAGATCGGGTCTCCTCCTCCTCAGGTCTCGGGGAGAAGCAAGGTGATCGGAGCTGAGGAGGAGGAGACCTGGAAGCCATGGAGGGAGAAGCCCGCTTAACTGGGGGGGGGGGCCGAAGCGGAGGCCTCGGCCTGCCGCTTGTGGTGCTTCTCCCTCCGTTTCTCCCTCCTGGCCTCCCTGTCCTCCGGCGCCTTAGTGGGAGTTTGAATCCCTGCCGGAGGAAGGGGGGGCAGGAGTGGCCACCACCACAGGCTGAGGAGGTGCCACGGGAGTAGCGGAGGCCGAAGCCAAATCCGGGGACAAAAGTCCCGCCAGGACCAGCTTCGACCTCCGCTCCTTCAGTACCCTGGGGTTGAATGCTGCACAAATGGTACATCCCGAGGACAGGTGTTCAACCCCAAGGCACCGAACACACCGAGTGTGGCCATCAGCCGGAGAGAGCTTATGGCCACACTCGGTGCATTTAGAGAAAATAGGTTTTGGGGCCTCTGACATACCCAAAACTAAGTAAAAACTACACAAACACACAAGGCCCCAAACGCAAGCACACACAAGCACACTAACGACCAGCGAGGGGAGGGTAAACACTAAAAATTTAAAAATTAACAGACTAACGGGAAACCTAATACACACACACTGATTAAATTACAGAAAAATAGGCTAAAGAGCCAAAAAAGAACACTTATCTCAAAGAATTGCCAGGAGCTCAAAATCCAGCTGACACACTCAAGAGCAGCAAACTAGATCTGGGGTCATTTGGGGTTGGCAGGGGATTATGTGTGAGGGGAGGAGCTAGGAGCTCGGATCCATAGCTGTATAAATAGTTGCCGGCTCGGATCTGATATTGGATCCAAGACCCACAGGTTGCTGACAAATGAAGTCCCTACTCCAGATTGTATAGTCATTCCCTTTGGGAAAAAACATGTACTCGTGAATTACCACATAGGTGGCAGTACACTAAACACCGAAAGTGTGATAAGAGACTTAGGGACACAGGTGGACAGTGGTCTCACCTTCTATAAACACATCGCCACAACAGTCAGGAAATCCTTCTATGTGGCACACCTCATCACTAAGGGATTTTCATCCAGAAAAAAGGAGGTCATTGTCCCACTGTACTCATCCCTCATTAGACCCATTATAGAATACAACGCCCCATTTGGTATGTACCTCTCAAGACATCTGCAACAACTGGAAAGGCCGCAGAAATACCTCACTAAAAGAATCACAGGTCTAAAGCAGATGCCCTTTGCTGACCGCCTTAAAAAACTCCAGCTATACTCTGTCGCATATCGTCTACTCTGAGGCAATCTCTGCTTAACATACAAGGCCATGTCCAACCCAAAGCTGTTGGACATGCTACACTTAAAGAAATCCCAATCCCTCAGAGCCACATACTCCTGGGATCTAAACCTTGTCATCACAATAAACAAAACATGCTGGAGGGATAGGTTCCTGACCAAGATACTCCCCAGACTCTGGAATATAGACTGCCCATACATGTCAAGCAGAGGGCCTCTTTGGCCCTCTTCAAAAGGAACCTTGATGACTGGATGGGAGAAAGGAAATTCACCCCTGGAATCACGTCAGTCACCCTGCTAGACAGGGGTCCAGGGAAGTAAATAGTGTGGCAAGAAATAGCCAGGGAATTGTTATGGCTAGGCTTGTATAGGCCCTGGGGCCGATAGCCTAGTACCAACCTATGAATCTATGAACTGGCTAATTAATGGACTGACTGACACTGGATTCAGACACCACCTTACAAAGAAAGAAGCACTGGTAAGTAATGTGACTCTACCCTTATGAAAGATCAAGTAGGGAGGTTTAGAGGACAATCCCTAAAGTTCTGAAATTCGTCTAGCAGATGTAATGGCCATTAGAAAGACAGTTTTCCAAGTAAGGAACTTAAGATCACATTTAGCTGATGGTTCAAAGAAGAATGAATTAAGGCCTGCAGTATCGAGTTCAAATCCAATGCAGGAGTAGGATATATGGTGGTCTTCGCAGGAGTGTGCCTCTCAAAAATGCTTTATAAAGTTTAGAAGAGATCACAGAAGAATTCTGAAATCCAATATGAAAATCAGAGCTTGCTGCTAACTGAACTTTAATTGTAGATGACCTTGCCCCCTCATTAAAAATTGCTGCCAAACATTTAAGTATATTATGTACAGGAGCTGGGAAAGGTTCAATGTGTTTTTGTTGTGCCCAGCAAATTAACCTTTTCCATTTACCTGTGTAAAGTTTTCTTGCAGATGACTTATGGGAAGATAAAAGAATAGGACAAACTGGGAAGAGACCATTGGTTGTTTGGCTACAAATGGAATTGGAGAAACCACGCTGTCAGCTTAAAGTTTGAGATATCAGGATGAATCATACCTGTCAAGTGAGACAGGAGGTCTGGAATGGGATCCAGCACCCAAGGTTGGTAAAGGAAATGAGGCCGTAGAAAGGGCAACCAAATCTGTCGAGGCCAGTAAGGTGCAATGAGGATGACTGCTCTTCAAACTAGCAGCTTTCTGCAGAGTTTTGAAATTAGAATTGGTGGGAATGCATAAAGTTGACCGGGGGGCCAATCGTAGAGTAGAGCATCCCTCTGTGATTTTCCCAGAAGGGGGGGGGTTAGGGCAAATTAGCTGCTGTATTTGTTGTTTAGGGAAGAAGCAAAAAGATCGCATCAAGGCTGGTCCCATTGACGGAGAATCATTTTGGTCACTTTCTTGTTGAAGGACCATTCGTGAGATAGAAAAATGGACCTGCTCAATTTGTCTCACACTGGACTTCCCTTGGAATGTGCACTGCTATCAGAAAGCAGTTGGATGGGATTGCACATTGCCACATTCTGAGTGCTTCTTGACAAAAGGGGTAAGATCTTGTTTCTCCTTGCTTGCTGATGTACCAAACTACTGACATATTGTCCATTTGAACTGCAAGTGTCCCTAAAGGGAGAGCATCTTGGAAAACCTGCAACACTAACAGCACTGATCTCATCTCTAGAACAATGATATGCAAATTGGCCTATTCATGGGACCAAGAGTTTTGGCCTGTTTTCCCCAGGAAGTGCCCCCCCCCCCCAATCTAGGAAGCATCCGTAGTCACTATGGCCTTGGGCTGAGGGAGAATGAAAGGACGACCTTGTAGAATCTGACCTGACCGAATCCACCACTCTTGCATTTCTTGCATGCCTGAGTGATTGTTACTTGTGCTGACATGTGCTGGGAAAGAATTGACCACTGTGTTGCTAACATCCACTGGAAAATTCTCATATGAAATCTTGCTAGAGGGACCACGATGGCACTGACTCAAAGTCTTGAAGAATTAAACGGGCTGAAATTTTGGTATTGCGAAGTATTTTCCTGACATGGAATCTGATAGCTTCTCTTCCTCTTTCAGGAGTGCAGACTGTCATTGATGTGTTGAAAACTGCTCCAATGAATCCCAAGGTTTGAGTTGGTTATATCTGACACCTTGTAATTTATGGTTATCCCCAGATGAGCACAAGTCTGAATCACCTGCTCTCTTGCTGATAATAGTAGATGCCTGGTCGTTGTGATAATAAGCCAGTCATCTAAATATGGAAACATGCGGAATCCCTGCAATCTCAAGTGAGCTGCTACCACTGGCATGCACTTGGTAAACACCCTGAGAGCTGTGGTGAGGCCAAAGGGCAGTGTTCTGAAATGACAATGACTAGCTCTCATCCAGAAGCATAAATACCTTCTGGATTGTCTGCTCATCTTTATGTGATAGTACGCATCCCGAACGTCTCACAGACACATCCAGTCATCCTTGCTGAGAAAGGGTAGAATGAACTGAACAGTGACCATCTGAAATTTTGTAAGTTGAAATGACCAGTTAAAGTCATTGAGATATAAAATTGGTCTCCAGTCCCTTTTTCTTTGGCACTAAAAAGAATCTCGAGTAAGTTCCGGATTCTAACTGTTCTGGAAGGACCTCTTGGATGAATTATTTCTAACAGTCTTTGTATTTCTAGTGTTGCTTCTTTCCTCGGACTGGGTGGAACATTGGGAATTTTGCATACAGCTGGAGGTGGAAGGGAAAAGGGAATTGTATAGCCTCTGGAAATAATCCTCTGTACCCAAGTATCTCTTGCCTTGTTAAATTTAGCCAGGGTGTCTGGTGCAGGGATAGTTGACCCCGGATTGCCTCCAGAGGGAGATAACTGGGCCTCCTTTCAGGAGCACTGATAGGGTCAGTCAGTAAAAGAATCTCTAGACCCTTGGTTTTGCTGGCCTCCCCTGCCATTTGGGCATGGTCATGCATATGAGTTCCTCCCTCTGCTCCTGGTGGAATTATCTCCACATGTATCTTGGACAGGAACATGGGACTTCCTGAACCACAGTCTTCATCCACCCTGTTGATTCCCAGAAAAGAATCTTTGAGGGGTCGAAAAATGTACACCCACTACAGAGAGGGTCTTTCCATCCTTTTCATACCTGGAGAACATCTCCTTCACTTTTTTGCCAAATAATGCACTGCCATCAAAAGGTGCATTTAAGAACAAGGACTTGAAAGGCTCAGTAAAGTCACATAATCGTAACCAGCTGCTCTTGAGGTGCCTTTGGCTGCATGCGAGATAACCCTCTTGGATGAATTTTAAATGGACTGGAGAGTAAACCACAGAAGACTGAGCCTCAGCAGTAGCGGTCCCTGAAACGGATTTTGAAAGTTCCTTGATCAAATCCTTTTGTAGCCTAGTAAAAAAAGTCCCACATAGTTCAGCAACCTAACAGCAAAGGTCACTGATGCATAAACATGTTTCCCAAATCTGTCCATCATCTAAACTCCCTTTCAGCAGGATGAATAGTTGAACTTTGTTCAGCAAGTTTCTTCTTGTGGCCGCTGCCACAAGCCATCTACAAGCACCCTCCTACTCCAGAATTACTTCCTGATAGGTGGAGCCAGAATCTAATCTGGCCTCTAAGGGATTAGCTCAACTGTGTCACGTTCCTTCCATGCCCGCCTAGAGACCAAATCATTAAGCTCATCAGCGAGTGCAGTAACCCAGGCGGTAGATGGGTCAGCTCCAACAGATTCCAGAAATCCGGATTCCTCCAGTGAAGGGTTGCTGGAAGATCAACTAACTCTCTGTTTACGGATCCTGACAATGTCTGCAAATGAGACATCTTCCAGAGGTGACAGTGGGGATCCTTCTCCTTCACTGAAATCAGTATCCTCATTAAATTACTCTCGTGGAGAGTCCAAGTGCCTCCTCTTGCAGTTCCTCTTCTGAGGGACTTCCTTGGTGGGATGTTCTGGTGTAGTGTCCGACGAGATTTTAACACCCTGTTGGGTGGTCAGGATGCCTTGAGCTGGCTGTCCTTCTGACGTAGTGTGATGTGGTTCTAAGTGCAGAGGCATCTGGGAACTAGACTGGAGATCTGAAGCGGCTGGATGCATCCATCCTGTCTGAACAAAGAACACCCTCTTCACTACCACAAAGGCAGAACGCCCCAGAAAGAAGGAAGACATCGGTTCTGAAAAGGCGGGCTACTACCTCCCTCCGGTCCAAGAGCAACCTCCCTGAGGTGGAAGTCAGAGCCAAGCAATTAAATGTCGAAGCTTTGAGGTGTTGAGTCGGCTCCAAAAACCTCACTGTCACATTGTCTTGGACCCTACAAGGCAGCTTCTGCTCAGAGTCTCATCCAGATCTGAAGTCATCAGAGCCAGTGCACTCAGTAGTCTTCACATCCAAAGATAAAATTATCTTCAGATCTGAGCCAGATGGATCTAAAATGTTAATCAGAATCAGAGAAGGAGCAGACAATGGTGGTGTAACAGGTGAACTGACCTCCTGACCTGAAAAGGAAGGAGCCATAACAACACCCATCTGCATCTGCACAGAGAGGAATTTCCTCATCATTCTGTCTATATCTCCTTCAGTTAGACTTCTGGAAGAATGAGCTGAGGCATGGGATGGTGACCTGGAACAGTGTCTCTCTAGAAAGGGAGAGGGAAGCCTAAAAGACGCTGGATCCAAGTTTGGAGAATATCTTATCCTCGGTACAGTCTTCGCATTTGAAGAACTTGGATCTAAATATTTTCTCACCGGATCTGAGGGGGGAGTGGATCTGGAGGACTGAGCCCCAACAAACAGTGTCGCCAAATGAAGATGGGAGCAATTGTTTTAATTAGTTTATTTTTTCTGTCTGCTACGGTCCTAGGATTGAAATTTTTACAGACAGAACAATCGTTTTTAAGCTTTGATGGATTAACAATAAATACATAAAATGTGGGCAACAAAGTGGGAACTTATGCCCACACTTTTGACACCTCTTGAAGCCGGAAGGTGCTTTAATCAGACATGATGACTCACGAAAAGGGAAAAGAAAAAAGAGGAAAGGGAAAAAATACCAGCATTGTTAGGAAAACATACACTAACATATAAAAGAGAGATTACAGGGAAGGTAAAAATGAAATATAGAGTGTACGGGGTTAAGAGAGAAGAATATATTAATATGCTGGAAAACTATCAAGAAAAACATCACTTATCTTAATACAAGCTAGAGAGCTCAGGCTGACCGTGTCTACGCATCAGGCACTCCTTAAAATGGAGAACATCGATATCTGTGCAGTGACTGAGACCTGGTTCAAGAATCCAAAGAGCACCACTGCATTACCAGGCTATAACTCATACCAAACTGTTTGGCCATCTAACCTGGATCAGGACACCAAAGGCGGAGGTGTGTCCATATTCATTAAGGATATCCACACCTCCAGGCTAGTTGCTCAGCATAATGCATCCGAGGTTATCCAAGTGCAACTAACTCTGGGCAAAACTGCAATCCAAACTGTAGCTTGCTACAGATCCCCCACCATGCCCCAGGATTCTCACTCCTCTTTTCTTGATATACTGGAAAATTAGGGTTCAACCAAACACCCTAATAATGGGCGATTTCAACTACCCCACCATTAACTGGGAAAACTACTCATGTACCAACTCCTTCAGTCAACGCTTTCTGGAATTTATAAATTCCAGTGTCCTGGATCAACTTATCCATACCCCCACCAGGGGCAACAATATCCTAGACCTAGTCATTACCAACTTGAGTAACCGGTGTTCCACACCTGAAGTCAACTCCTCGTTGGTCAGATCCGACCATGAGCTAATCACCCTAGATATCCACATCCCACCCCCCACCCCCCCATTAAGGAAACTACAGTAAAAAATTTCTCCAAAGCCAACTTCATGCTTAAGACAGAAGTGGTGAACTTCATGACACCCATGCAGATGGACAATACAGTTACAAGTGCTGAATCCTATGCAAATGCAACTCTATAAGCACTTACACAAGTGCATGGATCGTGCTATCCCAAACAGAACCAACAGGCTATCCTCAAAAAAAAGGAAGCCAATGTGGTGGTCCCCTGCCATAAACAAACTGTACAACAGAAGGAAGAAACTGTTGCAAAAGAGAGTAAAATCCCATGAGTGGAGGAGCTCCCTGGTCAGCCTCAGTAAGAAGCTGAGATCCCTTATAAGATCCTCCAAAGCTAGCTATGAAAACAAAACTGCCACTGATTCTAGGGACAACCACAAAGCATTCTACAGCATGAATCTCGATGGCAACACCCAGATCTGCTCTGAGTTGCAGCACAATGGCACGATAATTACAGAACCAACAGATATGGCCAACATCCTGGCAGATAGGTTCAGTGCTAACTTTACCCCCTCTCACCCTCTAAAGGAGTCCATATCTATACAGGAAGAATGCAGTCCCTGTAATCACAACTACGCAGGTAAAAGGTGCACTCTCTAAAGCCAAAAACACAGCATCCATGGGACCGGACAACATTCCAGGCTGCATTTTACACGAACTTCAGAATGAACTGGCTCCCCACCTAAGCACCACGTTTAATCATAGCCTTACGTCAGGCTTTGTGCCCACTGAATGGCGCACAGTATTATTTATCCCACTCCACAAAGGGGGAGCCACCACTGACCCTGGGAACTATCGCCCTATTAGCCTGATGAGCCTGGTCTGTAAGGCCATGGAACATATCATCATGGAACTCCTAATCAAAGACATTGGTAAACTCAAAACTCTGGACCTCGCACAGTTCAGGTTTGTGAAAGGCAGATCATGCCTCCTGAACCTGATCGACTTCGAGGCGGTCACCAAAGCCGCTGACAAGGGTAAGGTGGTTCACACAGCCTAACTTGACCTCGACAAGGCGTTCGACACCATCCCCCATTCTGGAACTATAGCTAAACTCACTAAACTAGGTATAAATCCCTACGTGACAAGATGGGTTGCCAACTGGCTAACCGACAGAACCCACACTATAAAAGTTGCAGACTCCAACTCTGACTTCAAACCAGTGACAAGTTGAGTACCACAGGGTTCAGTCCTAGGACCTCTGCTGTTTGGTATCTACTTCTCCGAAGTACAGGCTAACACAGAAGGCCTTTGGCTAATGAAGTTCGCAGATGACTGCAAACTAGGAGCCATAGTAGAATCTCCAAATGATGTGGACATCCTACAGAAGGGTCTCACTGAGAGGGATGCCTGATGTCAGAGCCATGGCCTCAAGCTCAATGCCAAAATGTGCACTGTCATCCCCTTTGGTAAAAATTCTGTACCCATGAACTACCACATAGGCGGCAGTCTACTTAATGCTGAATGTGTGATGAGACCTTGGGACACAGGTGGACAGTAGTCTCTCCTTTGATAATCACATAGCCACAGTAGTCAGAAAATCCTTCTACACGGCACACCATCACAAAAGGGATCTCATCCAGAAAAGAGGTTATTGTTCCCCTCTACTCGACACTCATTAGACCAATTATAGAGTACAACTCCCTTTTGGAATGTACCTCGCAAGACATCTGCAGCAGCTGGAAACGTCACAGAAGTACCTCACAAAGAGGATTACTGGCATTAAACAGATGCCCTACACTGACCGTCTCAAAAAACTCCAGCTTTACTCCGTAACATATCGCCTACTCCAAGGTGATCTCTGCCTAACATATAAAGCAATGTCAAACCCAGAGCTGCTGGACATGCTACACCTAATGAAATCCCAATCCCTTGGAGCTACATGCTCTAGAGACCTAAAACTTGTCACCACAATAAACAGGACATGCTGGAGGGATAGATTCCTGTTCCAGAAACTTCCCATACTCTGGAACAAGCTACCCATCTATGTCAAGCAAAGTTCCTCATTAGCAATCTTCAAGAAAAATCTTGATGAGTGAATGGGAAACAGGAAATACACCCTGGGGATCACTTATGTGGCTCTGCTCGACAGGGGCACAGGAAAATAACTTTCTTGGGTGGCGTAAGCCAGAGAACCTTGCTGGCTAGGCTTACTTAGGGCCTTTGGGCTGACAGCCTAGTACCTACCTATGAACCTAAGTATCAAACGAGATCTGAGGTATGTTAGGGGTTGGTGCATTATAGGTAAAAGGAGGACCTTGAGAGCTTTTTGGTTACCATGAGCTTTAGTAATGGCAGTCTCGGATCCAAGGATCAGATCCGAACCCAACAGTTGAGGATAAAATGAAAACTGACATCAGATCCAATATTTCACACGCACAAAGTCTTATTTTAAGTGCATCACAGTGCTACATATAAAAAAAAATGGTTTATTTTTTATGGCCTAGCACCTTGGAGTAGTTTTTGCTACAGGCACACCTTTTCTGAAGTCTGAAAAAAGATACAAAAAAAGTTTATCCATCTTTCTGAAATATTTTGTTCTGTGTAGACAGAAATGTAACTGCTCAAGAACATCAAGTTGGTGTAGCCTATATTCTGCCTTATTGCCATACTTGGGGGGGGGGGGGGACTGGCAAGTCTATGGACTGATTGAAGTTGGATTCTGAATATACTTTCACTAAAAAGGAAGGGTTTGTTCAGAGTGCCACTCTGTCACTGTGGAACATATATGGGGGTTTGAGAGATGATGCTTGTAACTCCAAAACCCTCCTTGCTGAGGTGATAGCCACTAGGAAAATAGTCTTCCACCTGAAGAACTTTAAGTCACATGATGCAGGTTCAAAAAGGGGGAGAATTATCTGGGATAATACAAAATTAAGATTCCATGGTGGCAGTTGGGGCTTAATAGGTGGTCTCAGATTACTGCCTCTCAGAAAAGCCTTTGAAAGTCTGTGGGACATGATATTTGGTCCTTCATTCCCAAAATAAAAAATTTGAGATTGCTGCTAATTGTACCCGAATGGTAGCTGCAGCCACTCTCTCATTAAAAAGCTTTGTCAAGAACTCCAGGATAGAAGAAATAGGTGCTGAATAACGGTTGATATGATTATCTAATGCCCAGATACAAAATCTTTTCCATTTGCTGGGATACAATCTTCTCGTAGAGGACTTGTGAGAAGAAATCAGGATATGTTGCGCTGCAGATGAAAGGTTTTGTAACCTGGCTATAGTTGGAACTGGAGCAGCCAAGCTGTCAACTTGAGGGTGTGAAGAGAAGGGTGAACAGCCCCCAACCAATGGATCAGATCTGGTACTGGGTCCAGAATCCAAGGCTCTTCCTGAAGAGGAGGTCGCAGGAAGGGGAACCAAATTTGAAGAGGACAGTAATAGGCTATTAGAATCAAGGTCCTTCCCAAAGTACTGGCTTTCTGAAGAACTTTGGGAATCAATGGAAAGGGGGGGAAAGTGTACAGAAGACCCATTGGCCAAACCTGCACAAGTGCATCCCTTGGGGGTTCCCTCAGAGGGGGATTAGGGCAAAGTAGCTGCTGCATTGTGTGTTCATGGATGTGGCAAAAAGATCGCAGCAAGGCTAGCCCCATTTTCAGAAAATCATTTCCGCTGCTTCTTGTTTCAGGGACCATTCGTGAGGCATCAGACCAGCTCTGCTGAGTTTGTCTGCTATCACGGTGGATTTCCCCAGGATGTGCGTTGCTGTCAGAAAGAGGTGGGAGGAAGTTTCCCACTGCCATACTCTCAGGGCCTCTCAACAAAGGGGGGTAAGATCTAGTTCCTCTGTTTCTTTATATAACAGACAACTGACATGTTGTCTGCCTGGATTGCAATTGTTCCTAATGGAAGAAAGTCTTGGAATGCCTGCAATACCAGAAGCACAGCTCTCATCTCTAGGACACTGATATGCAAATGGGCCTCGTGATCCTGCCACTTACCTTGAGTTGTCCGTCCCAGATAATGCCCCCCCCCCCAATCTGGGCGGCATCAGTGGTCATTGTGGCTAGTGGTGATGGGAGAATGAAGGGTCGACCTAAGGTCACTTGATCTAAACGTAGCCACAAACGTAGGTCTTTCCTACAAGATTCTGTTAGCATTATCTGATGTGACACTGGAAGTTTCTGCATGAACCACTCGGCAAATAGGAGTCACTGTAAGAATCTCCTGTGCATCCGAGCTAGGAGAATTACACTAACTGCTGCTGCCACTGAATCTAGTACTTTGAGAACTTTCTTTGCTAGAGTCTTTGTTTTTAAGAGGTGGTCCTGAACCTGTGCTCAAAGGGTGTATATCCTGTCGTGTGGAATTTGTAACGTCATTGTAGTAGTATCTAAATCTGCGCCTATAAAAATGATATGTTGCAATGGCAGTAAGAAAAATTTTTCATAGTGTACCTTAATCCCTAAAGCACAAAGATTCAAGGTGGGGTCTCACGCTTGTGTAAGTAGATTCTTGGTGGCGGTTAGGACCCAGTCGTCTAGGTATGGAAACACCTGGAATCCTGGATGTCTCAGGTGAGCCGTAACCACTGCCATGCATTTGGTGAAAACTCTGGGGGGCTGTAGTGAGACCAAAGGGCAGAGCTTGGAATTGGTAGTGACTGGCTCCCAGTCAAAAGCGCGGAGGACTTCTGGATGGCCTGTCCATTTTTATATGGTAGTATGCATCCTGGAGGTCTATAGAGCACATTCAATTGTTTTTTTCCCAGAAAAGGGAGTATCGACTGCAGTGTAACCATCTGGAACTGTCTTTTTTACAGATTTTTTTTTAGTTTGCTGAGATCCAATATGGGTTTCCAGTCACCTGTTTTCTGTGGAACTAAAAAGAACCTAGCGTAAGTCCCGGATCCTATCTGGTATGCGGGGACCAGTTGGGTGACTCATTTTTCTAGCAACTTCTGAATTTCTATGGTTGCTTATTTCCTGTGACTGGGTGGAACATTGGGAATATTTTTCATTAGTGGGGCTGGCATGGAAAAGGGGCGAGAGTAACCTCTGGATATGATACTTTGTACCCACTTGTCTTTTATTTTTAGTCAGGCATCTGGGTACAAAGATAAGTGACCCTCGACTGCCTTCAGAGAGGGGCAGATGGGCCTCCTTTCAGGAGCGCTGAAAGGGTTTACCCAAGAAAGACTCCCTGTCGCCCTGGTTTTGCAGACCCCCTCTGCCACATGGCCGGCGTTTTCCATTATTAACTCCTCCTCTGCCCCTGGAGGAAGGTTCACCACCTGTGTCCTGAAAGACTCTCTGGATTTTCAAAACCATATTTTCCCTCCCTTTTGAACCTTGGGATAGGGTCTAGAAGGTGTGGAAAAACAGACTCCGACAGCAGAGAGAGAGTCCTTCCCCCCTGTTCATACCTGGTTAGTTTTTCTTTAACTTTAGGCCTGAAAAGGGAGGAGCCATAGAAGGGGGTGTTAATAAAGGATGACTTGAAGGGTTCCGCAAAGTTACACAAGTCCATCCAGGAATGTCTACGGGCGATTCCTGAACCCACTGATCTACTCTCT
This sequence comes from Protopterus annectens, assembly GCF_019279795.1. Classification (NCBI taxonomy): domain Eukaryota; kingdom Metazoa; phylum Chordata; order Ceratodontiformes; family Protopteridae; genus Protopterus; species Protopterus annectens. The sequence continues at coordinate 1,345,037,082 of NC_056741.1, read as the reverse complement.
CCATCAGCTACATAAGAAATGAGTCTCATGGATGAGTTCACTACTGAATTAAGGGTTGAGAGTTGTGAGGACACCTTATCTGTGACCTCCGCAGCTACTGAATCCTGGAGAGAGTTTCCAAGCTCCTTCAGGAGATATATCTGTAGCCTTGTGAAATGGGTAAAATAATTCAGGGATCAGAGTATAAAGGCCGCTGAAGAAAAAAATGCGCTTTCTGTATCTGTCCATCATGCACGAGTCTTGGTCTTTGTTCGGGGGATGGACAGAAGTGGACATCTCAGACAAAGTACAGTTTTGTACCTACCATAAATGTAGATGTCCGAGGAATGCATCTGCAGTCCTTACAAATGGGTTGTCCTGTCGTCAGGCAGCCCTTCGGTCGGCCGGATTCCAAAGTCTGGGTCTGGCTTCGGCTGGTGTCGCACTTCACCCGACGTCATTGCGGCAGTTCTTCGGGTATAAAGGCATCAGCCGACGCCATTTTCCTCAGTGTTTCTTGCCCCAGATGCCAGGTGCCCTCTTGGTTGGCTAAATTTGGATAAATGCCAAAGTTTCCAAATAGTAGAGAGCAAACACACAAAATAAACATGTATGTACATATATACAAACAAATACACCATAATAGATCCCCCCCAAGCTAGCTGAAGATTGGTAAGTACCCTAGGAGTACCTCAGAGGGGAAGGAGGGTGGGTAATCCTGACTGCAGATGCATTCCTCTCGGACATCTACATTTATGGTAGGTACAAAACTGTACTATGTCCTTCAAGGATGCATCTGCAGTCCTTACAAATGGGTAGAATACCATAGCTAAACTAGGGGAGGAGGTAATGAGAATAGATTATGGTGTAGTCAGGATCCCTTGCAAAACAGCAGTGGCAAAACCAGCTCGGGATCTAGAGTATAGAGGTGAGTTATAATGCTTGGCAAATGTATGCACGGAGGTCCAAGTAGCAGCCTCTATAATGTCCTTGGTAGCCACTCCTCGTAAGAAAGCTGTGGTAGTGGCTGTGGCCCTTGTGGAGTGAGGCCTGATGTTCTCTGGAGTTTTCTTTCCATGGTAGGAGTAACAAAATCTAATGCAATTTCCTATCCATTTGGAGATTGTCTGTTTAGAAATTGGCTTTCCTTCTTTTCCTGTTGCATAAGCTACCAGAAGCTGGTCAGTTTTTCTATTGTTTTTTGTCCTGTCCAGGTAGTAGCGTAATTGCCTGTGTACATCCAAGGTATGTAAGAGCTGTTCACCCCTGTTCTGTGGATTGGGGAAGAATGTAGGAAGGTGGATAGCCTGATTTAAAGAGACTCTGGATACCACCTTAGGCATAAATGTTGGATTTGTTCTCATGGACACTATCTTGATGGAAGATCAGGAAGGGTTGTACTGCCATTAATGCCTGTAGTTCAGAGACCCTTCTTGCTGAAGTTATTGCCAGCAGGAAGGCAGTCTTCCAGGATAAGTATTGCAAGTCTGCTGTAGCTGCTGGCTCGAAAGGAGGTAGAGTCAGTTTTTCTAGCACAAAGTTCAAGTCCCATGCTGGCAATGGAGGTTTCCTGGGAGGTTTTACATTTTTAATTCCCCTCAGAAACTGTCTGAGCAGAGGATGCGAGAAGACAGGAGGATCCAAGCTGTATTGTGCTGAAATAGCTGATGCATGTAGCTTGATGGAGGAATAGGACAGGCCTGTATGGAAGAGCTCCGCCAAGTACTCCAGGATGTTGGCTATGTTCACCAGTGTCACATCTTGGCCCTTAGCAGTACTCCAGATGAGATATCTTTTCCATTTTGCTGCATAATTCTTTCTTGTTGAAGGCCTACGAGCCTCCAGGATTATGTCCTTAACCCTTTGGGATAAATTTGGGTTAATTTCTGTTATGTAATGTTCCAGGCAGTTAGCTGCAGAGTTTTTAGGTTTGGATGCAGAATGTTGTAGTTGTTCTATGTCAGCAGTAATGGGATCAGGGACAGTGTCCATATTTGTTCCCGGGACATGCTCCTCAGCAGTGGATACCAATGTTGTCTTGGCCAGTCTGGGGCTATCAGGATGATCCTCGGACGTTCCTCTTTGATCTTGAGAAGCACCTTGTGCATCAAAGGAAGTGGTGGAAATGCGTATGCTGTCAGGTTTTTTCCAACTGAAGGATAGGGAGTCCACCTTCCAAGCAAGTGGGTGGTAATTCCTTGTGCAGAATTTCTTCAGCTGGTGATTGTATGGGGATGCAAACAAGTCTATTTGAGGTAATCCCCATTCTCTTGTGATGGTTTTGAAGATGTCCGGATGCAGCATCCATTCGTGGGCATCTGTTGTAGTTCTGCTTAATATGTCTGCTAGAGTGTTTTCCTTCCCTGGTACATAAATTGCCTGTAACTGAATGTTGTAGCTCAGAGCCACATCCCATAGGTCCAGTGCCAGCTGGCATAGGGGGTATGAGTGTGTGCCTCCCTGTTTGTTGATGTACCACATAACTGTGGTGTTGTCTGTCCTTATCAACAACTGGCCTTCATGGAGAAGAGGTCTGAATCCCTGGATTGCCAATTTTACTGCCATCATTTCTTTTAGATTTATGTGCAGATGCAGTTGGTCTCGAGTCCATAGGCCTTGAATGCACTTGTCCATCATGTGTGCCCCCCAACCGAGGTCTGAGGCATCTGTCGTGATAGTTTGTCTTGGTTGACTTTTGCAGAAGGGCAGTCCTGTGTTTGATTGGCAGGCCTGAGCCCACCATAAGAACTCTTGCTTCAGGCATGGGATCATTGGAATTTTGGTTTCCAGGCTGTGCTTGTGCTGAGACCACAAATTCTTTAGGTACCACTGTAGCTTTCTCATATGAAGCCTGGCATGAGGGACCAGTATTATGCAGGATGCCATGAAGCCTAGAGCTTGTAGCACTTTTCTTGCAGTTAGATGGCTCTGCTTTGTTAATGCCAAGAAATAGAGAGGAAGTTGCTCTTTCTTTTCTGTCGTTAGAAATGCCATTTGTTTTGATGTGTCCAGTTCTGCACCCAGAAAAGTTATTATTTGGGATGGAATCAGCCTTGACTTTTTTGTATTGACTGTGTATCCCAGGGCTTGTAGCAGGTAGATGACTCTTTGTAAGTCTTCTGTTAATTTGTTTTTGTTGTCCGCTTGTATCAGGCAGTCGTCCAGGTAGGGATAGATTTGAATTCCCTGAAGTCTGCAATGAACGATTACTGATGCCAGGCATTTCGTGAACACTCTGGGCGCAGTAGATAAGCCAAAGGGCAAAGATTTCTTTAGTGTCTCCCGCCTAATTTAGTGTAGCTGGTAGCTGTGGCATAGTCCAGATACAGGTTTGCTGCATCTGGGTCTGTTTATAGTAGCTGCTTGTTCTTAGCACATTTTCCAGGTCACCTTTGATTGGAAGGGGCCCTTCTGCACTCTAGTGAGAGAAGTGTGCTGACTGGAACTTGTCTGGTGAAGGGTGGTTGGTCTAAATTTTGGAGTTAGCACCCTCATTGATCCTTCTGGACTTTTTTAAATTTTTTTAAGTTTTTAGCTTCTGTTATGTAAGCCCCATGTTTGAGCAGGTTTCTGCTTGTCTGTGCATCACACAGCGCTGTGCACTGTGGCACAATTGTGTGTCATAGCCAGACAGATGACCTCAACAATTTGTCCCTTACATACAGATAAAGGACATTACTGTAGTTCTTATCCTTAGTACTTTTCCTAAGTAGTACTGTTAATAAGCTGTGACCTATTAAGCCACCAGCACAAAATAAAAGTCAGAATTATCTATCTACAGTGCACTTCCTCGATCAGTCTTGAAAAGCCTTTGTGATAACAGTTCTTCAACCTAGCATTATGGACAGTTGGACTACCCTTGTTTCTCCCGCCAATCTTGTTGACTTGGGTCTCCTGCCTCATGTATAGTGCCAACCCTTTACTACTAAATTACTCTAATACAGAGTGTGACAGATGTTATCTACACCAAAAATCTTGAATCCTTGCTTTCCTCACACTTGAAATGCACACAGTACGTATCAAGCACATAAATCAACACACACAGAGGTTTGCTCAAAAAAAAAAAACACACACACAAGACTGCGACAACACAGTTCCCACAGAACCCTTGACACACAGCAACACCAGTGTCTCACCTACCAAGCCCGCAAGGCATAACACTAAAAAAAATAAATAAATTTTCTTGTCACTGGAGACTCTATAGTGAGATACACAGGCTGTCCCACTCAACAGATTAGACAAGGAGAAAGTCACAGTCAGTTGCCTGTCCGGTGCCAGAATTTGTCAGAGCACACACACTCAGGTCTCTCAGCAACAAGTACTATTATGACGCTGTCATAGTTCATGTTTAAGTGAACGACCTGAGACGTACCTCACTGGACTATATGAAGACAGACATGATTGAGCTCTCCAAGTATGTGTCCCAGGCAGGTACATCCCTAGCCTTGAGCAGCATATTACCCTCACCTAGAATGATGTTACAGTATAAACAAAGAATGATTGATTTCAGTAACTGGCTTACTTTTTAATGTCTTCAAAGGGTATCCAGGCTTGCTGCTTTGCCAGAGACAGTTTGCACCTGGCACCACTATGTTTTCGGCTACTGGCAAAGACTCTTGTCTCCCCATAGTGCCTTTTTTTAGGCAAGGTCTCAAAAATAAACTTATTGACATGAAATTTGCCAATCATAAAAACATAAGGGTTATTATTCTGCTAAACGCAAACAGGTTAAACCAAAAGCTGCACACCCTGGAAGCACTTATATCACTGGAAGATGTAGATGTTTGTGCAGTCATAGAAACCTGGCTCAAGGTCTCCGAGTACCCCAGCCTTGCAAGGCTACAATGCCTTCCACACTGCCAGACTGCAAAACGAACACATGAGAACCAAAGGGGGCAGTGTTTCTAACTATATTAGAGATAAACTTACCTCCCATCTAGTTAGATTGGACAGCTCCATGGAGTTACTCAAGTTCAGGTTACTGTGGGTAAGAACCCCATTCAAGTTATAGCCAGTTACATATCCCCCTACATGGGTCATGATGCACAAGAAACCTACTCGACCAAACAGGTGTCAATCCAAATATTGACAAACACTTCGGTTATGGGGGATTTCAATTATCCCACCACCAACTGGGAAACCTACTCTAGCCCTAACTCACACTCACACGCACAAATTGTTCAAACCCCGAGAACAGGGACAAACACACTAGATCTGGTCCTCAATAAAATGACAGAGAGTTGCACTGTTGGACCCTCAATTAAATCTGACCACAATTCAGTCACCATCGAATTGGCACCAACACCAGAATTAACAAAGGGTGAAGTGTATAGGTTCATATATAGGTTCATAGGTAGGTACTAGGCTATCGGCCCTGGGGCCTACATAAGCCTAGCCAAAAAGGTTCCCTGGCATTTGCTACCCAAGAAAATTATTTTCCTGTGCCCCTGTCAAGCAGTGCTGCAGAAGTGATCCCCAGGGTGAATTTTCTATTTCCCATCCAGTCGTCAAGATTTTTCTTAAAGAGGGCCAATGAGGAGCTTTGCTTGACAAGAATGGGTAGTTTGTTCCAGAGTATGGGAAGTCTCTGGGACAGGAATCTATCACTCCAGCATGTTCTGTTTATTGTGGTGACAAGGTTTAGGTCCTTGGAGCGTGTGGTTCGGAGAGATTGGGATTTCTTTAAGTGTAGCAATGTCCAATAGCTTTGGGTTTGACATAGCTTTGTATGTTATGCAGAGATAGTCTCTGAGTAGGCGATATGTGACGGAATAGAACTGGTGTTTTTCCGAGACGGTCTGCGTATGGCATCTGTTTGAGGCCAGTAATCATCTGAGGTATTTCTGTGGCCTTTCCAATTGTTGTAGGTGTCTTGTGAGATGCATGCCAAATGGGGCATTGCACTCTATAATGGGTCTGATGACGGATGAGTAGAGAGGAACAATGACCTCCTTTTTTCTAGAGGAGAACCCTTTTGTGATGAGGTATGCCACGTAGGATTTCCTTACTGTCACGATGTGGTTATCAAAGGAGAGAGTACTGTCCATCTGTGTCCCGAGGTCTCTTATCACACTTTCAGTGTTTAGTGAGCTACCACCTATGTGGTAGTTCATGGGTACCGAATTTTTCCCAAAGGGGATGACAATGCACTTCTTGGCACTGAGCTTGAGGCCATGACTTTGACACCAAGCATCTGTCTCTGTAAGGCCCTTTTGTAGAATATCTACATCAGGTGATTCTATTATAGCTCCCAGTTTGCAGTCATCTGCGAAGTTTGTTAGTCAAAGACCTTCTGTGTTGGCCTGCACTTCAGAGAAGTAGATGCCGAACAGGAGAGGACCCAGGACCAAACCCTGTGGTACTCCACTTGTCACTAGTCTGAAGTCAGACTTGGAGTTGGCTACTTTTACTGTGTGGGTTCTGTCAGTGAGCCAGTTGGCCACCCATCTTGTGACATAGGTATTTATGCCCAGTTTAGTGAGTTTACCTATAATTCCAGAGCAGGGGATGAGATCGAAAGCCTTGGCGAGGTCAAGATAGGCTGTGTGCACTACCTTTCCCTCATCTACGGCTCTAGTGACTGCTTCAAAGAAGTCAATAAGGTTTAGTAGACATCATCTACCTTTTACAAACCCAAACTGAGTGGGGTCCAAGGTTTAGAGGTTACCTATGTCTTTATTTATAAGCTTCATGACGATACGTTCCATTTGCAGACCAGGCTCGTCAGGCTAATGAGGCGGTAGTTACCGGGGTCCGTGGTGGCACCTCCTTGTGCAGTGGGAAAACCGTCACTGTGCGCCATTCAGTAGGCACATAGCTTGAGGTGAGGTTATGATTGAGCATGGTACTTGGGTGGGGTGCCAGTTCGTTCTGTAGTTCATGTAGAACACAGCCTGGGATGTTGTCAGGTCCCATGGATGCTGTGTTCTTGGCTTTGGAGAGTGTTTTTTTTTTTACCTGTGCAACCGTGATTACAGGTACTTTGCATTCTTCCGGTATAGAGATGGGCCCTTTAGGAGATGAGAGAGGGGTAAAGTTAGCACTGAACCTATCTGCCAGGATGTTGGCAATATCAGTTGGTTCTGTATATTTAGTGCCATTGTGCTGTAACTCAGAGCAGATCTGAGTGTTGCCATTGAGATTCTTGACATAGCTACAGAATGCTTTGTGGCTGTCTTTAGAATCAGTGGCGATTTTGTTTTCGTAACTAGCTTTGGAGGATTTTATGAGGGATCTCAGCTTCTTACTGAGGCTGACCACGGAGTTCCTCCAATCATGGGATTTTACTCTTTTCTGCAACGGTTTCTTTCTTCTGTTGTAGAGTTGGTTTATAGCAGGGGACCACCAGATTGGCTTCCTTTTTTGGAGGATAGTATCTTGGTTCTGTTAGGGATTGCACGATTCATGCACTCGTGTAAATTCTTATAAAAGTGCAATTGTATAGGATTCAGCAGTCGTATCTCTATTGTCCTTCAGCATGGGTATCGTGATGTTTGCCACTTCTGTCTTAAGAAGCGTGAAGCTGGCTTTGGAGAAATTTTTTACGGTGGTTTCCCTAATGGGGGGTGGGGGTGGGATGTGGATGTCTAGGGTGATTTACTTGTGGTCAAATCTGACAAATGAGGCATTGATATCTGGTGTGGAACACCAGTTGCTCATGTTGGTAATGACCAGGTCTAAGATACTGCTGCCACTGGTGGGGGTGTGGATAAGTTGATCCAAGGCATTGGAATTTATGAATTCCAGAAAACGTTGAGCACAAAAGTTGGTATACGAGTAGTTTTCCCAGTTAATAGTGGGGTAGTTGAAATTGCCCATTATTAGGGTGTTAGGTTGTACCCTAATATTTTTCAGTGTATCAAGAAATGAGGAGTGGGAATCATGGGGCATGGTGGGGGATCTGTAGTAAGCTACAATTTGCATTGCGGTCTTGCCCAGAGTTAGTTGCACTTGGATAATCTCAGATGCATTATGCCTAGCCTGGAGGTGTGGATATCTTTAATGAATATGGACACGCCTCTGCCTTTAGTGCTTCGGTCCAGGTTAGGTGGCCGAAAGGTGTGGTATGAATTATAGCCTGGTAATGCACCGGTACTCTCTGGAGCCTTGAACCAGGTCTCGGTCACTACATAGATGTCAATGTTCACCATTTTAAGGAGTGCCTTGAGTGAGTGCTTGCTTGTATCTGTTACGGTGGTGAATTTGTCATTTGAATCTTGCCTAAAAAAGGCACTATAGGGGTGGCAAGAGCCTTAGCCAGTATCCGGAATCCCAAGGGTGACAAGGTGCATGCCATCTCTGGCAAAGCATCGTGGTTTGTCAATCATGTCATCCCAGGCAGACAGATACTGGATCCCCTTAGAATGACACCAGAAGCTTAGCCAATTGTTGAAGTCAATCATATTGTCCTTGTACTGTGGTATCATTCTGGGTGATGGCAGAATGCTACTCAGGGCTAGGGTCATACCTGCCTGGGCTACAAGATCAGAAAGCTCCTCCAGGTCTCTTTCCATGTAGTCCAGGGAGGTACATCTTAGGTCATTCACACCAACATGGACAATGACCGAGGCATATTTGTACTTGCTGTGGAGTGACCTGAGTGCATGTGTTATGTGGCGGATCCTGGCACATGACAGGCAGCTGACAGTAACTTTCTCCTTGTTTAGCCTGGTGAGCGGAACATCAGTGTGCCTGAATATAGAGTCACCTGTGACTAGAGTGCCGGGTACGTTGTTATGCCTTATGGGCTGTGGTTGAGTGGCACACTGAGTTTGCGGGCTATATGTCATTTGGGTTGTGTTGGTGGGTGGTGGTTGCTTGCGTTTCTGCTTTGGAGGTCCCTGTTGCTTGGGTAGATTTTTTGAGAGCCTCTGCGAATGTAGGTGTGTGTTTTGTGTTTCTATGTGTGTGTTTTGGTGGTGTAGGTTTTAAGGAACTATGTGATGAGTGTGGTGTGGTGCAAGTGTTTACCTTCTCCTCTTGACTGTCTAGTCCAGTCTTGGGTGAAGAGAGCTTTACTTCGTTTGGTTATACAAGTGCATCTCTCACAGGTTGTAGTGTTGGGTGGCAGGAGGAGTGGGTTGTCTGTGTACATGAGGCAACTGCTGCACTGCCCCAAGATTCAATAGGCAGACAGGAGAAAACACCGGGAGCTGACCTTTAGACATGCCTGGATAGGTACTTATTTATTAAGTACTAAAAACTGTTTTCCTCTAGACAAGTGAGGAAAGTTGAGTGCTGTAGTAATTTGTAGCTTATTTAGTGCTTATAATGAGTTCTGAACAAGTGCTGAGCTCAAAGAAACAGATCTGAGTAGTGAAACTAGAAAACTGGCTAGTTCTAAGAAACAAAATTAAGCTAAAAGGCTTCCCTCCAACACAGAAAGGCTTGGGGGCTCAGAAGCTTACAAACAGTCCTGGATACAGCAACTCTGTAACTAGACAGCTTACAGGAAAGGTAGGAAACAAGCTTAGAAACATTTTTTTTTTTTGTAAAGTGGAAAAGGGAAAGGAGGAGCAGAAGCTAACTGGCCTGGCCTTCTCAAATGTTCTCACAGGAATAGGTACACTGAGGTAATGACAGCAGACTGGGAGGAGTGTCCCAGATCAAATTTGCAGTAGGAGTGGGCAACTGCAAAGCCACCAGGTATAAAAAAGTACAGTTTTGTACCTACCATAAATATAGATGTTTGAGTGTTCACACTGCTGCAGTCATTACACTTGGGTTATCCTGCTGTCAGGCGGTCCCCACAGTCGGCCAGAGCTCCAAAGTCTTGGTTCGGCGTCGGTTGCTGTCGCTTCTTCCCTGACGTCAGTGTGCCAGGGGTATATAAGATGCATCCAACGCCATTTTCTTCAGTTTTTCTTGCCCCAGATATCAGGTGCCCCCAAGTAGGTAGGCAATACATATTGCTACTAAAAAATATACATATAAAATAAAAACAATACCTTCAGATACACCACAAAGGTTATATAGGATAGAAAGGCATAGAAAAGTCCAGCTAGTTCAGAGGGGATGGAGGGAGGGTAAAGTACAGTTTTGTACCTACCATAAATGTAGATGTCCGAACTGGATAGCATTTGCAGTCATAACAACTGGGTTGTCCTGTCGTCAGGCAGCCCTTCAGTCGGCCGGATTCCAAAGTCCGGGTCCGGCTTCGGCTGATGTCGCACTTCACCCGACGTCATCTCTGTTGGTCTTCGGGTATAAAGGCATCAGCCGACGCCATTTTCCTCAGTGTTTCTTGCCCCAGATGCCAGTAGCCCTCTTGGAGGCTAAAATTTGGATAGATGCCAATGTTTCCAAAAAGATAGAGGTAAACACAAAAATAAGCATGTATGTACATATATACAAACAAATACACCATAAAAGACTCCCCCCCACCAGCTAGCTATTAGGAGGGTAAAATACCCTAGGAGTACCACAGAGGGAAGGAGGGAGGGTAATCCTGACTGCAGATGCTATCCAGTTCGGACATCTACATTTATGGTAGGTACAAAACTGTACTATGTCCTTCATGGATGCATCTGCAGTCATAACAACTGGGTAGAATACCATAGCCAACTAGGGAGGAGGATAAAACTAGATTATGGTGTGTTTAGGATCCCTTGCAGTACAGCAGTGGCAAACCCTGCTCGGGATCTGGAATATAGAGGTAAGTTGTAATGCTTGGCAAATGTATGCACGGAGGTCCAAGTAGCCGCCTCAATAATGTCTTTGGTTGCCACTCCTCGTAAGAAGGCTGTGGTAGTGGCTGTTGCCCTTGTAGAATGAGGTCTTATGTTCTGTGGAATTGGTTTTCCATGGAAGGAGTAACAGAATCGTATGCAATTTCCTATCCATTTGGAGATTGTCTGTTTGGAAATAGCTTTTCCTTCCCTTCCTGTTGCATAGGCTACAAAAGTTGGTCAGTCTTTCTGCTATTTTTGTTCTGTCCAAGTAGTAGCGTAGCTGTCTATGTACATCCAAGGTATGCAGTATTCTTTCCCCTCTGTTTTGTGGGTTGGGAAAGAAGGTAGGTAGGTGGATTGCCTGGTTTAAAGACACTCTGAATACCACCTTAGGCATAAATGTAGGATTAGTCCTCATGGACACTCTATCTTGGTGGAAGATTAGGAAGGGTTGCACTGCCATTAAGGCCTGTAGCTCTGAAACCCTCCTTGCTGAAGTAATTGCCAGTAGGAAAGCAGTTTTCCATGACAGGTGTTGTAGGTCTGCTGTTGCTGCTGGTTCAAAGGGTGATAGTGTCAACTTTCTAGCACAAAGTTTAAGTCCCAAGCTGGCAAAGGTGGTTTCCTTGGAGGTTTTACATTCTTGATTCCTCTGAGGAACTGCCTGAGCAAAGGGTGCGTAAAAACAGGTGGATCAAAGCTGTATTCTGCTGAAATAGCTGATGCATGTATCTTGATGGAGGAGTAGGACAAGCCTGAATGAAGAAGTTCGGCCAGATACTCTAGAATGTTAGGCATATCTATGTCTGACACATCTTTTCCTCTTTCAGTACTCCAAATGACAAACCTTTTCCATTTTCCAGCATAGTTCCTTCTTGTTGAAGGTCTGCGTGCTTCAAGAATAATGTCTTTAACTCTTTGGGAAAGTTCTGGGTTAGCTGTTGCTATGTGATGTTCCATGCAGTCAGTTGCAACGTTTTTAGGTTTGGATGTATGATGCTGTAGTTGTTCTGAGTTAGCATCAAAGGCATCAGGGGTATTGGCCACATATTGTTCTGAGACATGCTCCTCAGCAGTGGGTACCAGTGTGGTCTTGGCCAGTTTGGAGCTATCAGGATTATCCTTGGACGTTCTTCCTTGATTTTTAGTAATACTTTGTGTATCAAGGGAAGAGGTGGGAATGCATATGCTGTCAGGCCTTTCCAGCTGAAGGAGAGCGAATCCACTTTCCATGCCAGTGGGTGTAATGTCCTTGTGCAGAATTTTTTGAGCTGGTGATTGAGAGGTGATGCAAATAGATCTATCTGAGGCATTCCCCATTTCTTTGAGATGGTCTTGAAAATGTCCGGGTGCAGTTTCCATTCGTGGGCATCCGATGCGGTTCTGCTTAATATGTCTGCTAGAATATTTTCTTTTCCCGGTACAAAAATTGCCTGTAACTGGATGTTGTAGCTGAGTGCCAGGTTCCACAGCTCCAAAGTCATTCTGCATAGGGGGTATGAATGAGTGCCTCCCTGCTTGTTGATGTACCACATGACTGTGGTGTTGTCTGTCCTTATCATCAACTGGCCCTCTTTGAGAAATGGTCTGAACCTTTGGATTGCCAGTTTTACTGCCAGCATTTCTTTTGGGTTGATGTGCAGGTGAAGTTGATCCTGTGTCCACAATCCTTGCACGCATTTGTCCAGCATGTGGGCCCCCCATCCTAGGTCTGAAGCGCCTGTTGTGATGGTCTGGCTTGCTTGACATCGGCGAAAGGGTAGGCCTGGGTTTGTCTGGCATGCCTGAGCCCACCATAGGAACTCCTGTTTTAAGCATGGAATTAGTGGGATTTCTGTTTCTAGGCTGTGACTGTGTTGGGACCATGAATTCTTTAGGTACCACTGTAGTTTTCTCATATGTAGTCTGGCAAGTGGGACCAGGATTATGCATGATGCCATGAAGCCCAAGGCCTGCAGTACTTTTCTTGCTGTTAACTTGTTCAGCTTTGTTAGTGCCAAGAAGTAAAGAGGGAGTTCTTTTGTTTTTCTGCAGTTAGGAATGCCATTTGTTTTACTGTGTCCAATTCCGCGCCCAAGAATGTCCTTGTTTGGGATGGTATCAGCCTTGACTTTTGTAGATTGACTGTGTATCCCAGTGCTTGTAGCAAGTAAATGACCCTTTGTAAATCTGTTGTCAGCTTGCTTTTGTTGTCCCCTTGTAGCAGGTAGTCGTCCAGGTATGGGTAAATTTGTATTCCCTGTAGTCTGCAATGGGCAATTACTGATGCCAGGCATTTTGTGAATACTCTGGGCAGTAGATAAGCCAAAGGGCAATGCTGAGAATTGATAGTGCTCTGATCCTGCAAGAAATCTGAGGTATCTTCTGCAGATTGGTCGAATGGGGACGTGTAGGTATGCCTCCTTGAGATCTAGAGTTACCAGCCAACACTCCTTGCCCAGCATGGGAAGAAGTTGCTGTAGGGTCAGCATTTTGAATTTTGGGACAATGATGTATGTATTTAAGGCGGACAGGTCGAGAATTGGTCTCCAACTTTTTTCCTTTCTTGGAACTAGGAATAGTCTTGAGTAGAACCGCTTTCCTTGCTCTGCAGTTGGCACTTTTTCCACAGCTCTCATGTTTGCTAACTGCATTATCTGTTGTAGAGCCTCTGTTTTTGATTTGGAGGTAGATTTGGCATTCCTCTTTTGATTGGTAAAGTGTGGAAGTGGAACCGTATCCTTGATCTATGGTTTGTAAAATCCACTTGTCTTTTGTTATATAGTGCCAGTTTTTGAAAATAAGGTTAACTTTCCGCCTAGAGGAGCTGCTATTTGTTCCCTGGTAGGCGGATTTAGGATTAAGTCAGTGGGGTTGTGTTGGTGTAGTGGCTGGGGTTGTGTCTGTCTCTCTGTTGTTACCTTGCCACTGTCGCCTCTGTAGGCACCTCCTCTGGATTGGTTTCTGCCTCTGGAACGCCTGTTTCTGCCCCTTTGAGATCTTGTGGAGTCAGGAAAGGACCAATTTTTGGCAGGCCAGTTCCTGCTAAACCTTGGGGTTGAACCTGCAAGCAATCTTTAACCGATTGCACGGATTTTGCCTTTTCTTCCATTTTCTTCATAACCTGCTGGGCAGGTGTACCAAACAAACTTGTCTTATCCATAGGAGCATCTAGTAACTTTGCTTTAACATGATCCGGTAAAGCTTGCTCCTTTAGCCATGCATGCCTTCTTATCACTGTGCCAGTCATGGCTGATCTAAATGAAGCCTCCAGTGCATCATAGCCACATTTTAAGGAATGGTTACTAACCTGTTGTATGTTATTTACCATTTCTAATACATATTTCTTATCAAGAGATTCATCAGTGGTTAGCTTTTTAGTTAACTGATCAAGCATAAACTCTTGGTATTGTATCATGTGAAACTGACAGTTTAAAGCTCTAGCTGAGAGAGTAGCTGAAGTGTAGACCTTTTGCCCCATCTGTCTAATGACCTTGCTTCCCTTTCAGAAGGAATAGGGTTTTAGCTATGGTCGCTACTGCCTTGGGACCCTGGGATATAGTTTCGGGTCTGCAAGAGGGGCCTTGTAAAGGTGGTGATGAGTGTCTGGCACCCTGTAAAATCTGTCTGGTTTGGCAGGGGCTGGAGGTAAAGAATCTGGAGCGAGCAGACATCATTGAAAGCATCATCCACCACAGAGAGAACAGGAGGTATAGCTAAGGGCCTGTGTTGTGGAAGGTGCAGAAAAGTCCTAAGTCTTTTCTGGAGTCTGAAAAATCCTGTTGCTGCCATTGGAACTGCTCTCGCATGGCATGTAAGGTTTCCCCAAAGGAAAATTCTTCTGGTGGGGAAGCAGCTGGAATGGATTCTTCAGCATCAGAGTCTTCAAAATTAGAGAAAGGAGCCTCTGGCTGGTCAGTTATGTCTGATTCATCGGCTGAATCATCAGATGACACTGGCTCAGGGGGCTCTGCCCTAGGTCTCTTCTCTGGGGGCTGAGAGGCCCTGTCTGGGTGAGATTGAGATCCTCTAATTAATGAAATTAAATCTTCTCTCAGAGTAAGCATTTGAGAACTAGAGGAGGGCCTGGTTGAAGGGGGTTTAACAGGCACTGTTTTAGTAGTCTTGGCTGCTTTAGCCCTGGCGAAGGCCTTAATGGACATGGCTGCTGGAGGCCTAGCAGCACCACGTGCTGGGGTAGAGACATCCAAGGGAATGGTGTCTGATAAGTCAGTGGCAACCACCGTAGTGGGTATAATTTCTGAGGCCGATTCAAGAATGGTAGCAGGGGCCTCAGTTGTAGAGATAGATTCAGCTGTACTTTGATCAGTTTTCTCGGTTTCGGCCGAAACCGAGACACTCGCGTTTGCTTAACCATGGTTTCAGCCGAAACCACGGACCGCGAGTGTCGGTCTTTATCTGCGCTTTTGGCAGATTGGGTAGTCGGAGGATCCGACGGCATAATGTACGCAAAAACAGAACCGAAAAACTATTCAGCAACTCCGACCGACGCCTAAGCGCTCGCCGGTTGAAAGAAGCACAGGCCGAACAGGCTGCTACGCCGTGGGCTGGGCCTAAACAAGGCAGACAATAAGAGTGGAAATCTTTATGAGGTATTTGTTTCCCACAGGTTAAACAATTAACTTTTTCTGACATCGGCTGAGGCAAGAAAGAGTCCCCAACGGGTACTTAGCTTTAGAAGTCTTCGAAGTAGTATTCGGTAGAAGTAATCTCTGGATCCGACCGACCGGCACTTGCGAACAGCTTCTGCTTCGGGCGCCACACGGCAAGAAAGACTGAGGAAAATGGCGTCGGCTGATGCCTTTATACCCGAAGACCAACAGAGATGACGTCGGGTGAAGTGCGACATCAGCCGAAGCCGGACCCGGACTTTGGAATCCGGCCGACTGAAGGGCTGCCTGACGACAGGACAACCCAGTTGTTATGACTGCAGATGCATCCATGAAGGACATCCTGGACTGCAGCAGTGTGAACACTCAAACATCTACATTTATGGTAGGTACAAAACTGTACTATGTTCATCGTGTTACACTGCTGCAGTCATTACACTTGGGTAGAATCCAAAGCTAAGGTTGGGTGGCTGGTCTATAAAGAGTTAGGATTGGCTATGAGCTCCTGCAGAACTGCAGTGGCAAATCCTGCTCTGGATTTAGAGTAAAGAGGCAAGTGGTAATGCTTGGTAAAGGTGTGCACTGAACTCCAAGTTGCAGCCTCCAAAATTTCCTTGGTAGGTACTCCTCTGAGGAAGGCTGTTGAAGTGGCTGTTGCCCTGGTGGAATGTGGCCTAATGTTATTAGGGACTGATTTTCCATGCTGTGTGTAGCAGTAACGAATACAGTGTCCTATCCATTTGGATACAGTCTGCTTTGAAATAGCCTTGCCCTGTGATCCTGCAGCATATGCTACAAACAGTTGCTCAGTTTTCCTGAAAACTTTTGTTTTGTCCAAGTAGAAGCGTAGCTGCCTGTGTATGTCCAAAGAGTGCAGAAGTTTCTCCCCTTTATTCTGGGGGTTTGGATAAAAAGTTGGCAAATGGATGGTTTGGTTAAGAGCCACACTAGATACCACCTTTGGCATAAAGGTAGGGTTTGTCCTTAAAGAAACCCTGTCCTGATGAAAAATTATAAAGGTTCCACTGCCATTAATGCCTGTAGCTCTGAGACTCTTCGTGCTGAAGTTACTACCAGAAGCAGAGCTGTTTTCCATGATAAAAATTTTAGATCGGCTGTATTGGCTGGCTCAAAAGGTGGCAGGGTCAGTTTTTCCAAAACGAAATTGAGGTCCCAAGTTGGTGTTGGTGCTCTCCGGGGCGGTCTTATGTTTTTAGCCCCTCTGAGGTACTGCTTTAGCAAGGGATGAGAGAATAAAGGAGGAACCGTGTTGTAATGTGCTGAAATGGCAGAGGCGTGGATCTTAATTGATGAGAAGGGATAGGCCTTTGTCCAGCATCTCAGTTAAGTATTGTAAAATCTGAGGAATGTTTGGGACAAGAGGGTCAAGGCTTTGAGCCTGGTTCCAGGCACAGAATCTCTTCCATTTTTCTGAGTAAGCTTTCCTGGTGCTAGGCCTCCTGGCCTCCAAAATGACATCCATAACAGCTTTAGAGAGAGGTGTTGCCTGTTTGACTAATGAATCTGCCATGCAGCCAGGTTTAGGGTTTTGAGCTGACTGTGCAGGATCTGATTGTTTTGCTGAGTCAGAAGGTGTGGAATTTGAGGCAAAATCCATGGTGGGCCTTGAGCTAAGTTCTTTAAGATTGGGTATCAGTGCTGGCATAGCCAGTCTGGAGCAATCAGGATCATCTGTGGTTTTTCTTGTCTGGCTTTTAGGAGTACCTTTGAAAGGAGAGGCAGTGGTGGGAAGGCATAAACTTTTAAGTTTTCCAGCTGAACGAGAGAGCATCCACTTTCCATGCTTGCGTGTGATAAGTCCTTGTGCAGAATTTTTGTAGTTGGCAATTCAGTGGGGAGGCAAAAAGATCTATGTCTGGGCATCCCCATTTTTGTGTTACCATGCTGAAGATTTGTGGATTCAATTTCCATTCGTGAGGGTCCATGATATTTCTTGCTTAGATAGTCTGCCAGAGTATTTTTCTTTCCTGGCAGGAATTGTGCTTGCAGATGAACTTGATACGTTAGAGCTGTGTTCCACAAGGTCATGGCTTGCCTGCATAGGGGATAAGAATGAGTGCCCCCTTGCTTATATACCACATTACTGTGGTGTTGTCTTTAATAATAATTGTCCTGGATGCAGAAGGTCCTTGAAAGCTGTTAGGGCATTTTGAACAGCCAACATCTCCTTTTGATTGATGTGAAGATGCATCTTGTCTGTGGTCCACTTGCCCTGAATGCATTTTCCTGCCATGTGTGCTCCCCAGGCATAATCCGAAGCATCTGTTGTTAGTGTCTGCCTGGCTGTGGGTAGGGTAAAAGGCTGACCCTTGTTTAGGTGACATGCCTGTGCCCACCATCGAAACTCCTGTTGTAGGCAGGGAATCATTGGTATTACTGCTTCTAAACGGAGTCTAAACACTTTTTAGGTACCATTGTAATTTCCTCATATGCAGTCTGGCATATGGTATTAATAGTATGCAGGATGCCATGAATCCCAGGGCCTGCAGAATTTTTCTTGCAGGGAGTTGGGTTTTTGTTGCCATTTCTGCCAGTAATTGAAAATATTGAGTTAATTCAATTTGTTTGTCTGGCGTGAGATAAGCCATCTGGGCCGTTGTATTTAAGCTGGCACCAAGGAATATAATCTGTTGTGAGGGCACTAGTTTTGACTTCTTTTCGTTTACTGTGTACCCTAGAAAAATTAGCAACCTTTTTACAAACGCCAGATGCTGTAGAAGAATGTCCTTCGTCTCTGCTTGAATGAGGCAGTCGTCCAGGTATGGATATATTTGAATTATTTTTTGTCTGCAAAACGCAATTACTGGTGCCAGGCACTTTGTAAAGACCCTGGGCACAGTAGATAAGCTAAAGGGCAGTGCAGAGAATTGGTAGTGCATTGTACCAGCTTTGAATCGGAGGTATCTTCTGCAACTTTGTCTGATAGGGACATGCAGGTATGCCTCTTTGAGGTCCAGAGTAACAAGCCAAGCCTTCTTGCCCAGCATGGGTAGAAGCTGCTGTAATGTCAACATTTTGAATTTCGGAATATCCAGGTAAGTATTTAGAATTGAAAGGTCTAGTATGGGCCTCCAGGCCTTGTCCTTTCTGGGGACCAGGAAGAGTCTTGAGTAAAATCCTTGTCCTTGTTCCTGTTGTGGTACTTTCTGAATAGCTCTCATGTCCATGAGGGCTGTAATTTGTTTTTGTGCCTCGCCTCTGCCCATTGATTCTGTGGCAGGTCTGGCATTCCTTTTAGCCTTGGTAAAGTATGAAAGTGGAACCTGTAACCTTGAGACACAATATTCAGAACCCATTCGTCTTGGGTGATTGTTTGCCAGTTTTGAGAAAAAAGTGCTAGTTTTCCCCAAGGGGGCTGCCAAAAGGGAAGTGCTTGGCGTACAAAGGGGGAAGTCATTGGGACTGTTTCCTGTAAGGTTGAGACTTGTCCTCACCTCCTTTTGGGGTTGAGGTGCCCCACTGTTGTTGTCTGTTAGAGCCTTGGGGTTGAGATCTGCCTCTTGGGCGTCTGTATCTGCCTCTCTGTGGCCTGTTTGACACTGGAAAGGACCAATTCTTTGTTGGCCAATTTCTGCTAAATCGAGGTGGCTGTACCTGTAAGAAATCCTTGACTGTTTGCATAGATTTAGCCTTATCCTCCATTTTCTTAACACCTCTTCTGCCTTGACACCAAACAAGGTATCATGCTGTAAAGGAGCATCCAATAATTTTGCCTTAACATGATCAAGTAAACTCTGTTCTTTTAACCAAGCATGTCTTCGAATCACAGAACCTGTAACTGTGGCTCTACAAGAGGCCTCTAAAGAATCAAAACCACATTGCAGAGTATGTTTCCCCACCTGTTCAACTGCATGCAATAAATCCTGCATTTCTTTACAGTCAGGAGCTTCTGAGCTTGCAAACATTTTCTGTTTTAACGGAGCCATTAAATATTGTTGGTACTTAAGCATGTGAAACTGGCAATTTAAAGCCCTTACTGCTAAAACTTTCTTCACCCATCTATCCAAAGCTCTGGAATCTCTGTCAGGGGGTACTGGATTTTTTGCAATGGAAGCCTTAACCCCTTTTGGACCCTGGGAAATAGTTTCTGGATCAGCAGAAGGGTTTTTATAAAGAAACCTGTGAGAGTCAGGGACTCTATAATACCTATCTGGCTTGGCTGGTGCAGGGGTCAAAGAATCAGGAGATAAGCTGGATTCAGAGAACACATCATCCACAATATCTAGCACAGGCGGAATAGCCAGGGGCCTGTGCTGAGGCAATAAAAGGAAATCCCTGAGCCTTTTCTTGGATTCTGAATAATCCTCACTTTCCCAATGGAAATGCTCCCTCATGGTATGTAAAGTTTCCCCAAAAGAATAATCCTCCGGAGGAGAGGCTGAAGGGATAAGATTCTTCAGCATCAGAGTCCTCATAGGGGGGGTAGAGAGTATCCCTGGTCTGAAGAGGAATCAGAGGAAATGGAAACCTGATCAGAGGAATCATAGTCTGTATCCTGCCTAGGCCTTTTCTCAGGAGGGGGATGGGAACCCCTGATTAGAGTAATGAGGTCTTCGGCCATTTTAAGCATCTGTTTCTTAGGCATGGAGGACTGTCCAGGAGAATGCTGTACTTGCTTCTTTGTCTTTAATGGCACTTTTGTCTTGGCTGTTGCTTTAATGGTAAGTTGTGAAGGTCTGAAAACACCCTCAGAAGCAGATGCCTGCTCAGCGGCTCCGGACCCATCTGAGGGATTAGTTTCCGTAGGCCCAATACCTTGAGTTTCCAGAGGCCTAGTTGTCTCCACGTGGGAGTCGTAGACGGCCTGTGGCTCTGAGGTAGCGGGTGTCAGGGGCTGTGAAAGCGCCTCACTGAGAACTGGCGACTGGCCTAGAAGAGGTTTTGTCATCGGTTTTGGACCTCAAATGCCTGTCTTTATCCTTGTCTTTGCATTTTTTCGGAATTGCGGTCGTCGGTTGATCCGACGGCATAGTATAATTGAACCTTCGGCGAAAGTAGTGCAAAGCAAAATCAAAACCTCTTTTTATAGTGCGTTTGTTAAATCTAGCACAAAACCGACAACTAGTGACGTCGTGATCAGGGCCTAGGCATGGAATACAGTAAGAGTGGAAGTCCTTATGAGGTATTTGCTTCCCACAAGAAATACAATTATTAACTTTTTCTGACATCGGTCTGAGGCAAGAAAAAAGTTTCCCCAACAGGGTACTTAGCTTTATTGAAGACTTCGGATCTGAAATTCGACTTCGAAAATCTCAGGAGTCGGCCGACTGGCACTTGCAAACTGCTTCTGCAAGAAAGAATGAAGAAAATGGCGACGGATGCATCTTATATACCCCTGGTGCACTGACGTCAGGGAAGAAGCGACAGCAACCGACGCCGGTCCATGACTTTGGAACTCTGGCTGACTGCGGGACCGCCTGACGGCAGGATAACCCAAGTGTAATGACTGCAGCAGTGTAACACGATGAACATCAGCATATCAAGAGGGAGAGAGGTTGGGAAACAAAAATCAGAACAAACAAACCCAACCAGATGCTTAACAATTGTAGAAAATTCTACTAAATACCTCACACACAGTGAGTAAAATAAAAGTGCTATAAATAACTGCAAGTCCTGGTTCCCCCCTCCTCCAGCCCCATTCTCTCTCTGTGTAAACTACTCACCCCTTGCAGGGGTATTGGTATTTACTTTTTACTGGTGGAGATTTTTCCACCATAGCTTAAGCTCCCTATTGGGGGGCTCCTGACATTTGGGGCAAGAAAAACTGATGTAATGGCATTGGCTGCCTGTTTTTATACCCCTGACAACATGACGTCAGACCTGGAGTGACAGCAACCGACACAGAAATACCAAGTCTGTGGTATTCGGGCCGACTGAGGGCTACCTGCAGGCAGATAACCTAAGTGTGATGACTGCAACAGTGAATACACTCGAACATCTGCATTTATGGTAAGTGTACCCAACTGTACTTTTTCTTCCCTTTATCATATAGTTAATTCCACCATAGGATTTTACCATCATAGGATCATCAGAGTTTTACTAGGCTAGTGACCCGGTGGTCATTTAAAGCCCATCTGTTTCATCTTAATGTAATACCATAGATACTCTAGTCAGTACTCAGGATTGTATTTAGCAATGACTGCCCATGTCCAGGATGGTTGTGGATGCTATCCCCGGTAAGAAATTATGGTGGCCCATCCACTCATCCAGGTTCCTTTTGAACAGTCATAGAGGTGCACTGTTTCACATGAATTGGTAGCCTATTCCAAAGATGTGGCAGTCACTGGGAGACAAATCTGTCCCCCAGCATTTCTTATTCAAGTCGCAGGTCATATTTAGTTCCCTAGAATGGGTAGCTCTAGTCCCTTTTGATTTACGGATGTGCAGCAAATTCATTAGGTTTGGGTCTGAGATTGCTCTGTAAGTCTATACATTAGAGTGTAGCAACAGGGACTTTAGTTGGTCTGTGTAAGGCACATGCTTGAGTCCCTTGATATTCTTTGTTAGAAACCCCCTGAGGTCTTTCCAGTTGCTGCAGGTGCTTTGTATGATACAATGCCAAAAGGGGCATTTGGGCTTGATTAGTGATGAGTACGGGGTGGGGTGGGGGGGGGTTATAACTTCCTTTGATCTAGAGGGGATGCCTTTACTAATCAAGTGTGCTATGTATAAAGCTTTCCTTACTACAAGTAGACACATGGTGGCCAAAGTTAAGGTCTCAATCAACTTGTAATCACTGATTCCTTAACACTTCGTACATACTTGGGGTATTGTTGTTTTGATGGTGTGAAGTTTTTGCCAAATGGAATGAGTATGCATTTCTTCATTATTTGCATTCTGTTTGAGACCGTGACTAAGACGCCAGTTGTTGGTCTGCGTAAGACATTCCTGAAGTATACTGACACCATTTGGGAATTTAATAATTGCACCTAGTTTGCAGTTATCCACAAACTTGGTCAGCCACAGCCCGTTAATTTTGGCCTGAACTTCTGAGAAGTATATACCAAACAGTAGAGAGTCCAGGACTGACCCGTGTGGCATCCCACTGGTGACACGTTTGCTGGTTGTTGGAGTCGCCCATTTTGATGGTGTGTGCCCTGTTTGTGAGCCATTTGGCAACTCATGTTGCAACAAAAGGGTTTACATTCAGTTTGCAAAGTTTATGGTTAATGCCAGAGTGTGGGATTGTGTCAAGCCTTTGCCAAGTTGAGGTATGCTATCACAGATTTGCCCTAATCAGTGATCCTGGTCACATTTTCAAAGAAATCCTCCAGGTTTAACAGACAGGATCTGCCATTGACAAAGCCAAATTGGGTTGGATCCAGGGTTTGAAGGTCGCCTATGTCTTTATTAATGAGGTCCATGATGATGCGTTCCATGGCCTTACGGATGAGGCTGGTCAGACTTCCGGGTCTGTTGCCAAGCCACCTTTATGGGGAGAATAACTGTTGCTGTTCTCCACTCCGTAGGAACAAAGCCAGGGTACTTAATCTTGATGCTGGCTCATATTTTAGTTTGTTTAGAAGATAGCCTGGGATGCCATCTGATAGAGGCTGTATTTTTTGTCTTGGAAAAGACTTTAATGACCCTACCCTTCAGATATGAAAGGCGTGTGTGTGTGTGGGGGGGGGGGGGCAAAGTTTGTGATAAGTTTGGAGAGGATAAGGGAGTGAAATTTCGTCAAATCTATCCACTAGCAGGTTTGCTATCTCTGCAGAGTCAGTGTTTGTGATACCGTTAGTCACAAATTCAGCAAGCTTGGGTCCTAGCTTTTAGGCTACGTGCGTAGCTGCAAAAGGCCTTATGGTTATATTTGTGGTTGTGCTTGCGAAGTTTCTCTAAAATGCCTTTAGAGGATTTGACATGTTGTCTCGTTTACCTGTTGAGGCTGAGAAGTGTGCCTTACCTTGTTGGGTCCTTGTCTTTGTTTTAATGAACAGCAACTTCTGCGTTTGTTGTAAAGTTTGATGCTGGATGTCCACCAGGGCGGCTTATTTTTTTACTTGGGGCTCTGGCTTTGATCATCTGTGGAACAGCCAAGTCTATAATTGTACAGGAGTATAGTTTGCCTTGGTTAAGTTTTAGTCCAGCTTTACTGGAAAGGCTCACCCTGATTCTGCTACAGTTTGCTGTGAGGGAAAAGTTAGTTTGCTTTTTATTTGTTGTGTTTTGTATTACTTTATTGCCTTTTTCTATTTTTGTGTACTGTGATTTGTTTTCTTTACACTG
Source organism: Protopterus annectens (assembly GCF_019279795.1). NCBI lineage: Eukaryota > Metazoa > Chordata > Ceratodontiformes > Protopteridae > Protopterus > Protopterus annectens. The sequence continues at coordinate 1,345,013,573 of NC_056741.1, read as the reverse complement.
TGTTTTACTTGTATTCTGCTTTTAACTGCATACTAAAATTTGGAGAGACCACAGCTCTGTCTCTTGTGAGTCGGACAGAAATTTTTCCCATCCTCCCACAAGGTTACTGTTGCTTTCTTGAACACCACTGTCTTTCTAGTTGCCTGCCCCTTATGTTAATTTGGCTATATATCTCATTTCCTCTCTGCTTTTACTGGCTGGTGTAAGCACAAAATCATCATTTTGTGAAATCACTCCCCTTCAACTATTTAAATTTATTGGCCATCCTACTGTATTCCATAGTACCAGAATACAAAAGTGACCACCCCATTTCAATCTATCCTGCTGTTTTAAAAATAGTAACTCTCCACTAAAACTTAGGATAAACCTTTTTTTTTCATCTTACCTTTAAGCATCTATTGCAAGACCACCAGTTATTGTACAGCTCACATTCTGCCTCTCAGTAGTTATCTTGGGATTAGTGCTTCTGTTTACTCCTGGTGAGAGAAGGAGTGCAGTTACATTATTTCCTGGAGACCGCTGATCACCAGAAAACTTAACTGCATTATAGGTGACAGCTTAGAATCTGTGCTTATATTCTGATCCTAGTGAGAGAGTAGGAGCAGAGTGCACAGATTCCTGACTCTTTCTGGTTGGAGAGTGAGTGTCTGTGCTTAACATACCTGATTGGTCTAGTTGTTATTCGAGGCATCTACCAGGAAAAGGCTACAAGTCTGCAGACCTTTGCATCATCAGGGACAAGACTGTGTATCACCAAACAGGCTGTGGCCTGCTTCTCTTCTTGAGATTGCTGCTAAATCTAGCTAGTTTTTGCTAGAACTAGCATTTTTTTTTAGTTTCAGCACTCAAAACTGTTTCCTTGTGCTCAGCACTTGCTCAGACCTCGTAAGCACTAAAACTACAAATGACTACAGCACTCTACTTTTCTCACTTGTCAAGAGGAAAACAGTTCTTCGTACCTAAATTAATAAGCACATCTCCAAGCATGTCCATGGGTCAGCTCCCGGTGTTTTCTCCTGTTCAGCAGATGAATCTGGGCATCTTGAGGCAATGTAGCAATTGCATCATGTACACTGACAACCTTCTCCTCCTACCACCTAACACTACAACCTGTGAGAAATGCACTTATATAGCCAAACTGGAAGCCAAGCTCTCTCCAGCCAAGACTGGACTAGACAGTCAAGAGGAGAAGGTTAACATCTGCACCACACCGCTCTCAACAAAGTCCTTCAAAACCCACACTATCAAAACCCACACATAGAAACACAAAGCACACCCCCACATTCATGGAGGCTCTCAATAAAAATCTGCCCAAGCAACAGAGACCTCCCAAGCTAAAACGCAGACAACCACCACCCCCCAACACTACCCAAATGACACATAGCCCACAAAATCAGTGTGCCACTCAACCTCAGCCCATAAGGCAAAACAATATACCCAACACACTAGTCATCGGTGACTCTATAGTCAGGCATACTGATGCCCCACTCACCAGGCTAAACAAGGAGAAAGTTACTGTCAGCTACCTGTCAGATGCCAGGATCTGCCACATAATGCACGAACTCAAGTCACTCCACAAGTGCAAATACAACTCTGTCATTGTCCATGTTGGTGTGAATGACCTGAGACGTACCTCCCTGGACTACATGAAAAGACACATGGAGCTATTGGATCTTGTAGCCCAGGCAGGTATGACCCTAGCCCTGAGTAGCATCCTGCCATCGCCCAGAATGATACCACAGTACAAGGACAAAATTATTGACTTATACAATTGGCTAAGCGTTTGGTGTCATTCTAAGGGGATCCAGTATCTGTCTACCTAGGATGACATGGTTGACCGACCACGATGCTTTGCCAGAGATTGCCTACACCTGTCGCCCCTGGGATTCTGGATATTGGCCAAGGCTCTTGCCACCCCCTATAGCAAGGTTCAAATGCTAAATTCACCACCATAACAGGTACAAGCAAGCAAACACTGAGGGTAAGAATACTCAATGCTAGAAGTCTAAACCTCAAAATGCACTCACTCGAGGCATTCCTTAAAATGAAGGACATCGACATCTGTGCAGTGACAGAGACCTGGATGTTCTTCGTGTTTCACTCCATTTTGAGGTGGAGGCACTCCATTGCTTACATCTCTGCATACCGTGAGACTGTAGTCTGGGGGGGGGGGGGTCTGTTTCCCCTGGGTCTAGTTTGAGATGGCCTTGAGGGGGCTGGAAAGGATCAATGTTTCAAGAGGCAATGCCTACTGAATCTAGGAGGCTGTACTTGCAAGAAATCTTTGACTGTCTGCATAGATTTGGCTTTTTCTTCCATCTTTTTAAGAACCTCTTCTGCTCTGGTGCCAAACAGATTGCCCTTGTTCAAAGGAGTGTCTAGTAATTTTGATTTGACATAGGCCAGCAAGGTCTGCTCCTTAAGCCAAGCATGTCTTCTCAGTACAGAACCAGTGACTGCTCCACTGCAAGATGCTTCTAGGGCGTCAAAGCCACACTGCAATGTATGCTTGCTGACTTGGCTTGCAGAATGCATACGCTGTTGTAATTATTTACTTTCTGCACAGTCTGTAAAGGTAGCTGTTTTTTGCTTAACAAGTTCCGTAATATGTTGTTGGCACTTCAGCATGTGAAACTGGCAATTCAAAGACCTAATGGCGAGAGTTGCAGAGGTATATACTTTCTTACCCCATCTATCCAAAGTTCTGGAATCCCTGCCCAAAGGGGTGGGATTCTTAGCTGTAGTTGCTTCGATACCTTTAGGCCCTTGGGAGATTACCTCTGGATCAGCAGTAGGATTTCTGAAAAGGAATTTGTGAGAATCAGGTACTCTGTAGTACCCGTCTGGTTTCCTACGAGCAGGGGGTAAAGTATCAGGAGTTAAACTGGACTCCATAAAGACATCATCCACAACACCCAGGACTGCTAAAGGCCTATGTTGTGGCAAATCTAGAAATTCTCCGAGTCTCTTTTTGGACTGAGGATAGTCTTGGCATTCCCAGTGGAAGTGCTCTCTTAAAGTATGTAAAAAGTTTCCCCAAAAGAAAAATCCTCTGGAGGAGAAGCAGAAGGAATTGATTCCTCTACATCTGAATCCTCATAAGCAGATAAGGGAATGTCTTCATAATCTGATACCTCACAGTCATCAGACTCTTGGTCTGTTAAAGCTGCTGGGGACAGGTCTTTCTCTTAGCAGGGGAACGCGGACTTCCTCTAATCATCATAATAAGGTCCTCTGCCATTTTAAGCATTTGATGTTGTGACAAGGGAGCAGGTGCATGCACTTTGGTCATCGTTTTTTTAGGCGTAGAGTGTACTCTAGGCCTTACAAACTTGGTAGTTTTAGACAGAAGTCGTGAAAGATGTCATCAGTTTGAGTCGAACATTGGTAGTGCAAAGAACTTCCTCAGAAGCCGGTGCCTGCTCAGCGGCTCCGGATGCATCCAAGGTAGAGACATCCGCCGGCTCTGTAGGTCTCGGTAGAGGCCTGTGAATCCACTGAAGCGGGCATCCGGAGCTGCGAAAGCGGCTCACTGAGTACCAGCAAACTGGCTTCTGGCTTAACGGAAGCATCAGAGCTTTGAACCTTTGCAGTCCGTCTTTATCCTTATGTTTTTTCGGAAGATCGGTAGTCTGATGGCTTACCGAAGCCATTTCAGAACACGGAAATAGAGAACAAAAGTATTTAGCAGCAAAAAGAGCCCAAAGACGAATAGTGCGGGCGCTGAACAAGGCACAAAACCGACAGCGGGGTATGTCACGGTCTGGGCCTAAACAGGTGACACAGTAAGAATGGAAATCTCGATGTGATATTTGCTTTCCACAGGCAAGACAATTGTTAACTTTTTCTGACATTGGTTAGAGCAAGAAAAAAGGGTCCCCAACAGGGTACTTATCTTTAGAAGACTTCAGGATAACTCAATTCGGAACAAAATCTCAGGAAGCGGCCGTCACTCATGCGAACTGCTTCTGCCTCGGACTCCTCAACAAGAAAGACTGATGTAATGGCATCGGCTGCCTGTTTTTATACCCCTGATGACCTGACTTCAGACCTGGAGCGACAGCAACCGACGCAGAAATACAAAGTCTCTGGTATTAGGGCCGACTGAGGGCTACCTGCAGGCAGATAACTCAAGTGTGATGACTGCAACAGTGAAACACGAAGAACATCTGCATCCCACACTCTAAAATAGAATCAAATTCAAACCTCAAGTATGAACTGAAAATTTCAGCTCATGTAAAGGGCAATCACAGAATCTTTTAAAGCTCTGTTAGAAACTTAGAAGAGACTCTAAATACAGAAACATGTGGATAGCCTGTAACATGCAATGGGCTATTACAGAAGCTAAGCACTTTATGAGCACTTTTGGAGCAGTGGATAGAAGGATAGAGACCTGATAAACTTAAATGAGGAAAAAGGGGCAACAAGTTTTAAAGTGAAAACATTTTGAACTTGAGCACTACCGCAAAGATCCAGAACTGGTCTCAAGGCATTTCCTTTCTTTGACTCAAATAAATAAGACATCCTGCTGTAAGGGCGCATCTAGTAACTTTGCTTTAACATGATCAGGCAGAGTTTGTTCCTTTAACCAAGCATGCCTACGTATAACAGACCCAGTAACAGCTGCTTTACAGGAAGCTTCCAAGGAATCAAATCCACATTGTAAAGTATGTTTGCCCACCTGCTCAGCTGCATGCAACAGATCCTGCATTTCCTTGAATTCAGACTGTTGAGGGTGCTTGCTCATCTTTTGTTTTATTTGAGACATTAGGAATTGCTGGTATTTAAGCATCTGAAATTGACAATTTAGTGCTCTCATAGCCAGAGTAGCTGAAGTGTAAACCTTCTTCCCCCACCTATCTAGTGCTCTGGAGTCCCTTTCAGAGGGTACTGGATTTTTGGCCATAGAAGCCTTAGCCCCTTTGGGACCCTGGGAGATTGTCTCTGGATCAGCAACAGGGCTTTTGTAAAGGAATTTGTGCGAGTCAGGCACTCTATAGTATCTATCTGGTTTGGCTGGAGCAGGAGGCAGAGAATCTGGATTTAGACTAGATTCTAAATAAACATCATCCACAATGTCTAAAACTGGGGGTATAGCAATTGGTCTGTGCTGGGGGAGTAAAAGAAACTCTCGGAGCCTTTTCTTTGAGTCGGAGAAGTCCTGACCTTCCCAGTGGAAATGTTCCCTCATGGTATGTAAGGTTTCCCCAAAGGAATAGTCTTCAGGGGGAGAAGCTGAGGGAATGGAATCTTCAGCATCAGAATCTTCATAAGGGGGAAAGGAGTAATCCTGTTCGTCAGAGGAGCCTGAGGAAATAGACACTTGATCAGAGGAGGCATAATCCTCCTCTTGTCTAGGCCTTTTGTCGGGGGGGGGGGGGGACCCCTGATTAAAGAAATCAAATCTTTAGCCATTTTAAGCATCTGTTTCTTAGGCATGGGGCCTTGAACTGGAGACTGAAGTGCATTCTTTTTTTGGTTTTAGAGGAGTCTTAAGTTTAGCATAAGATTTTATGGTGAGAGTAGTCGGTCTGAAGACACCTTCTGAAATCGACGGTGTTTCTACAGTACCGGCTTCTCCTTCTGCAATGTCGTCGGTAGGGCCTAAAGAAAATGGCTGCGTCGGCCTAGAACTCTCTACTAGAGAATCCAAAGTGGTCTGGGGTTCCAATTCTGCGGTAGCCAGGGGCTGCGTAGGCGCCTCACTGAAAACAGAAGGATTGGCGACTGGCCCAGCCGAGGCCTCGGAGTTTGGCTTGGATCTAGGCTGCCTGTCTTTATCTTTGCGTTTTTTATGCACGCCGGTAGTTGGTTGCTCCGACGGCATAGTGTAATTAAATTTCCTACCGAAGTAGTGTCGTGCGAAATCAAAGCGTCGCTTTATGGTTCGCTTATTGAACCTAGCACAAAACCGACAACCAGTGACATTGTGGTCTGAGCCTAGGCAAGGTATACAATAAGAATGAAAATCCTTATGAGGTATTTCCTTCCCACAAGAAATGCAATTGTTAACTTTTTCTGACATCGGACTGAGGCAAGAAAAGGTTCCCCAACAGGGTACTTAGCTTTGAAGACTTCGGACTGAAACTCGATTCGAAAATCTCAGGTGTCGGCCGACCGGCACTTGCGAACGGCTTCTGCTTCGGGCACCGCGTGCCAAGAAAGACTGTAGAAAATGGCATTGGATGCCTCTTATATACCCCTGGCGCACTGACGTCAGGGAGGAAGCGACAGCAACCGACGCCGGACCAAGACTTTGGAATTCGTGCCGACTGCGGGACCGCCTGACGACAGGATAACCCAAGTGTGATGACTGCAGCAGGGTAACACGATGAACATCCAGGACTGCAACAGTGAATACACTCGAACATCTACATTTATGGTAAGTGTACACAATTATACTACGTTCTTCGTGTTTCACTGTTGCAGTCATCACACTTGGGTTAGTTCCCAACGCTGAGGAAGGGTGGAGGCAGTCAAGAAGAGTTAAGGCTGGGTAGTAGGCCTTGCAAGACTGCTGTAGCAAAACTGGCCCTGGATCTGGAAAAGATTAGCAGGTTGTAATGCTTGGTGAAGGTGTGTACAGAACTCCAGGTAGCAGCTTTCAGGATCTCCCTGGTAGGGACTCCCCTGAGAAATGTTGTAGAGGTAGATGTAGCCATAGTGGAATGTGTTCTGACCCCTGAGGGGTTGGTTTTCCATGGTGCTTGTAGCAGAAAAAGATGCAGTGTGCTATCCATTTGGAAATGGTTTGTTTTGAAATGGCCTTGCCCTCTGCCTCTGCTGCAAAGCTGACTAGCAACTGATCAGATTTTCTGAAAGACTTAGTCCTGTCAAGGTAGAATCTGAGCTGTCTGTGCAAGTCCAAAGAGTGCAGGATCCTTTCCCCTTTAGTTTGACAATTAGGGAATAAGGTTGGCAAATGGATGGATAGGTCGAGAACCACACTGGACACCACTTTAGGCATAAAGGAAGGGTTAGTCCTGAGGGAAACCCTGTCAGCATGGCAAATAATGAAGGGTTCCACAGCCATCAATGCTTGTAACTCGGGCACTCTTCCAGCTGAAGTGATGGCTAGAAGCAAGGCTGTTTTCCAAGAGAGGAATTTTACCTCTGCTGAAGCAGCAGGCTCAAAAGGGGGAAGGCATGAGCTCTTCTAGTACAAAGTTAAGGTCCCAAGCAGGGGAAGAGTGCTCTCCTTGGTGGCCTTAAGTGGTTTGCCCCTCTCTGGAACTGTTTGATAAGAGGGTGAGAGAATAGTGGTGGCTCAGTATTGTAATGAGCCGAGATGGCAGAGGCATGGATCTTAATGGAGAAGAAGGATAGGCCTCTGTGTAGTAGAGTTCTGCTAGGTAATCCAGGATTAGAGGTAAGGAGGGCAGTGCTGTGTCCTTTCCTTTAGAATGAATCCAAGAACAGCACCTTTTCCACTTAGCATAGGATTTCCTTGAATTGGGCCTAATGGCTTCAAGGATGACGTCCAGCACCTGTTTGCTTAGGGTTGCTGGTGGAGTATTCAAGGAATAAGCCAGGCTGCAAGACTTAGGGTTTGCAATTGTGGATGCAAAATCTGTCCCTCCTGCTGAGAGAGCAGGATTGGGGTCAGGTGTAGGTGCCAGGGTGGCACCGTTGTCAGGCTGCGTAGGAGTGGGTACCAGTGTGGGCATGCCCAGTCCGGAGCAATCAGAATTGTCCTCGGCCTAACTTGTTTTATCTTGAGAGAAGGGGCAGAGGAGGAAAGGCATAGATGGAGAACTTTTCTCATTGAAAGGATAGGGCATCCACTTTCCAGGCCCTGCTCTGAGGGTTCCTGGTGCAGAATTTGCTTAGCTGGTGGTTGTAGAGGGAGGCAAAGAGATCCACCTCTGGGGTCCCCCATTTCTGAATCAGAAGATTGAAGGTGCTGGGCTCCAATTACCACTCATGTGGGTTTAGGAGATTTCTGCTTAAGTCATCTGCCAGTGAGTTTTGTTTGCCTGGCAGGAAATGAGCTTGTAGATGGACTTGGATGTCCAGGGCCATGTTCCACAGGCCATGGCTAACCTGCAGAGGAGGCAAGAATGCCCCCCCCCCCCCGCTTGTTGATGTACCACATAACTGTGGTGTTGTCTGTTTTTATCATAAGTTGTCCTGGAAAGAGTAGGGATCTGAAAGCTGTCAGGGCATTCTGTACAGCTAGCATCTCTTTTTGGTTGATGTGCAGATGAATTTGACTTTGGCTCCAGTGGCCCTGAATACATTTGCCAGCCATGTGAGCCCCCCATGCATAGTCTGATGAGTCTATGGTCAGGGTCTGGGTGATGTGGGGTTGAGTAAAGGGCAGTCCCTTATTGTGGTTGCATGCTTCTGCCCACTAAAGAAACTCTGTCCTTAGACAAGGTATGATAATAATGACTGTTTCCAAGTCCTGAGAATGTTGGCACCAAAGACTTAAGTACCATTGAAGTTTCCTCATATGCAGTCTTGCATATGGAATTAGCAGTATACAGGAAGCCATGAACCCTAGGGCTTGCAGTATTTTTCTTACAGACAGCTGGGTTCTGGTGGTCATTTGTTTGTAGTCTGTCAGATAGACCTGTTTTTATGAAGTGAGGAATGCCTACAAGGTTGTGCCCAAGCTTACACCCAGGAATACAATCTTTTGACTGGGTACCAGTTGTGATTTCTTTTCATTGATGGTGTACCCCAATGACACAAGAAGGTTTTTTACAAATGCCAGGTACTGAAGCAGCAATTCCTGACTGTCCGCCTGAATCAGGCAGTCGTCAAAGTACGGATAAATTTGGATATTTCTCTGCCTTCAGTATGCAATGGCTGGAGCCAGGCATTTTGTGAATACCTTGGGCGCAGTAGACAAACCTAAGGGAAATGCAGAGAACTGATAATACATGGACCCTGCCCTGAAACGTAGATACTTCCTGCACGACTCCCTTATGGGGCTGCGCAGATAAGCTTCTTTTAAGTCTAAGGTGACTAACCAGGCATCCTTGGCTAACATAGGGAGAAGCTGTTGTAGGGTCAGCATCTTAAATTTTGGTACCACCCGGAAGGTGTTGAGAATTGAAAGATTCAGGATTGGGGCCAAGAGCCCTCTTCCCTGGGTACCAGGAAGAGTCTGGAGTAGAATCCTTGACCCCTCTTGTTCTACTGGAACAGGCTTAATAGCTCTGATATTGAGCAGGGAAAATACTTGGTTTTGAACCTCTGTCCACTGGTTTGGAGGAAGGTCTGGAAACCCACTTATGATGGCAGTGAATGGAGATAAAATTTGTACCCTGGGATACAATGTTGAGGACCCATCGGTCCTGAGTGATGTACATCTAGTTTTATGCATGACGGGCAAGTTTTCCTCCTAGGGGCACAAGCAATTGGGCAGGGCTGGGAAGTAGAGTGAAGAAGTCATTGTGAGTTTTCTTCCATAAGGAGGTGGCTTGCCACTCCCTGCTTTGGGGGTGAGGGCACTCCATTGCTTAGATCTGTGCATACCCTGAGATTGTGGTCCGTTTCCCCTGGATCTTGTTTGGGAAGGCCTGGAGGGGGCTGGATAGGACCAGTGTTTTGAAGGGCAATGCCTACTGAATCTAGGGGGTTGCACTCGTAGGAATTCTGTAACAGCCTGCATAGATTTAACTTTTTCTTCCATCGTTTTAAGAACTTCTGCTTTGGTGCCAAACAAACAGTCCTTATTCAAAGGAGCGTCTAGTAATTTAGATTTGACATGATCTGGCAACGTCTGCTCCTTCAGCCAAGCATGTCTTCTCAGTACAGAGCCAGTGACTGCTGCCCTGCAAGATGCTTCTAGGTCATCAAAGCCACACTGCAAAGTATGCTTATTGACTTGGTTTGCAGATTGCATAAGCTCCTGCAATTCTTTATTTTCTGCACAATCTGGAATAGTCACCACTTTTTGTTTAATAAGTTCCATAATATGTTGATGGTATTTCAGCATGTAAAACTGGCAATTCAATGCCCTGATAGCAAGAGTTGCAGAGGTATATACACCTTCTTACCCCTTCTGTCCAAAGCTCTGGAATCCCTGTCCGAAGGGTGGGATTCTTGGCTGTAATACCTTTAAGCCCCTGGGAAATGATCTCTAGGTCAGCAGTAGGATTCCTGAAAAAAAACTTGAGAGTATTAGGTACTCTGTAGTACCTGTCTGGTTTCCTAGGGGCAGGAGGTAAAGTGTCAGGAGTAAGACTGGATTCCATGAAAACATCATTTACAACATCCAGGACAGGGTTTACAGCTAAAGGCCTGTGCTGAGGCAACTCTAAAAATTCTCAGTCTCTTTTTGGACTGAGGATAGTCTTGGCATACCCAATGGAAATGTTCTCAAAGTATGCAGGGTTTCACCAAAAGAAAAATCCTCTGGAGGGGTGGCAGATGGAATGGATAACCTCTGCATCCAAATCCTCATAGGCTGATAAAGGCATGTCTTCATAATTAGAAAGGTCAGAGTCATCAGACTCCTGATCTGTAGAACCTGAAGGGGACTGGATTCTTTGTCTCTTTGCAGGGGAAGGCCGACTTCCCTTAATCAGCGTAATAAGGTCTTCAGCCATTCTAAGCATTTGTTTTTGTGGCATGGGTGCCTGAGCATGCGCTTTGGTCAGTTTTCTAGGTGTAATGCGTACTCTGGGCCTAAGACACTTGGTGGTTTTGGTCAGAAATGAAGTCGGTTTGTTTCGAACATCGGAAAAGCGAAAAACTGCCTCAGAAGCCGGTGCCTGCACAGTAGCTCCGAACCCATCCAACGTAGAAACATCCACTGGTTCCATAGTTGAAGAAGCATCTCGCTGCATATGGGACTCCGAATGGGTCCCAGCAGAGGCCTGCGAATCCACTGAAGCAGGCTTCAGGGGCTGCAAAGGCACCCCAATGAGTACCAGCAGACTAGCTTAACAGAAGTGTCGTCGGCAGTTTTGGACCTATGCGATCTGTCTCTGAGTTTATCCTTACTTTTTTTCAGAAAATCGGTAGTTGGATGGCTTACCGAAGCCATTTGAGAATACAGGTGAGAGGTTGGCGTAATGGTTAAGGTGCTTACCTTAGAAACACAAGATACAGCGTTTGATTCTGACATGGGGTAATTGGCTAGGCTTAAAAATGGCCCATAAGGGCAGTTAGCCTAGTACTAACCTATGAACCGAGATAGAGAGCGAAAGAATTTAGCGACAAAGAGAGCCCAATGATGAATGGTTCGGGTGTTAAACAAGGCACAAAATCGAGGGACATCGTGGTCTGGGCCTAAACAGGTGGCGCAGTAAGAATGAAAAAGTACAGTTTTGTACCTACCATAAATGTAGATGTTCGAGGATCCACATTGCTGCAGTCCTAACTATTGGGTAGTCCGCTGTCCAGTCGGCCCGAATACCAGAGTATATGGCTGACGTCGGTCAGGGCGCATTAGACTGACGTCAGTACGTCAGGGTACTAATGCGCATGACCGACATCATATCCTCAGTCTTTTCTTGCCCCAGATGTCAGAAGACCCTAAAAAGACAAGGCCCAATATACCTGCACCAAAAATATGTACAATATATACAAAAATATATACAAAAATAGCAGCATATAACCTCACCTACACAACCACCCCTAAACACAGAGGGAAGGAGGGAGGGTAATTGGACTGCAGCAATGTGGATCCTCGAACATCTACATTTATGGTAGGTACAAAACTGTACTATGTTCTTCATTCCACATTGCTGCAGTCCTAACTATTGGGTAGAATCCCAAAGCAGAGGTAAGGGAGGCTGGAAAATCATAAAGAAGCAGGAGCTGACAACATGCCTTGCAAAATAGCTGTGGCAAAACCAGCCCTAGACTTAGAGTAGAGAGGAAGGTGATAATGCTTAGAGAAAGTATGCACTGAACTCCAAGTAGCTGCCTCCAAAATATCCTTAGTTGCCACCCCTTAGAAATGCTGTTGAAGTGGCAGTAGCCCTAGTGGAATGAGGCCTAATCCCAGCTGGAATCTCCTTGCCATGATGGGAATAACAAAATGCAATGCAAAACCCAATCCACCTAGAAATAGTTTGTTTTGACACAGGCTTGCCCTGCGAACTCAAAGCAAAAGAAACAAACAACTGCTGAGACTGCCTAAAATCCTTAGTCCTGCTTAAATAATAACGCAATTGCCTGTGTACATCTAAAGTGTGCAAAATCTTTTCCCCTTTATTTTCGGGGTCTGCATAAAAAGTAGGCAAATGAATGGTTTGGTTTAAAGCCACACTAGAAACCACCTTAGGCATAAAGGAAGGATTAGTACGTAATGATACCCTATCCTTATGGAAAATCAAAAAGGGCTCTACTGCCATAAGGGCCTGCAACTCAGACACCCTTCTTGCAGAAGTAATAGCCAACAGAAAAGCAGTCTTCCATGACAAGTATTTCAATTCAGCAGTAGCAGGCTCAAAAGGTTGTAGAGTAAGTTTTCCAACACAAAATTGAGATCCCAAGCAGGAGTAGGAGCTCTACGTGGAGGTCTTATATTCTTTGCCCCTCTAAGAAACTGCTTGAACAAAGGATGCGAAAACAATGGTGGGTCACAATCATAGTGAGCTGAAATTGCTGCAGCATGAATCTTAATGGAAGAGAAGGACAAACCTTTGTCCAATAACTCAGTAAGATATTGAAGAGCCACATTCAAATTAGGCTCAGAAATCTCCAAATTCTTTGCTGTACTCCAAAATAAAAACCTCTTCCATTTTTCTGCGTACACTTTCCTTGTACTAGGTCTTCTAGCTTCCATAATCACATTTAAAACTTGTTGAGGAAGTTGAGACCTGCTGTGTTTCAACACAGAATATGCCAGGCTGTTAGATGAAGAGAGTGAAGCTTGACATTGAGCAGATGACCGTCCTTCTGAGATAACAGATGTGGAATCAAAGGTAAAGGCCATGGAGGCTTCCTTACCAGACTCCTTAGTAGTGGGTACCAGTGTTGCCGAGGCCAATCTGGAGCTATTAAAATCATCCTTGGCTTGTCTTGTCTGACCTTTAAGAGCACCTTTGGAAGAAGAGGCAGAGGTGGAAAGGCATACACATGAAGATTTTTCCAACTGAAAGAAAGAGCATCCACTTTCCAAGCTGTGTGATGAAACCCCTTTGTGCAAAACTTTGGCAGCTGGTGGTTTAGTGGAGAAGCGAACAGATCTATGTCTGGAGTTCCCCATGACACTGTCAATTTCTGAAATACATGAAGATCCAGTTTCCACTCGTGGGGATCCATGATTTGTCTGCTTAACACATCTGCTAAGGAGTTCTGTGCTCCCGGCAGAAACCTTGCCTGAAGAGTTAGTTGCAAGCTGAGCGCAGTCTCCCATAAAATCATTGCTTGCCTGCATAGAGGATAAGAATGTGTTCCCCTTGTTTGTTGATGTACCACATGACAGTTGTGTTGTCTGTTAGAATCAACACCTGCCCTGGAAGAAGTAACTCCTTGAAAGCCATTAATGCAAACTGGACTGCTAACATCTCCTTCATGTTGATATGTAGATGCTGTAGTCTGGCAGGCCACTTGTCTTGTATCCACTTTCCATTTAGATGAGCTCCCCAAGCAATGTCCGAGGCATCTGTCGTTAAAATCTGACTCGCCTCTGGCCGGGTCACAGAGAGTCCCTTGTTTAGGTGACATTCCTGAGCCCACCACAAAAATTCTTTTTGAAGGCAAGGTATTATTTGAATGACAGTGTCCAAATCCTGGCAGTGCTGTGTCCATACATTTTTGAGATACCATTGCAGCTTCCTCATATGCAGTTTGGCATTGGGAAGCACCAGAATACAAGATGCCATGAACCCTAATGCTTGAAGGACTGTCCTTGCAGTCAGCACGGACTGATGAGATAGTTGATGGAAGTAACTGGACAGATTCTTTTGTTTGTCCGGGGTTAAAAAGGCCATCTGGGCTGCTGTATTCAGTCTCACACCCAGAAAGCACATGTCTTGAGAGGGTACTAGACTGGACTTTATTTCGTTCACAGAATACCCTAGGCATCTTAGCACTGCTATAACATATTCCAAATGCTGTAGAAGGTCTTCCTTTTCTTGAGCCAGAATCAGGCAGTCGTCCAAGTAAGGATAGATTTGAATTCCTTTTAGCCTGAAGTAAGCTATCACTGGAGCCAGAACCTTTGTGAATACTCTGGGCGCAGTAGATAAGCCAGAGGGCAATGCAGAGAACTGATAATGAGAATTTCCAGCTCGAAAACGCAGATACTTCCTGCAACTTAGTCTTATAGGCACATGAAGGTAAGCTTCCTTGAGATCTAAAGTTACCATCCAGTGATCTTTGCCCAGCAGAGGTAAAAGCTGTTGTAACGTCAACATCTTGAACTTGGGAATGTCCAGATAAGTGTTGAGGATAGATAAATCCAAAATTGGTCGCCACGTGTTCCCCTTCTTTGGTACTAGGAACAGGCGAGAATAAAATCCCAGGCCCCTTTCTGATACAGGGACTGGCTGAATGGCCCCTATTTGAAGTAACAGAGAAATTTGCTTGTGAGCTTCTTTCCTTTGTGGAGGAGGAACGTCTGGCATGCCTTTGAAAGGGGGCAATGTATGGAAATAAAACCTGTAACCGTGGTGAATGATATCCAACACCCATCTGTCTTGAGTAATTAAATCCCAATTTTCTTTGAAAAGAGACAGTCTTCCTCCCAAAGGAGCTGCCAGACGAGAATCTACTGGCAGCTGAAAAGGCAGGTCATTGGGTCTGTTTACAAAAGGACTGACCCCTGCCCTCACCAGAAGTCTGAGCAGGTGAACTCCTGTTCTAGGCCTAAAGAACCTTGAGCTCTGCCCCTACCACGTCTAGACCTACCCCTAGACTGGGAATCATAAGCAGGATATGTCCATCCCTTAGTAGGCCAATTTCTACTAAACTTGTGGCTGCACCTGCAAAAATCTTTAACAGTTTGCATAGACTTAGCTTTGTCCTCCATTTTCTTTAAAACTGCTTCCACAGGCGAACCAAACAACACATCAGACTGTAAAGGAGCATCCAAAATCCTTGTCTTAACATGCTCAGCTAAATTCTGATCCCTCAACCAGGCATGCCTGCGAAGAACAGAACTAGTGGCAGCCACCCTCGAGGAGGCCTGTACAGCATCAAAACCACATTGCAAAGAATGCTTACCCACTTGTTCAGACACATGAACTAAATCCAGCAACTCTTTACACTCAATACCTTCCGCCAAAGCATCCACCTTAGATTTCAGTTGTGAAAGGAGATAATTTTGATATTTTAGCATGTGAAACTGACAATTCAACGCCTCATGGCTAAAGTGGAAGAAGTATACACTTTCTTTCCCCATCTATCCAAAGCCCTTGCCTCTTTATCAGTGGGAACAGGGTTTTTAACCACAGAGGCCTTAACACCTTTAGGTCCCTGAGAAACAGTTTCGGGTCTGCCCTAGGACTCTTAAAAAGATACTTATGAGCTTCAGGCACCCTATAGTACCTATCAGCTTTAACAGGAGCAGGAGGCAAAGAATCAGGGTTCAGGCAAGCCTCTGCAAAAACATCTTCCACCACATTCAACACAGGAGGTATAGCTAAGGGCCTATGCTAGGGTAAAAGCAAGAAGTCCCTAAGCCTTTTCCTGGAATCAGAGTAATCCTGGCCTTCCCATTTAAAGTGCTCCCTCATGGAATGCAGAGTCTCTGAAAATGAGAAATCCTCAGGAGGAGAAGCTGTAGGAGTGGAATCATCCACATCAGAATCAGAATAAGGAGGATACTCCTGCACAGCTTCCAGAAGACTCAGAAGCCTCTGAACACTGTTCAAAACTATCAAACTCAGGTTCCACCTAGGCCTCTTATCAGGAGGGCATAGAACCTCTAATCATAGTAATCAAATCTTCTGCCATTTTAAGCATATGTTTCTTAGGCACAGAACCTGAAGTGCTAGGAGAAGCCCCCACTGAAGCTAAACTTGGCCTACCTCTCAAGGAAGTTTTGGAAACAGAAGGCTCTAACTACCTTGGAAAGAGAGGGAAGAACAGTTACCTGAGAAGCCCCCTCAGCCTGGCCTACCTCCTGAGAAGGCACATCCTGTAACAGTAAAGTCTCTGCCTGAGACTCCAAAGAAACTCCTGGCAAAACCTCTGGCTCCACTGAGCCTTCTAAAGAACCGGCGTCCGGGACTGCCGGTTCATCAACCCTAGGCTTCGCTGTTTTGTCCTTGCGCTTCTTGGGCCGAAGCGTCGGAGCATCCGGCGGCATTTTATAATTGCAACGCTTCCCAAACACTAACCTGGCACAGTCTAACCTTCTCTTAATAGTGCGTTTGTTAAACCTAGCACAAGAGCGGCATCCAACAACGTCGTGCTCAGGCCCTAAACAAGGTATACACAAGGTATGGTAATCCCTATGAGGTATCTGTTTCCCACAAGAAATACAGTTATTCACTTTTTCTGACATCCGGTTAAATACTGAGGCAAGAAAAAACCAAAATGTTCCCCAACGGAGTACTTAGCCAACTCTGATTCGGTCTGAAACTCCGACTTCAGAAAATTTCAGAACGCCAACCTGCACTCGCAAAACTGCTTCTGCATCGGACCATGCGGCAAAAAAGACTGAGGATATGACGTCGGTCATGCGCATTAGTACCCTGACGTACTGACGTCAGTCTAATGCGCCCTGACCGACGTCAGCCATATACTCTGGTATTCGGGCCGACTGGACAGCGGACTACCCAATAGTTAGGACTGCAGCAATGTGGAATGAAGAACATCCTCTGTGAGGTATTTGCTTTCCACAGGCAAGACAATCGTTAACTTTTTCTGGCATCGGTTAGAGCAAGAAAAAAGGCTCCCTAACAGGGTACTTAATTTTAAAAGACTTCAGGATTATTCAATGTGATAACGAAAAATTCAGGTAGCGGCCGACTGGCACTTGCAAACTGCTTCTACTTTGGGCTTCTCCTCAGCAAGAAAGAATGGTGTAATGGCGTCAGCTGCCTGTTTTTATACCCCTGACGACCTGTCAGGGAAGAAGCGACAGCATCAGACGCAGAAATACTAAGCCTCTGGTATTCAGGCTGATTGAGGGCTACCTGCAAGCAGTAACCCGTGTAATGACTGCAACAGTGAAACAAGAACATCTAAGGTGAAACTAGGAGGCCCTGAGGGACTGAAAACCACAGCCCAGCTCTAGCTCTAGAAAAAAAAAGTTAGTGTTTGGTAAAGTAAATAGAGGAACATGTGGTTGACTCCAAGATGTCCTTGGTAAATGCACCCCGAATGAAGGCAGCTAGAGCAGCTCAAGTTGTGTACCTTACTATGCTGTGGCACCCTTTTTCCATGTTTCTAGAAAAATTTGATACAACTGGAAATCCATCTGGTTACAATCTGCTTGTTAACTGGGCTGCCAAAATTGTTAGATGAAAGGCCACAAACTAATGTGGTTTTCTGAAATACTTTGTCCTGTCCAAGTACTATCACA